>NW_028234434.1:27531975-27534475 GCF_977035675.1 Penaeus japonicus
AAAGTAAAAAAATAAAAAGAAAGAGACACACACACACAGAGGCAGACAGAGAGAGCACGAGAGAGAGAGGGAGAGACAGAGCAGAGAGTCAGACAATCAGATCGAAACCGAGAAAACCGAGTCAGCACATCAGCCAAGTTAAAAGAAAACACACAAATCACAAAATGTGTGCTGGAAAACGACACACGAAGCTGAGTGTAGCAGTTACCCCCTTCAAACATATACGGGGGTAATTGCTGAGGTGGGAAGTGTTGTTGTTTTGTGGCCGGCTTGGTACAGGGGGTAAGGGTGGGGGTGGGAGGGGAGGGGTGGGGTTGTGGTGAGATGGGTTGGATGAGGAGGGGGTGGGGTGGGAGGGGAGGGGTGGGGTAGTGGTGAGATGGGCTGGATGAGGAGGGGGTGGGGGGGGGGGTTGGAGGGGAGGGGGGGGGTTGTGGTGAGATGGGTTGGATGAGGAAGGGTGTGGGGGTGGGAGGGGAGGGGAGGGGTTGTGGTGAGATGGGCTGGATGAGGAGGGGGGTTGGGGGAAGAGGGAGGGGAGGGGTAGGGTAGTGGTGAGATGGGTTGGATGAGAGAGGAGGTGGGGGTGGGGGTTGGAGGGGAGGGGTGGGGTTGTGGTGAGATGGGCTGGATGAGGAGGGGGTAGGGGTGGGGGTTGGAGGGGAGGGGTGGGGTTGTGGTGAGATGGGTTGGATGAGGAGGGGGGTTGGGGGAAGAGGGAGGGGAGGGGTAGGGTAGTGGTGAGATGGGCTGGATGAGGAGGGGGTGGGGGTGGGAGGGGATGGGTGGGGTTGTGGTGAGATGGGCTGGATGAAGAGGGGGGTTGGGGGAAGAGGGAGGGGAGGGGTAGGGTAGTGGTGAGATGGGCTGGATGAGAAGGGGGTGGGGGTGGGAGGGGAGGGGTGGGGTAGTGGTGAGAGAGAGGAGGGGGGTGGGGGAAGAGGGAGGGATGGGTTGAGGAGAGGGATGGAGGAAGGGGTTGGGGAAATAGGTGAAAGAAAGGAGAGAGAGAGAGAGGAAGAGAGAGAGAGAGAATTAAAGGAGAAAGAACGAAAGAAAGAGGATGAGAGAGAGAGTTACAGATACATATTTCCTTTTATTTGGAACATTTATTCACAGACCAATTTACATAACCTGCAATAAGCCAGCGAAAGATGTCAAAACACCTACCACATTCAAACTGGACTTCAAATGACTCAGAAAGCCACCGTAAAACATCAGATATACACGAATGAAAGGCTGCACTGTAGTCCTCGCTCTATTTGGTAACTTATTCAATCATAAAAAAACACACATGCATGTAACTAATCATGCAAAAAAACATGATCTGCGTTTATTATATTAGTCAAAGAGAAGAGAGAAAGAGAGAGGGAGAGAGACAGAGAGAGAGGGAGAGAGAAAGAGAGACAGAAAGAAAGAGAGAGAGAGAGAGAGAGAGAGAAGAGAAACAAAGAGATAGATAGATAGAGATAAATAGATAAATAGAGAGAGAGAGAGAGAGAGCGAAGAGAGAGAGAGAGAAGAGAGACAAAGAGATAGATAGATAGAGAGAGAGAGAGAGAGAGAGAGGAGAGAGACAAAGAGATAGATAGATAGAGAGAGAGAGAGAGAGAGAAGAGGGAGACAAATAGATAGATAGATGGATAGATAGAGAGAGAGAGAGATTGAGAATAGAGACAGAGAGATAGAGAGAGAGAGAGAGACAGAGAAATAGAAAGAGAGAGAGAGAGAAGAGAGACAGAGAGAATAATAATAAAAACAAAAAAACACACATGCATGTAACTAATCATACAAAAACATGTTCTGCATTTCATCAAACTCTCTATGCTACCGGCAGCCAAAGTAAGTCACAGTAGGACACTAGTTATCAGCTGATGATTTCCAGTTCTGTGACAGGTTGTGGTGAAGGAAACGGTTGTTGTTCGAAGACGAGTGTAAACATGTTTTCCTGGAAGTGCAGTTGCTGTTCATTGTGTCCATTCTTCTGCTGAATCATGTGTATCATCTTTTTAATCTTTTACAGCAACATTTGCAGCGGGGTTCTTACTATGGAATGAGAGTTGGTTCTGGTTGATGCTGGCACTGAAGCAGGTGCTAGAGCAGGTGTTGCAACAGGTGATGAATCCGATGGTGGTGTTGAAGCAGGTGCTGAAACTGGCGCTGAAGCAAGTTCTGAAACTGATAGTAAGACTGGAGGAGCCTTCTGCTTATCAGTAATGTGTCTACCTTCATTAATCCTGCCAAGTTAGGGGAGTTGGAGAAAGAGAGAGAGATAAAAAGAAAGAGAGGGAAAGAGAGAGAGAGAGAGAGAAGGAGAAAGAGAAGGAGAAAGAGATAGAAAGAATAGAGAGAGAAAAACACAGAAAGAGAAAGAGACCAAGTCAAATATAGAGACATAAGAGACACATATAGAAAGACAAACACACAAACAAACAAACAAAGAATGAAAGAAAATACCACGAGCAGTAGAAGACCAGGAGACGAGGGCGAGGGTGGGGGT
>NW_028234434.1:27539475-27541975 GCF_977035675.1 Penaeus japonicus
AAGGACCTGAATTTCATAATTTTCATGAAAATATCCCTGGTCGTCGGTCGGTGTCCAGAGACCCGAAGGATAAGGCGAGGAATCTCTCCTGCGAAGGATTTAGTCGAGTTAAATCACAGAGAAGGGAGGAATAAAGAGAGAATGATGATGATTAAAAAGGAATAGGAAAATAGGAATTGAAAAAAATATCAATAACAAAAAGAAAAGATAAGAAAAAAAAATAAAGGAAAGGGAAAGAAGAAGAAATGACGAATAAAAGAATGAGATGAAACGAACAATGATAAAATGAAACAAAAAAAATCAATATGACAACAAAAAACAATCAAAAAGAATACAGCAATGCTTAAAAAAAGATGAAGAACACAAAACAAAGAAAACAAATAAAAACAAAGTAAACAGAAGACGAAAGAAGTTAACCAAAAGAAACAGAAAAGAAATAATAAATAAAAAAAATACATACACAAAAAAAAAGTAAACAAACAAACAGAAATATACCAAAAAAAAAAGTAAAATAAAATAAAAATCATAAAAAAGAAACACATGACAAACGTTCCTCAATATATCACGAACACACACACACATCCTGAGACGGTTAGAGGAATCTCTGTAGGACTGCGCGCCTGAGTGCTAAGTAGGATGGCCATTCCTCCAAGGACGCCAGACGCCGAAGGAACGCGGGGAATGGAGTGTAGACTCGTTTAAGGATCTGCGAAGGAGGAGACGGAGGAGGAGGAGGAGAAGGATGTGGAAGAGGGGGGGACGGGAGGGAGGAGGAGAAGGATGTGGAAGAGGGGGGGAGGAAGGGAGGAAGGGGGAGGGGAGGGAGGGAGGGGGAGGGGAAGGATGAGGGAGAAGGATATGGAAAAGGGAGCGGCGGTAGCGGAGGAGGAGAAGAAGGAGGAGGAGGAGGAGGAGGATGTGGAAGAGGGGGGGAGAAGAAGAGGAGGAGGAGGAGGAGGTAGAACGAGATTAAGAGAAGATGAAAGTGGAGGTGAAAAAGATGGAGAAAGATGTGGAAGAAAAGGGGAGGGGAGGGATAAGGGGGAAGGATATGGAAAAGGGAGCGGCGGAAGCGGAAGAGGAGGAGGAGGAGGAGGAGGAGGAGGGGGGGGGGAGAAGAAGAGGAGGAGGAGGAGGAGGAACAAGATTAAGAGGAGAAGATGAAAGTGGAGGTGAAAAAGATGGAGAAAGAGGTAGAAGAAAAGGGTGTGTAGGTGGTGGAGGTGGAAAAGATGGAGACGAAGAAGGTTGAAGTGGAAGAAAGTAAATGAAAAGGAGGAAAGGACTCGAACAGGGAAGAAAGAGGAGACGAAATAAGGAGAAGAAAAGAAGATATAGAAGAAGAGGAAGTAAAAGAGAGAAGTAGAAGAAGAAAAAAACGAAGAAGAAAACGAAGTAGATAGGAAAAAAACAACGAAAAAATACAAGAAAAAAGAAAAGAAAAATCATAAAGAAAATGAAACAAAAATAAAAATACATAGAAAGAGAGAGAAAAAAAGAAAAAAAAATGACATGAAGAATAAGAAACAAGAAAAGACATCGAAAAAAGCCCTTCTGGGCAGCCCTAATAAGGGCGGTTGTTAAAGGACCTGTAAATGGTGTTTCAGGTAGCAAGGGTCTGCATAGGGACTTGGACGACTATTATGAATTAGGAAGATTGCAGGTACTCTTCGCAATAAAAAAAAGTTGCAGAAAAAATATATCTTTTTAAGTCACTGAGATTATTATGGTCGATTTTAATATTGTCTTTTTTTTTTTTTTTTTTACTTCATTTCATTATCATTATTCTTTTGCATTTTTTATTATCTTTTTTGTTCATTACCCTGTTTAGATTGTCTACGTATTTATGAAATTGCATATCTGTTAATCGCAAATATCATAACATAACTATATTTCTAATTATCTATCACTCTATATGTCTATCAGCAGGTCCAATTAGTCTGTCTGTATACGTATTCTTTCTAATCATGTCCATCTATTGAAATAAAGTGTGATACAAAATAATACCCCTTTTTTCATTCATTCCAAAAAAGAGAGAGAAAGAATATTCATATATTTGGTTTTGAGGTAAAAAAAAAAAAAAAAAATCTTACGAGGAAACTCCCTTCGCGTGTAGGTATGACGTCATGATCACGTGGTCCTTTTTTGTATAAAAGTTATGTATTCTTATTCCTAATATCATATAGATTCTTGTACCTTTAGTATTTATATTTATAATAATAATATTTTTTAATTAGTATTACTCTTGTCACCATAATCATTATTATCAACATTATCATTTTTAGAATTAACATTTTCATTAGCATATTTTAATACACTTATCATCATTATTGATTATTTTTTTTCTATAATTTCTTCTTGTTTGTTATCATGACGTCACAATCACATAATGATTTTTTTTTCATTCATAAAATCTCATTGATTATCGCTATCATCATATTTTCAAATCAATTCAAAACATTTTAATATTATTCTATGTTTATTATGATAATATATGTAT
>NW_028234434.1:27567452-27572452 GCF_977035675.1 Penaeus japonicus
TCAGTATCAATATTAGTGATAATGATTTGAAATACTGGTAATAATTATGTTAATCATGATCATAGAGTTGATAATCAAATTATTATTTTGCATCACAAAAAAAATCTTAAGATTTTCATTGTTATTATTACACAACACCATCTACTTACTAATCGTTACTGCTGACTACAAAGTATTCCTTTTAATCCTTAATGACAAGAAATTAACCCAGGTGGCTTTTTATACAAACACGTTTTCTAAAAAATGATATTAAGTAAGATATATATTATCTTTGTCTTATTTTCCTTTTTTTTTAGCCTTCCTCACACTAGTACCACTCACAGCAAACCTAAACTTCGAAAGATAACTTCTCCTAGGAAGTCAAGCTAGGAAGTTTTAAGCTTTAAACCAAATCCCCCCCCAAATCTGCCCCCTCCAAGCAGTTTATCTTCAAAGACTGAACACCAACCCCCAGCCTTAATCCAAATCCTCCCCCATCCCCTCTAAGCATTTTATATTCGAGGACTGAACACTACCCCCCAACCTTAAACCAAATCGCCCCCACCCCCTCCAAGCATTTTATATTCGAGGACTGAACACCACCACCACCCCCCATTTCCCTGGCTCTTAAACCTGCAGTTTTCCACTCCATGGGTAACCTCATTTGGGTTCTTCTGCCACAGATAGCCTTATAAACGCTAAAAGCCCTCGAATGACAAAGCAGGAAGTTGGAATATCCAGACGTTTCCACATAAGGAAGCAGATTTAACACAACGAGTAATAAAACACGATAATAAAAGTAGACTAAAATGTGGAGGGGAGGTTATAAAATTTTATATAAATAGACTTTGCAAAAATAACAAAGATTATGATTGAAAATATAACAACAAAAATTATTACAAAAAACATGATTATGTTAATGCCAATATAAAAATAGCAACAAATTCAAAGGTTATATTTATGATGACTGATAACTGGCGACGACGATGCTGATGATGATAACAATAACAATAATGATCACGATGAAAATTAATGATAGATTAATTCATAAGATAAAAACCCACTTAAACATAATATTGGAAAACCGAAAGACAGAGAAAACAAACGATGATGATGTCTTTTCCAAATAAGAAAGATATGAAGAATTATTATTCTCACACAGTTTATCAAACTAAACTAAAATTACAATATAGTCTTATAATACAACGAAAAAAATACATCTTTGATGAGCACTCACTCCCCCCTTCCTTCCCCCTTATGCCTCCCCTCCCCCTCCTCCCCACCAATAGAAAATCCTGCTCTTGCCCCTCACGACAACTCTCATTTTATGCCCATAGTGAGCACCATACCCACCTCTGTCCAACCGAGTGCCCCTTTCCTTCCGCCCTTTATGCCTCTTTATACCCCCGCCCCACCATACCCTACACCATAATTCCCCATACCACTGCACTTCTCTCTCACTCGATCCCTCATACACCCTCATGGTACCTTGCCCCTTCCTTATTCTCCCTCATACCCTCATAGAGCACTGCTCCCTTATAGAGCACTGTACCCTACCCTGAACCCCTACCCTCTATACCCATTATACCCTCTCATGCCCATTCCACCCTCTCCCTCCCTCCCTTCCCTTCCTCTTTCCCTTCCTCCCTCCCCACCTCTTCACTCTACCCTCCCCCTCCCCCTCCCCCTCCCTCCAACCCTTCCCTCTTCCCTCCCCCTCCTCCCTCCTTCCTGTTCATGCCATCCCCCCCTCTTCCCTCCCCATCCCTCCAACCCTTCCCTCTCATCCCATTCTCCCCCCCCCCCCACCCTCCGTCTCTGGCCTGTTGTTTCGGCATGCCGAGAAATCGCTGAGTCATCCAAAAGTATCACACTTTATGGTCTGCTGTTTACCGGAGTGTTTGTGTTTTTCGCCTCATCATAAGAATAAAAAAGGCATATGTATAAACAAGACAAAAAAAAAAAAAAAAAGAAAGAAAAAGAAAAGAAAAAAAAGAAACATGGGTTTATTATTGCTCGTTTGGTCAGCTAACCTATTTACATTTTTTCTTTTTATGGTACGGGGGGGGGAGGGGGGTTGCTCTGATGGTTTGCTGGTTTTTTTTTATTGTTTTAATTCTTATTTTATTATTATCATTTATCATTATTTTTTTTTCTTATATCTTTTAAGAATTACACTATTCTTCTCTGTATATATTTTTCTCTCTCGCTCTCTCTGTCTTTCTATTTCTCTCTCTCTCTCTCCGTTTCTCTTATCTCAACTCCTTCTCTCTTTCTCTCTCTCTCTCTCTCGCTCTCTCTCCCTCCCTCCCTCCCAACCCTCCCTATCCCCTTCTTTCTCCCGCCTAATCCCCCTCTCCCCTTCCCATCCCCTCCCCCTCCCCCTTCCCTATCCCTATCCCATCTCCCCCTCCCATTCCACCCCCTCTCCCCCACCCATCCCCTCCCCCTCTCTCATCCTTCTCTCCTCATCCCATCCCACCCCCTCCCCCTCTCCCCCCTCACACCCCCTCTCCCCCTCACCCATTCCATCCCCTCCCCCTCTCCCCCATCCCACCCCCTCTCCTCATCCCATCCCACCTCCACCTCCCACCCCATCTCCCTGTGTCCTTTATACGCGTGTCCTACAATAACTAGTGTCCACATAAAGCGTTCGATCCCTTTGACCGTCTCTGCCATGTGTCCGGAGAGAGAAGGCGACTCGTTGCGGCAATGCAGTGCAATTGACTAGCGTGCAGGAGGGGGTTGAGCAGGGAGGGAGGGAGGGTGGTGGGACACGGGTGAGACGAGGGGTGAGGGTGGGTGGGTGGGGGGGTTATTGTTGTGTTTTGTGCGTGTGTTTGTTTGTGTGTGTGTGTTTGTTTGTGTGTGTGTATGTTTGTCTGTGTGTGTATGTTTGTTTGTGTGTTTGTGTTTGTTTGAGTGTGTGTGTCTGTTTGTTTGTTAGTGTCTGTGTGTGTATAGTTGTGTTTTGTGTGTGTACGTGGTTGTGTTTATGTTTATTTGTTTGTGTGCTTGTGTCTGTTTGTTAGTGTGTGTGTGTATTGTGTGTGTTATGCACATATTCAGTACATACTTGCGTCTATATGTAAGTGCTTTCGTACGCTACATGTTTTAAAAACCCAGCACTCACTCGCGAAACACACACACACACACACACACACGCACACACACACACACACGCACACACACACACATATACACACACACACACATACACACACACACACGACCACCAACTAAAACAGCACCAGCGAACTCAAAAACCTCATCACACGCAATACCCATGCACAACCCCCAACCCACCCACCCACTCCCCCCATCTACCCCTTCTCCCACCCACCCCCTCCTTGCTTCTTTCCTTCCCTCCCCTACTCTTCACTCTACCCTCCTTCTTTTCCCAACCTCACAACCACCCACCCCTTCCCCCCATCCCCAACCTCACGACCTTTCCCCTAATCCCCGACCTCATAACCTCATAACCCCTCCCCCTATCCACCCCTTCCCCCCATCCCCAACCTCACGACCCTTCCCCTAATCCCCCACTCCCCCTCATCCACCCACTCCTCCCCACCCTCAACCTCACAACCCTTCCCCCCATCCACCCCATCCCCAACCTCACAACCCACTCTCCCCATCCACCCCATCCCCGACCTCACAACCCTTCCCCAACCTCACAACCCTTCCCCACCCACCCCTTCCCCCTATCCCCAACCTCACTACCTCACACCCCCATCCACCCCATCCCCAGCCTCACAACCCTTTCCCCCTACCCACCCCTTCCCCCGATCCCCAACCTCACAACCCTTCCAACTACCCATCCCTTCACCCCATCCCCAACCTCACAACCCTTCCCCACCCACCCCTTCCCCCTATCCCCAACCTCACTACCTCACACCCCCATCCACCCCATCCCCAGCCTCACAACCCTTTCCCCCTACCCACCCCTTCCCCCGATCCCCAACCTCACAACTCTTCTAACTACCCACCCCTTCACCCCATCCCCAACCTCACAACCCTTCCCCCTCCCCCCCCTTCCCCCACTCCCCAACCTCACAACCCTTCCTCCTCCCCCCCCCTTCCCCCACTCCCCAACCTCACAACCCTTCCTCCTCCCCACCTCCCCCACTCCCCCTCATCCACCCACTCCTCCCCACCCCTTCCTCCAATCCCCAACCTCACAACCTCACAACCCTTCCCCCTACCAATCCCTTCTCCCCACCCCCAACCTCACAACCCTTCCCCCTACCCACCCACTCCCCCTCATCCACCCACTCCTCCCCACCCCCAACCTCACAACCCTTCCCCCTACCCACCCCTTCCCCCCACCCCCAACCTCACAACCTCACACCCCAACCTTTATAAAGAGACCAAAACACAGAGACACAAACACCAAAACAACTTCCTTATGGAGGGGGAACTTAACAAAACTTTCTCAGAAGTGTGACTCAAAAAGTTCAGGACTATCTGCCGCCCGCATGGATAGCCCGGAGCGTGCGTGGTGGGCGGGTTAGTCGGGCTAGACCAAGGGAGAGACGAGACTTGGAAGAGTGTGGGCGGGGAGTGGGCGTGAGACGGGCGTGAGGGCTTCGGCGTGGTCAGGAAATGCTTAGACCGGGCGTGGGAACAGACTGCATAAGCGCTGTGCCAAAAAATTCGCTTTAGTTACAAGGATGTACAAAAAAATATATATACAAGATAGATATAAGAATCTGATACGATATTCATGGTTATCTTAGGAAAGCTTGGTGGATATAATTAATTATAATAATCGTAGTAAAATGCTATGTCATGGTAGCTATAGCAAGCCATCGTATTAAACGGTAAATTCACTAACAATAATAGTGTCAAAAATATTTTTTTTTAGTTATTAACAGCAATGATTGTTATAATGAACATAGATGTTACTCACGATAATGGTTTTATATATATATATATATATATATATATATATATATATATATATATATACATATATATATATATATATACATATATATATATATATATATATATATATA
>NW_028234434.1:27589952-27599574 GCF_977035675.1 Penaeus japonicus
GAGAGAGAGGAGAAAAAAGAAGAGAGAGATAGAAAGAGAGAGAGTGAAAAATAGAGAGGGATGAAAAGAGAGAGAGAGGAAAGGGGGGAGAGAAAAAAAAAAGAAATAGATAAAGAAAGAAAAACAGAGAGAGGGAAACAGTGTCAGAGAACCAGAACGCGAATAAGGAAGTAAGAGAAAGTCGAAGACAAACACACACACACCAAAAAAAAAAAAAAAAAATCAAAGAATATCCACAAACCTTTTACCCAAATACGAAAAAAAAAAAAAAAAAAAAAAAAAACGGTGTCACAGGTGCACAAACCAAAGCAAGACCGCTATATACCCCCGCTAAGCCTCGCCTTCCTGCAACTTGCCGTACAAGGATTAATCTCCCACTCACAACTGTCTTACGTGGCATCGTCCTCTCTGGCCCTAACCTGTTCTCTTTGAATGGCAGAGCTTCTGACAGGCTTCGGGTGGCTTTGGGTGGCTTCGGGGGGCTTCTGACAGGCTACGGGTGGCTTGGGTGGTTTCTGACAGGCTTCGGGTGGCTTCAGGTTGCTTCTGACAGGCTTCGGGTGGCTTTTGGTGGCTTCTGACAGGCTTCGGGTGGCTTCTGACAGGCTTGGGGTGGCTTCTGACAGGCTTCGGGTGGCTTCTGACAGGCTTGGGGTGGCTTCTGACAGGCTTCGGGTGGCTTGGGGTGGCTTCTGACAGGCTTCGGGTGGCTTCGGGTGGTTTCTGACAGGCTTTGGGTGGCTTGGGGTGGCTTCTGACAGGCTTGGGGTGGCTTCTGACAGGCTTGGGGTGGCTTCTGACAGGCTTCGGGTGGCTTCTGACAGGCTTCGGGTGGCTTCTGACAGGCTTGGGGTGGCTTCTGACAGGCTTGGGGTGGCTTTGGGTGGCTTCTGACAGGCTTCGGGTGGCTTCGGTGTCCAGGCCCGAAGGAGAATGTAAAAGCTGGTCGGGCAAGATCCTTATCTCTTTATCTTTTACTTTTGCTAGGAAGGAAGGGGTTGGTCGGGGGGTTGGGGAATGGTTGGGGTGGGGGGGGATGGTTGGTTGGGGTGTGTGGGGGTTTGGTTGGGGGGTTGGGGGTTGTGGGGATTGGTTGGGGGTAGGGGGTTGGTATGGGGTGTGGGGGTTAGGGATGAGAGAGAGGGAATGTATAAATAAGTGGAAGGTAAGAACAGGAAGGAGGGGAGAGGTGTGTCAACAGAAAGAGGAGAGGGAGAGAAGATAAATAAATAGATAGATAGAGAGAGAGAGAGAGGAGGTGAGAAAAGGAAAGGAGAATGGGAAGAACACGTAAACAGTCTGAGGATTAAGATGAGGAAAAGAAAATGTAAACAAAAGGGGGAAGTAGATGTAAAACGATGGAGATTAGAAGAGATGGAAGATGTAAAAGTGTAAATAAAAGGAGGGGGAGGGGGGGTTGGGGTGTAAATAAGGGATTAAGAGAGAGAATGGAAAAGAAAATATAAACAAAACAAGTGAGAGAGGTGGAAAGATTAAGATATAAACAAGGATGAGTGAGGTAAAAGAAAGTGTAAACAAGCGAAGGATAAGAGAGGAAATGTTAAGAAGTAAACAGAGGGAGAGTGAGAGAAGGATAGTGTAAACAACGTACGGTTGAAAAAAAACACAAAAAAACGAAGAGTGAGGTAGTGATATGGTGAATGGTTAAGGATTAGTAGTTGTGGTAGAAAGAGTATGATGACTGGAGGAACCGTGGTGTCGATTGATAAGTATGGTGATAGTGATTGTGCAGATAACAGCGTAATTATGAATGGCCTTGGTAGGCATAATTGCATCTTTTGTTTGTGTCGTTGGGAGTGCCGTCGTGAGTGCAAATGCTGGTATTAATTTTTTGGTTTTCATTAGCATTTTAGCATTGTTATTGGGGCATCATTATCAATGTGATTCATGTATTGTTATGTGCGTTCTGTATTCTCTTGTCTCTCTCATTTGTTCATCTCTCTTTCTTCTCACAATTATTATATATATATTATTTATATATATATATATATATATATATATATATATATATATATATATATATATATATATATATATATATATATGTGTGTGTGTGTGTGTGCGTGTGCGTGTGTGTGTATGTGCATATCTAATTATTGATCTATCTATCTATACACACACATATCTATGTGTGTATGTGTGTGCATATCTTTCTCCCTCTCCTCCTCTCTATCTCTTTCTCTCTGCTACCCCCCCTTCCCCCCTCTCCTTCTCCCTCCCCCCATACCCGACTCTCTCTCTTTGTATTTCCCTGTTTATCTTCTCCTTCCTCTCAGCCTCTTTCGCATTCTACTTCTATCCTTACCAGTTACAGCCGATGGACGCCAGTTCCTGCTTCTCCCTCCCTCATTCCCCCTCCCCCCTCCCCCTCCCCTTCCCCCTCCACCCCTTTTGCATGAACACAATCACTGGGAAACATTCAACATTCTCTCATTAACACACAAGCACACATTGTTCACTTTTGTTTTCCGTATAAAGCCACTTGAGACCAGCTGATCAAAGGCGGTTCTCGAACCCAAAGCCTTGTTAACAGGGATAACAGATGGCTGCTGGACTGTATACGATCAATCTTGGATATGAGATTACTACGTGTATTTTTATTTCTTTGTGTTGTTGAAAAAAAAAAAAAAAAAAAAAAGAGGTAGGGAAGGTTCTCTTTTTTCTTTCTTTTTTCTTTTTTTGAGAGAAGGAGGGGGGATGGGGGTGGGGGCAGAGGGGAAAAGGGGAACGAGGAATTGTTCCGTAATGGATCG
This sequence comes from Penaeus japonicus, assembly GCF_977035675.1. Classification (NCBI taxonomy): domain Eukaryota; kingdom Metazoa; phylum Arthropoda; class Malacostraca; order Decapoda; family Penaeidae; genus Penaeus; species Penaeus japonicus. The sequence continues at coordinate 27,592,727 of NW_028234434.1, forward strand.
TTCTAAAGGAGAGAGAGAGAAAAAAAAAGAGTAAATAAGACTTCAATAGCAAGTGATAAGGGAGAATTCTCTGTGATCACTACTTACCCAGCCGTTGAAGTTACCAGTCTGATGAGACAAAAATTGAAATCTTTTTGAGTGAGACTTCCTGTTGGTTGAGAACTTCATAGAAGCAAATGATGATGTTTGGGGACTTCCGGTATGTGGAAGTGTAGTGTTTATGACATTTACATAACTGACATGTGGTATTTACGATTTTCCGATGGGAAGACACGTGATATTTCTGAAGCGTTGCTAAGTCCAACTTGTACTTACGACGTTGTGACACGGAAATAGTAGTATTTTGTTTTGTTTTTTTTTCTGATCAATAAAATGTGTCATATACGATCTTATACATAAAATACAGTACCATTTGTTACATTAACCGTCTACAAAACAAACATTAGTAAATAGAAAAAAAAAAATAGTTACTTAAAACACACGATAGATAAATACGACATCTAAAACCTAGGCGATATTTACGCACGTTCTACTAGAAATCTAGATATCTAGTAAAGCTCTAAGCTTTATTGTACCGACTTGCTCCCTCCTACGATAACATGTTATAAAGTCTTCCTCTTGAAACCCTCTTTTTAAACTGACAAGCATGACAATAAATATATCGAAGTGTTGGCAGTGTGAAAACGGGCGGGCTGTGAGAAAGGGCAGCTGCTGACTGGCATGTTGTCAGGTGTTGGCAGAGAGGGAGGTTGGCAGTTAGTATTTAACTTTTATCGTGACTCCTGTAATAAGACTAGTCGCTACAGTACATGCAGTAGGTCTAATTACAGTGTCTTGGAAAGAGGAGAGAGAATAAGAAAGAAAATATGAATAAGGGAAAGCGAAGATATGATAGAGAATATAATAATAATAATAAAAAAACGAAAAACAAAATAAAATCAGAGGCTTAACATGAGTATTATTGTTAACAAAAGACGAATTCCAAGTTTTATTGTATTTTTTCTTTCTTTCTTTCTCTTTTAAGTTGTAATAGTTACATGAACAGATGAACTTGCTCGCAACTTGATTTCTTTTTCGTTCGATTGATCATTGTTGCAAACGGGGTTATCTGCAATTGAGGAAATGTTGAACTTGTAAGAGAGGAAATAAAATGGAAAAAAAACCTTGAGAGGTAGTATTACTTCCCAATCGGATATATATATATATATATATATATATATATATATATATATATATATATAATTGCACATTATTTTCCAATCTGATATAATCTGCGTTAAAAGAAGTCACAAAACGAATCTACTAGGCAATAGATTCAATATACATTCTACTTTCCGTCCTTAAAAAAAAAAAAAAGAAAGAAAGAAAAAAAAGCTATGTGTCTGCCAATGCGATCAAACCCTACATTACGCCCTTCCCGATCCCACTTAAAAGTAATCCAGCCCTGTTACTCTCCCCCCCTCCCCCCTTCCCCCTTCCCTCCCTCCCCCTTCCCCTTCCTCCCTCCCTCCCTTCCCTCCCTTCCTTTCCCCTCCCTCCCTCCCTCCCCTCTCCCCCTTCACCCCCCTCCCTCCCTCTCCCCTCTATAATACCTTTCCTTTCCCTTTTTCTTCTTCCTCTCCTTTTTTTCTTCATATTCCACTCTCCTTCGCACCATCCCCAGAAGCTACCAAGAGGTATTCCAGGACCAACTAATAACACCCGCATCCGAGCTATCGCACGATAACATCTGATACGATAATTTAGCGGCAACGTACGATAGTCCGCTTGTTCTAGCAACCACCCGCCCATGGACGATGATTGCCAACTCCACCCATTCGACCGACAGTGGCTGGATGTTTGCTTGGGTCATTTAGGTGCAAATTGTGGCCCCGGCGAGACTGCCTGATGAAATTATTTTGATTGGTAAATTATACGGACTTTGCTGAACTGCGGATGACTGGCCACACAACGCCGGCGTTTCGCTGCGTTCGAAGGCGTTATGATGGCTTCCTTTCCTTGACGGGACGCAAACATGTATGTGCAAACGCAGGTTAATACATTCACGCATATACATACACGCGCAGGAACACACACATACACACACACATACACACATATACACATTCTCTCTCTCTCTCTCTCTCTCTCTCTCTCTCTCTCTCTCTCTCTCTCTCTCTCTCTCTCTCTCTCTCTCTCTCTCTCTCTCTCTCTCTCTCTCTCTTTCTTTCTCCTCCCCCCCACCCACACGAAGAAGAAAATTCAACGAGAGAAAATTAATCTATGTATTCGAAAAACTTCATTCCTGAGATTTTTTTTTTTTTCAAATTTATTCCTCTTTTATTCATTTTTATTTTATTTCTCTCAAGGAAGGGACAGGAAGGGAACGGTTGGCTACGACTTCGCAAACTTAATAGATGAGCGAACGGTTTCGAACAAGTTGTTTTGATTGCGTTCAGTGTGGATTTTTTTTTTTTATTATTATTATTAATTGTGTTGTTGTGGGTTTTGTTGTTGTGACTACTATTACTAGTCTACTACAAATGTTATTGTTTTTTTGTTATTGTTGTTGCTATTGCTGTTGCTGTTGTTATTAAGATAATAATCATTACTATTGTTGTTATCATTATTTTTGTTATTATTGATATTATAATTATCATAATTATCATTATCATCTTCCTCCTCCTCCTCCTCCTCAACATCATCATCATCATCACCATCACCATCACCACCACCATAATCACCACCACCATCATCAATATTACTTATGTTCCTTTTATGAATCTAAATTTTGCAACATTCATTAAATTCCGTTTGTGGTTGTTATCCTTACCCCTTCATCATCATTATGGTTGCCATCTTAATTATTGCCAACTTCTTATTATAAAGGATACTATCTTATTGCAAATCTTACAATTGCAACATTATTTCTTTGCAATGAAAAGGCGAAGAAGTATGAGTTGATTCAGAAGTTAAATCAGATGTTGATGATGATTATTATTTAAAATTGATTATGGTACCTATGAAAATTATAATGCAATAACGATAATGATAATGGTAATGATAATTATGATGGTTATAATAATGATGGTGTTAATAACATTGATAATGATGATAATAATGATACAAATAATGATAATGACAGTGATGATGATGAAAATTATGATATTGATGGTTACAACGATGATGAAAGTAATGATAATAATCATAATGATAACAATACTGATAATGATAATGATGATGATAGTAACAATAATAATAATAATGATAATAATGACGATAATAATGATATTCATCCAATATATCACCGTCACCATAAACCACAACCATAGTCCAATTCATGATGAAGATAACTCCACCATCATTAATTATCCCCAATCCCATTTTTCATCAATTAACTTTTTGAATAGTGCCGGCATCATTCCTAATCATAAACTCACTATATAATCATGCACTTTCACTATAGCGGAGAGAGATATGGTGACTCAGCACATACTTCAGTCAGCATCTGGATCAACGGTCAGTCAGCATTCCTGTATTACACAATTTACACGTGTCTGTGTGTGCGGGGGAGGGGGGGGGGGAGAGAGGGGGAAGGGTGGGGGGAAGAGGGAGAGGGAGAGGAGAGGGGAAGGGGGTGGGGAGATGGGGAGGGAGAGAGGGGAAGGGGGAGAGGGAGAGGGGAGGGGATTGGAAGGGGAGGGAGAGATGGGGAGGGGGAGGGGGAGAGGGGAGGGGAAGGGGGAGAAGGAGGGGAAGGGGGAGAGGGAGAGGGGAGGGGAGGGGAGAGATGGGGAGGGGGAGAGGGGGAGGGAGAGATGGGGAGAGGGAGGGGGAGAGGGGGAGGGGGATGGGGAGGAGGAGAGGAGTGGGAGGGGAAGGGGGAGAGGGGAGGGGATTGGGAGAGGGAGGGAAGGGGGAGAGGAGAGGGGAAGGGGAAGTGCGGGGGGAGGTAGTGGAGGCGCGTCGGACTGTGGGTGATTGGATGGGTGGAGAGGGAGAGAGAGGGAGAGAGGGGATTGGGGTGAGGGGGGGGAGGAAGAGGGGAGAGGAAGGGAGAGGGAGAGGGGAGGGGTGTGTGGAATGTCTGTCTAGGGGGAGGGGAGGGTGAAGGAGGAGAATGTACTGTGCGTTTGTGGGTTTGTGTGTGACTGAGAGAGAGAGAGAGAGAGAGAGAGAGAGAGAGAGAGAGAGAGAGAGAGAGAGAGAGAGAGAGAGAGGGAAAGGAGAACTCGGAGAGAGAGGGGAGAGAAGGATAGAATTAGAGATGTGGAAAACAAAGAGCGTGATTCAGCTTATCGAGTAGTATGAGAATAATAGACTGGAGTACACAAATATAAGATTTTAAGAAAGAGAAATATAGGAAGGGATTGAGAGAAAGGAGAATTATATACAGAGAGTTAGAGTGATAAAGAGAAGGAGAGAAAGAAGAGGATTGAAAGAACATTTGTTGTTGCGATGGTATCTGGAGTTATTAGAAAGTAGTTTAAGAGGATTGAAGAAAATATCTCTTTGGAGGAGTAGAGATGGTAGGAGAGATTTGAAGGAAATAAAGAGAGAGAAATTGATGATAGTGGTATAGAGTGAGATGATTTGAGGAGAGGTCGAAAGGCATGAAAGGAACGAGGAAGGGAAAAATGATTTATAGGAAGAGAGGAGAAAGAAGAAAATGAGGATGATCTTAATTCATGGAGGAGAGAATCTTAGAGAATGAACTAGTTAAGTAATAGGATAAATGGAATAATGAAAACATGATGAAGGATTGAGTGTTGAGGGAATGATAGAGAAATTGATAGATGAAGAGTAGAGAGATGAGAGAGGAAGTAAGTAAAACTTTTATTATAGAAGATTGAGGAAGGATATAGGGTACGAACTATATGTAATAGATTTCGAAGAGGAGAGGGAAGAAGATGGAAGATGAGAAGATGAGTGTGAGATAAGTGATGTGAGAGGTAGAGTTTGAGATAATAATAAACGAATGAGGAAATGTTACCGTAGGAAGGATGTGGAAATTTAGAGAAAGAGGAAAATACTGAGGTGGGGTTGGGGTGGGGGGAGGGAATAATTATTATGTGTTGAGACAAAGGGGTATGATAAAAGGTATCGCGTGCCAGAATATAGAATGTGTGATAGAAGTATAGATGACTGGAAAGAATGATATGGAAGAAGGATTTCGAGTGGAAGAACAAAAATTTAGACATGATCGGAGAATATTGGCTAGGGGATAAATATGTGAGGGATGATGAACAAAAGAGATTGACGTTTTAGAGAGAGAGAGAGAGAGAGGAGCGAGAGAGAGAGGAGAGAGAGGATTGAGAGAGAGAGAGAGAGAGGAAGGGGAAAGTCAGAGAGAAAGATAAGAGAAAGAAAGAAAGAAAAAGAAAAAAAAATGATGGGAGAGAGAAGGAGAAAGAGAGAGAGAGAGATAGATAGAGAGAGAGGGGGGGTGAGGGAGATGGAGAGAGAGAGAATGAGACAGAGACAGAGACAGACAGAGAGAGAAAGAGAACGAGGAAGAGACAGAAAAAGGAAGGGGAGAGAGTGTAGGATGAGAAGAGAGAGCGAGAGAGAGAGCGAGGGAGAGATAGTTGGATAGATAGAGAGAGAGAGAGAGGGAGAGAGAGAGAGAGAGAGAGAGACGAGAGAGAAAAAAAACGAGAAAGATCAAGGGAGACAAAGGAGAAGAAAAAGTTTATCGCAAGAGGAGTTAGCTAGCGAGATGAGAAGAGACAGATGGGGAGAGAGAGAGAGCGCGAGAGATGAGAGAGGTGAGAGGAGAGAGAGAGAGTGACGATCTCGCGAGAGAGAGGAGAGATAGGAGAAAGAGAGAGAGAGCAGAGATGAGAGAAGAGAGAGGAGGAGTGAGAAGAGATGAGGAGAGAGAGATCAGATGTAGCGAGAGAGAAGTGGAAGATGAGTGAGGACAGTGAAATTGAGAGCGAGAGAGAGAAGGTTGAGGGGCAGAGAGAGACGAGAAGAGACTGAGAGAGAGAGAGACTTTTGACTTTGAGAGAGAGAGAGAGAGAGAGAGAGAGAGAGAAAGAGAGAGAGAGAGAGAGAGATAGCGAGATAGATAGCGAGAGAGAGAGAGAGAGAGAGAGAGAGAGAGAGAGAGAGAGATGGTGGGAGGCAAACACTGGTAGTTGAGACAGATGACGCCGATAAGCCCGTCGCCACTCCCACCTCATGGACGCACCCAAACACAAGCCCATAAACATGTAGGACGCACGCACTCACAGACACACTCACATAGGACGGACGCCATAAACTCTGGGAACTCACACGCACAGAGATACGCACGTACAGACACACAACACGGAACCCTAGAAGATAAGGAATGCATGCTCACTCACTTACTCATACACACTCACACACTAACTCACACTCACACACGCTCACACACTCACTAAATCATTCACTCACACATACACACTAACACGCACTCATAACCACACACTAATACACACTCACATACACACACTCACTAACTCACACGTACACACACACACACACTCTCTCACTCACTCACTCACTCACTCAGTCACTCAGTCACTCAGTCACACACTCACTAGCTCACACACAGAAGTAAGTATGAGTTTATGAGAGGTTTATAGGAATGAATTTGGTAATGATAAAGAGAATTGCAATAATGAGCAATAATGCTAAGAATGGTAACAGCAGAGAATAATGATAACAGAAAATAATAACAGAAAGTAATGATAGGGATATTGATAAGAATAATGAAGATCCTGTTATCAATTTTGATAATAAATAAAGGTGATAGTACTATTACTAATAATAATGATTACAATGATGATAATAATGATGATAATAATGATAATGATAAAGAAGTAGAAACAATAACATTA
>NW_028234434.1:27604674-27609674 GCF_977035675.1 Penaeus japonicus
GGGAGGAAGAGGAGGAGAGGGAGTAAGAAGAGAGAGATATAGGTGGGGGAAAGAAGGAGGAGAGAAGGAGAAGAAAAAGAGACGGGGGAAGTAATTGAGTGGGTGGGAGGTGGAGAAGAGAAAGGAAGAGAGGAGAGAAAAAGAAAAAGAGAGGGAGAAGTAATTGAGTGGGTGGGGGGAAGTGGGGGAGGGAGGAGGGGGGAAGGAGGAGAAAAGGAGAAGAGAAGGGGGAAGTAATTGAGTGGGTGGGGAAAGTGGGGGAGGGAGGGAGGGAGGAGAGAAGAAGAAGAAGAGAGGGAGTGGGTGGGGGTGGGGGAGGATGGAAGAGAGAAGAAGGAGAAGAAGAGACGAGGGAAGTAATTAAGTAGGTAGAAGGTGGAAGGTGGAGAAGAGAAAGGAAGAGAGAAGAAGGAGAAGAAGAGACGGGGGAAGTAATTGAGTGGGTGGGAGGTGTGGGAGAGAAGGAAGGAGGAGAGAAAAAGAAGAAGAGACGGGGGTAAGTAATTGAGTAGGTGGAAGGTGTGGGAGAGAAGGAGGGAGGAGAAGGAGAGAAGAAGAAGAAGAGAGGGAGGGAGGAGAGAAGAAGAAGAAGAGACGGGGGAAGTAATTGAGTAGGTAGGAGGTGGAGAAGAGAAGAGAAAGGAAGAGAGAAGAAATAGAAGAAGAGACGGGGGGGAAATAATTGAGTGGGTGGGGGTGGGGGGAAGTGTGGGAGGGAGGTGGGGGAGGGGGAAGTGTGGGAGGAGGGGGGAGGGGGAAAAAGAAGAGACGGGGGAAGTAATTGAGTGGGTGGGGGTAGGGGGAAGTGGGGAAGAGAGGGAGGATGGGGGAGGGGAAGAGACGGGGGAAGTAATTGAGTAGGTGGAAGGTGGGAGGTGGGGAAGAGAGGGAGGGAGGAGAGAAAAAGAAGAAGAAGAGACGGGGGAAGTAACTGAGTAGGTGGAAGGTAGGAGGTGGAGAAGAGAAAGGAAGAGAGAAGAGGGAGAAGAAGAGACAGGGGGAAGTAATTGAATAGGTGGAAGGTGGGGGGAAGTAATTGAGTGGGTGGGGGTGGGGGGAAGTGTGGGGGGAGGGAGAAGGGGGAGAGGGAGGGAGGAGGAGGGAGGGGGGGAGGGGAACAGGTGAAGGCGGTAGACATCAGAGCCGCGGGTTGAGGAGGCAGACGATGGGATGGTATGCGGTGGACACACCTTCCCCTCCGGCAGTCGCCACGCCCCTTTCGACCCTCCCCCTTCTACCCCTCCCCCTTCTACCCCTCCCCCCTTCTACCCCTCCCCCTTCTACCCCTCCCCCTTTGGATCCTCCCCCTTCGGACCCTCTCTCCTCCTTGCTCTCTTACCCCTCCATCTTGGCTTATCATCTCCCCCCCCCCACCCCCCGCCCGCCCCCTTCATTCCCTGCTTTCTTACTCCTTTTCTCTTTCTCTCTCGATCTTTCCTCTTTAAACTCCCTCACTCTTTTTTCTTTCTTATTCTCTCTCTCTCTCTCTCTCTCCTCTCCTTTGCTTATTCATCTCCCTCCTCTTCCCACCCTTCCCCCTTTTCCCTCTGTCTCCCCTCCTCTCTCCTTTTCCCTCTCCCCCTTTCCTCTCTTACCCCCATTCCCCATCTTATCCCTCCCCTCCTCTCTCTTTTACGTTCCTCTTCACTTGATCTTACCCTCCCCTCTCCCTCCCCCTCTCATACCCTTCCCCTCCCCCCTTCCCTACTCTTACCTTTCTTTCCCCCTTCCCTCTCCACCTCCTCCCATACCCTCTCCCTCTCCTACCCCTCCCACTTTTCCTCTTACTCCCCCCTCCCCCCTTCCCCTATCCTCTCCCTCCCCTTACCCTCTCCTACCACCCTCCCTCCTCCCCTTTCCCACCCCCCCTCCCCCGTTTTCCTCTCTTACCCCCACCCCCTCCCCCTCCCCCTTGCCCTCTCCCCTCCTGAGAAATCAGCTGACACGAATGCAACAATATATTTACGGTTAGAGAGGAAATTCTTGTTTTTTTTTTCTTTTTTTGATGGGGGGGGGGGGGTCTCCTTCTTGGAAAGTAGGTTCATATTTCAGTCGTAGGGACGTGTGTGTACGTGTGTGTACGTGTGTGTACGTGTGTGTACGTGTGTGTGGGACTGTGTGTATATGTGTGTGAGTACGTGTGTGTGTACGTGTGTGTGGGACTGTGTGTGTGTGTGTGTGTGTGTGTATGTGTGGGACTGTGTGTGTGTGTTTGTGTGTACGTGTGTGTACGTGTTTGTGTGTGTGTGGGACTGTGTGTGTGCGTGTGTACGTGTTTGTGTGTGTCTGTCTGTCTATGTGTGCGTGTCTGTGTGCGTGTATTTCTTTTTCCTTCTTTTTTCTCCTTCTTTCAAAATTTATTTTCTTATGAATTTTATCTGAACTATCCATAAGTGTTAATATATATGTAGCATAATTCTTTGGATTTTTATTTATCATGGAAAGACTTATCATTTTTTTTTAGTTGGGAATAACTATAAAAATGATGATAATAATAATGTTGCTAGTTATGTAAGAATTGCAAAAATTGCAACAATGGAAGAAATAACTCAAATGTTAGTGATATCATCATTAATAACTAATGGTGATGATGATGATAATTATATTAATAATTATAATTATCATAATGATGATGGTTTAGGTAATAATGCAAGTGTTAATGACATTGATCCAAAAAAAAAAAAAAAAAAAGGCAAAAATAAGAGTAACGATGAGATAGGAAAATGATGATGATGATGATGATGTAAGAATAATGATGATAATGATAATGATATTGTGATAATGACAATGCCAATGATAATACTAAAAAACAATATGCACATGTATTTTTTCGTTTTCAGATTATCCTAAAAATTCGATAATGAGGTAAAAATTGCAGTAATGGTAATAATGATGATAATAAAGATGACTATAATAACTGTAGTAATTCTGATCATAATTATATTATAAATAACAAAATCAATAAAATCAACAAGCTACAACCAACAACAACAACAAAAACAAACAAACATAAAAAACACAAAATAAAAAAGAGAAAACACACAAAACAAAAACACAAAATTAGAATAAAAAAACAGCGAAAAAACAGCGAAAAAACAAAAAACAAAATGAGAAAAATAAGAAGAAAACAAAAAGAAGAAAAAGCAACAACAAAAATAAAAGAAATAAGAAGAATAAGAAAATCACAAAAAAAAAACACACACACACACACACAAAACGCGAAAACTAAAAAACCCGAAAAAAAGTCAAACTAAAACAAAAATTCCCTTTTCTTTTCCTTCCCCCCCCCCCCCCCGACCCTCCAACCTCTCGCCCCTCACTTCCACTTCCAGAAGACCCTTGCGACCTAATTCCTGTCATGTCTCTTAAGATGACTAATCATGTCATTAGTGACAGGCCCGCATTCCTGATGGACTGTCGGGTTGCCTAATTGAGGTCATGGAACTATTCCTTAAGGTATTTCGGTGTTCTTTGCATGATATTTGCATGATGTTTTATGTCATGTGTTTTTGTGTTGGTTTTATTTGCTTTTTTTTGTGTTTCTGTTTCTGTTTTTTATTTTTTTGAATTATTTTTATTATTATTATTATTATTATTATTATTATTATTACTATTGATGATATTATTATCATTGTTATTATTATCATTATAATGTTCTTCCTTATCTTTATTATCATTATTATTTATTATCATGTTATCATTATTATTATTATTATATCATTATCATTATTATTATGTCATTATCATTCTTATCATTATCACTATTTGTATTACTATCATCATCATCATTATCATTACTGTTATGTTTATGATTATTATTGCTATTATTATTATTATTATTATTATCATTATTATTATTATTGTTATTATTATTATTATCATCATCTTTATTATCTTTATTTCTAGCATCATCATCACCATTACTTTCTCACCCCTTTTCAAAATGTTTCGATAACTTTGTAATCACACACACAACACAACAACAACAACAATAATACATATACAAACCACCCCATAAAAAAACAACAACCCCGTAACTGAAACACTTCGTAAACAAACAAACAAACAAACAACAACAACAACAACAAAAAAACGATAATCTTAAGTGTATTTTGGCGATTAACTTCTTTCAAAATTTCCCGATCTGTGTTGACTGCAAGCACTTCGGAGAGAAAGCGACCGTTGCAAAGATTTATTGCTTGCAGTTACTCCTTCAGGCAAGAGCAGGCAAGTGAATGCTTTTGAAGAGCAAGGCACATAAAAAAAGTGATTGAAAGTTTACATACGAGTCAATTGCAAAAACACCCCTAGAGCAACTTGGGTTCCTTAAGGGTGATCAACCATTTTTTTTTTTTTTTTTTTTATACTTGATAAAGATGTATGATAAGAGTTGGAAAGGAAAAGTAATAATTTTTCGTCTTAATGTATTCAAAAATTGGGAAACTGACCTCTTTCTCTCACTCACTCGCTATCTCTCTTTCACTCACTATCTCTCTCTCTCTTTTTCTCTCTCACTCACTCGCTATGTCTCTCTTTCTCTCACTGACGCACTAGCTATCTCTTTCTCTCTCTCACTCACTCGCTATCTCTCTCTCTCTCTCTCACCGACTCGATATCTCTCTCTTTCTCTCTCTCACTCACTCGCTATCTCTCTCTTTCTCTCTCTCACTCACTCGCTATCTCTCTCTCTCTCTCTCTCACCGACTCGATATCTCTCTCTTTCTCTCTCTCACTCACTCGATATCTCTCTCTTTCTCTCACTCACTCACTATCTCTCTCTCTCTCTCTCTTACTCATTCGATATCTCTCTCTTTCTCTCTCTCACCGACTCGATATCTCTCTCTTTCTCTCTCTCTATCTTACTCACTCGCTATCTCTCTCTCTCTATCTCACTCATTCACTATCTCTCTTTTGCTCATTCTTTTTCTCTCTGTCTGTCTGTCTATATCACTCACTCTCTCTCTCTCATTTTGTGTGTGTCTGTGTGTGTGAGTACATTT
>NW_028234434.1:27633211-27635711 GCF_977035675.1 Penaeus japonicus
GTATAATACATACATCCATGTACGTAAGTATTCGCACACACGTACACAAATGCGTACACAAATTTGCAATTCATTCTCCCGCGCATTTCCCATGATCCACCTGCAGCGTAGGCTCGGCGGCTAGTCCAAATAAGGCGGCCGACGAGGAATCAATTAGCGCCGAACACCAAAAACGAGTCTATGTTGGAGTTGGCGGTTTGTGACCCCCGATGCTCGTTTTTTTTCTCTCTCTCGTGTTTTTGTCGTTAGTTTTTTTAGTCTGTTTGTTATGGGTGTTTGTGTTTATGTTTTTTTTATAGTGTGGTATGGTGATATACTGATATTTTTTTTTTTTTGTTTGATCTTTCTTTCGTTTTCTCTTCTCTTCTCTCTCTCTCTTTCTTTTATTTTCTCTTTCTTCTCTCTTTCTCTCTCTTGTTTTCTCTCATTTTCTCTTTCTTATCTCTCTCCCACTCCCTCTCCCTCTCTCCCTTCCACTCCCTCTTCCTCTCCCTCTCTCTCCCTCCCACTCCCTCACTCTCTCCCTCACTCACTCCCTCTCCCTCACTTACTATCAAGTCCCCCCCCCCCCCTCGAACCTCTACCCTGCCCCCCCCCCCACCAGCCTCTCCTTATTTAGTCAAGGAATGCCATTGGGCAGCTTGCAGGGGTGGTAGGGGGTGGTAGGGGGGAGGGATAGAGCGGGTGTCTAAGGGTGAAGGGAGGAGGGGGAGGGAGGAGGGGAGGGGGTGCAAGGAGAGGGATAAAAACTAGAAAGAAGAAGGACAGAGGAGAAGCGAGAGATGGAGGGACGGGACGTGTGAGAGGGAAAGAAGAGGGATTATTAGAGAGAGAAAGAGAGAGAGTGAGAGAGAAAGAAATAGAAAGAGAGAGAGAAAGAGATAGATAGAGAGAGAGAAGAAGAAAGAGAGAGATAGAGATAGATAGATAGATAGAGAGAGAGAGAGAGAGAGATAGAAATAGATAGATAGATAGAGATAAATAGAGAGATAGATAGATATAGAGAGAAAGAGATAGGGATAGAAAGAGATAGATAAATAGATAGATAGAGATAGAAAGAGATAGATAAATAGATAGATAGAGATAGAAAGAGATAGATAAATAGATAGATAGATAGAGAAAGAGAGAGAGAGAAAGGCCCAGAGTGAGAGAGCGTGATAAACGCAGGGCACGCGAACTCACCTCCAACCATCCATAATGGAACGAAAGAAATTGCACATCGTTCATGAGTCCCCCCTCCTCCCCCCTCCCCCTTGTACACCAGTCACGTGACCCGCCTGTGCAACAAAGTGCAGAGCCATGCAATAACACTCAACAATGCGCTACCAGGGTTAAGAGCCAAAACCAGGAAGACATTAGAAAAGGCAAGAAGGTCAAAGTAAGGTCAGACTGAGGGTCTTCTGTCTGTTTTCACCTAGACCCCCCTACCCTCCTCCCCCCTTCCCCCCCCCTTCCCCCCCAGTGCCCTTCGGGTTTCTCTCTTGCTGTTTATGTCACTGTTTAATTTTCTGTCTATCTGTTTGTCTGTATTCCTCTGTCTGTACCTATGTATTTTTCCCTTGTCTGTCTATGTCTCTTTCTCTCTTTCCCTCTGTCTATCTATCCTTTTGTTTCAGTCTCTGATTCTGCTTTGGTACATTTTTCTCTTTTTTTCTGTCTCTTTGTTTCACTTTCCGTCCTTCTCTCTCCCTCTTTCTCTCTCTTAAGAAGTAATGATCTTAATGATAACAATATTGATGATACTGGCCCAACGTCTATGGTAAAAATTATGACAAACAATAGTATTAATGCTCAATATGATAGTAATAATTAACAAATTAAGATACTGTAATTGTCATAATAACAACCATAACAGTAACAAAATTATCCCATCAGTAATAACAACATTGATAAAAATAACAAAACTCTCATAACAACAAAACTTCACAACAACATCTCCCTCTCTCTCTTTCTCTCAATTTCTCTCATTTTTTCTCTCTCTCCCTCTCTCTATCTACCTCCCTCTCTCTTTCTCTCTCTCTCTCAACAGTCTCAAAGAGCATTGCAACCAATGCAACACAGACAATAGATAACCGGGCATGATCAAAGGGTTACCCACAGTGCATGTGCCTCGTTGATTTTCCTTGCCTGTTTTCTCCTCATGTTGATTATGTTGAGAAGCGCTAAGTGTTGCAATTGATGATTATTGATAAAGTGATTATAAGGGCTATTTTATTTGGAGTTATGTAGTGTATCTTTTATTTAGTGGTTGATAGCACTAGGTTTTATGACGTGGGGGCTATTTTGCTGGTGGGTTCTATCAGGTGAGGTATTTTTGTACCTTTGCTTCTGAGGGAGACTGGCGTTCCGCAAAGAATGATTCTGGGACCGCTTCTGTTTTCTGTCTCTCTCTCTGTCAGCTGCTTTTTATCTCTTTCTCTCGCTCTTTCTCTTACTCTGTTTTGCTCTCTCTCTCTCTCTTAATTTCCTTCCTCTCTCTTTCTTTCCTTCTCTTTCTCAA
>NW_028234434.1:27640711-27643211 GCF_977035675.1 Penaeus japonicus
CCTCCCTCCCTTCTTCCCTCCCTTTCTCTCTCCCTCCACACCCTAATTCCCTTCCCTCTCCCCCCCCCTCTCTCTAAGATGCAACATTCAAAGTAATACATTGTGCTAACATAACAACAGGTTTGCAATTCGGAAATAAGATGAAATTAATAAAAAGAAGAAGATTAAGAAGGAAAGAGATAAGAAGACAGATAGGTAGACACACAAACAGAGAGAGAGAGAGATAGGTAGGTCGATAAAAAGAGAGAGATAGAGAGAAAGAGAGAGAGACAAATATATATATATATATATATATATATATATATATATATATAGAGAGAGAGAGAGAGAGAGAGAGAGAGAGAGAGAGAGAGAGAGAGAGATAGAGATAGAGAGAGAGAGAGAGAAGGATACAGATAGAGATAGAGAGAGAGAGATAGAAAAAGAAGAAGAAAAGGAGAAGAAGAAAAAGAAGAAGAAGAAGAAAAATTATCTCATTACAATCCCAACAACATCCCTGAAACTGCAACATCTCCCCCCCCCTTCCCCCATCCCCCATCCCTATCCCTCAGCATCTTTCCCTGGGCGTAATCTGGCTCTTCAGATGCGGTGAAAGTAGCTCATCTAACGTTTCAGACACGGTGAGTCTAACCCTCTCTGATTATTATTTATCTGCTGCCGAAGTGGTACATGTCTGGCGTGTGTAAACAAAACTCTTTCTTATGCGAGGTGTACTTAAGTGTCATTTTCATTTGTCTTGGTATCATTTTTTTTTTTCGTTTTCTTCTGATGTTTTTTTTTTCGTGTTTATTATTTTTTTCTTATTATTATTTTTCTTCTGTTACTTCGTCTATCTTTTTATTATCTTCAACTATTTATTTTCTTATGTATATATATATTTTTTCTACTTCATCTATTTCATTCTTCTTCTCTCTCTTTTCTTTCCTTTGCCTTCTACTTTCACCGTCTTTTTTTTCTTCCCCATCTTTCTTTCTTCTTATCTACTTTCTTCCTTCTCCCTCTTTTTTCCTCATCTTCATATCTCTATATTTCGCTTTTCATTTACGTGGCGATTTCAACGCATCGTTAGAAAATGATCCTTACTACCCCAAAAAACCGCATTTTCTTCTCTCGCAAATGAAAAAAATGAACAAAAATAAAACAAAAAACGAATAGGAACAAAAAAAAAAAAAAAAAAAAAAAAAAAAACGTACATGATTGGTACACACACACATCATCCCTCGTGTGTACTTATTTAACGCACACGGACAGCCGATCACGTATTCTTCACCCGTACGGACGGATAGATCACAGAGGTATATTGCACTGGTACTTATTCAACTTTGTATGTACGAGCAAACTTATAGTTGTACACTTATATTCAAAGTGGGTTGTGTAGCCATTCGTCTGGGACCTTGACAGCATGTTAAGGGTTGGGTTTTGTTCGTAGGAGCTGTGTTTGTGTATGTTGTTTGTTTGTGTTTGTTTGTGTGTGTGTTTGTGTTTGTTTTTCGGTTTGTTGTTGTTTGTGTTGGTGATGTTGTGGTCTGTCTGAGTGGGTTGTGGTTTTTAATTTTAGATCCTTTTTTTTTCTCTTTTTTTTCTCCTTTTCTTTTTCTCTCCCTACCTCCCTCTTCTTCTTCTCTTTCTTATTTTTCCCCCTCTCCTCCTCTTAATCCTCATCCAGCCTTTCTCCTCCTTTTCCTCTTCTCTCCTCTCTCTCTCTCTCTCTCTCTCTCTCTCTCTCTCTCTCTCTCTCTCTCTCTCTCTCTCTCTCTCTCTCTTTCCCTTCCATCTCTCCTCTCCTGCCTTTCTCCTCTTCTTCTCGTTCCTCTTCCTCCTCCTCCTCCTCCCCCTCTTTCCTCTTTTTTTACCCTCTTTCTTCTTCCCCTTCCCTCCCTCAATCCTCCCTCTCCCCCCCCCCCCCCCCAAAAAAAAAAAAAAAAAATCAAACACTATGCTACTGGTCCTACGAAGGATTATACTTCTCGGATAATTTCATTAAGTTAATTATTGTCATTACTATCATCAATGTAATTATCATCCTCACTTCTAGTTTATCATCACTGTTATTAGCATTATCCTCATTGCTATCATTATTGTCATTATCAGTAATGATTATTATCGCCATTATTATTATTAGCTTTCCTTTCATTCTTTCATTCTCTCCTCCTCTATCTACCCCCTCCTCTTCCTCCACTGAATTCCTTCTTGTTCTCCTCACCCTCCCCTTCCTTCTCTTCCTCTTCATCCTACTCTCCTCACCCTCCCCTTCCTTCTCTTAGTCCTCTTCCTCTTCATCCTATTCTCCCCTTCCTACTCTCCTCCTCTTCCTCCTCCTCTCTCTCCTTGCACAACCCCCCTCCCCTGCTCCTCCCCTTCTTCCTTCTCCTCCTCCTTCTCCATCTCCTCCTCCTCCTTCTCCTCTTCCATCTCCTCCTTCTCTTCTTCTTCTTCCTCCTCCTCCTCCTCCTTCTCTTCTTCCTCCTCCTCCTCCTCCTTCTCTTCTTCTTCCTCCTCC
>NW_028234434.1:27660591-27665591 GCF_977035675.1 Penaeus japonicus
AGAACTAGTGAGCGATGGTATGCATACGTATGTAAAAATACATAAACAATACATATATTACATCTAGCCCCCACCCGTATCTGCAGCCTTTTACATCACCCAACAAACAACAGAGACAAACACCCACCCATCCGTCGCGGAGATACGCTGAATTGTTAAGTAGATTTAGAAGAAAAAAAAATCAGAAACTTCATTATCATTTCTACAAAAAACAGAAAAAAAAGAAGAAAATAAAACTCAAGAGACAGAGAGAAAAAAAAATATGACACTCGTGAATTCCTCAAAAAATCTCCAAATCTTTTGCCAATATGCTAAAGAAAAAAAACGAAAAAAAAAGAAAACGAAAATTGCGCCATACGATGACAAAAACAAAAGAAAAACGACTTGCGCGCAGGTTAACCTCACAGCCCCACCGTCCCATACCTGAACTCAAATTAACAGTCTTTGTAAGTTATTTTAGAGTCGCTGTACCTTAGGTTCATATTTACCCGTAGCAAATAAGGAAATGCCTGTATAAATTATGTATGGATAATTATTAGTCACTTTAAGTATGGTTAACATCATCCGATTTTCTTTCTTTCATTCTTTCCTGTCTTTTCTCGATCGTTGTGGTTTTACTCATTTTGTTGCTATTTTCTATATTTATTCATTTTTTAAGAGATTATATATATATATATATACATAGAGAGAGAGAGAGAGAGAGAGAGAGAGAGAGAGAGAGAGAGAGAGTGAGATATATATATATATATATATATATATATATATATATATATATATATATATATATATACATATATAGCGAGAATATATATATATATATATATATATATATATATATTGGTGTGTTATATATGCATGGTTGTGTGGTATATATATAATATATATATATAATATATATATATATATATATATATATATATGCATATATATATATATATATATATATATATATATATATATATATTCATATGTGTGTGTGTGAGTGTGCGCGCACGCGTGTGCGTGTGTGTGTGTGTGAGTGTGTGCGCGCGCGCGTGTGCATGTGTGTGTGTGTGTGTGAGTGTGTGCGCGTGCGCGCGTGTGTGTGTATGTGTTGGTATGTGTACGTATTCGTGTGTGTGTGTGTGTGTGTGTGTTTCAGAGCCTATACAAATACTAACATCAAAGGCCATAATTTCTCCCCGTCTCTCGAGCGAAGGGAGATCTAACTCAATCAAAAGCGAAAGGTTTACTTGATATTGTTTTGAAGTTATGCAACAGTTGAGGCGTAATGATAGAAGTTACTTGCAATTACTTCCATCAAAGTGATGTTAGAAACGTATGGACAATTTGCATATATGATATGAGAGACTATTGATCACTATCATCAAAGAGTAATCAAATACACACATACACACACACGCATACGCGCACACACACGAATACGCGCACACACACACACACACAAACTAGTATCATATAGGTCTAAAAAAGAAGAAGAGAAAAATAGATTAAAATATTAATACTAATCAGAAAATTATAACAACAATAAAAAGAACGGAGATAATACTAACAGTAGAAAGGAAACAATTATATCAATAATATTGATAATCATGACAATATGATAAAATAATCATAATAACAACAACAATAAAACACCTTTTTCATATATATATATATATATATATATATATAAATATATATATATAATAATATTATATATATATATTTTATATTTATATATATATATATATATAATATATATATATATATATATATGTCTATCTATATATATATTTATACATATGTATATATATATATATATATATATATATATATATATATATATGTGTGTGTGTGTGTGTGTGTGTGTGTGTGTGTGTGTGTGTGTGCGTGTGTGTGCATCTGTGCGTGCGTATTCGTGTATGTGTGTGTGCGTGCCTGTGTGCGTTTTCGCGTATGTGTGTGTACGTGTGTGTGCGTATGCGTCGTAGACACAAGTCGCATTTCCGTCCATGTGTGTGTACGTGTGCATACGTCCCCCCATACACACATCCGCGCAGCCACACTACACTTTCTCACGCACAAGGACCCAAACAGATGCACACGTCCATCATGTTTATGAAAACTTCCGGTCAGTCAGCTGATTCCCGTAGCCTCAAAACATGTCCCTTTTTATCCCCTTGTGGTCTGTTTAGGTTTTAATAAATCTATCTTCGTGTTATGGTGATATTTTGATAACTACTTTATTCTTTATCCCCTGTGGTATGGTGATGTCTTGATGGCTATGGTGTTCTGATGACTTCACTGTATTTTACTCCCTGTGTTATGGTGATATTTCAACAAATTCCTTGTTTATGTATTATTGCCTTCTATTATGGCATTTGGCACACCATACTCGCTATATTCGTCGCCATAAAACGAATGGCCATTTAGTCATAGACAGTAAACAAAGTACAAAAGGGATAGAGGAGGAGAACTTAAGGACAAAGGGATAGAGGAGAAGAACTTAAGCACAAAGGGATAAAGAGGAGAACTTAAGGACAAAGGGATAGAGGAGGAGAACTTAAGGACAAAGGGATAGAGGAGAAGAACTTAAGTACAAAGGGATAGAGGAGGAGAATTAAGCACAAAGGGATAAAGAGGAGAACTTAAGTACAAAGGGATAGAGGAGAAGAACTTAAGCACAAAGGGATAAAGAGGAGAACTTAAGGACAAAGGGATAGAGGAGAAGAACTTAAGCACAAAGGGATAAAGAGGAGAACTTAAGGACAAGGGGATAGAGGAGAAGAACTTAAGCACAAAGGGATAGAGGAGAAGAACTTAAGGACAAAGGGATAGAGGAGGAGAACTTAAGTACAAAGGGATAGAGGAGAAGAACTTAAGCACAAAGGGATAGAGGAGAAGAACTTAAGGACAAAGGGATAGAGGAGAAGAACTTAAGCACAAAGGGATAGAGGAGAAGAACTTAAGGACAAAGGGATAGAGGAGAAGAACTTAAGCACAAAGGGATAGAGGAGAAGAACTTAAGGACAAAGGGATAGAGGAGGAGAATTAAGCACAAAGGGATAAAGAGGAGAACTTAAGTACAAAGGGATAAAGGAGAAGAACTTAAGTACAAAGGGATAGAGGAGGAGAACTTAAGTACAAAGGGATAGAGGAGAAGAACTTAAGGACAAAGGGATAGAGGAGGAGAACTTAAGCACAAAGGGATAGAGGAGAAGAACTTAAGTACAAAGGGATAGAGGAGGAGAACTTAAGTACAAAGGGATAGAGGAGGAGAATTAAGCACAAAGGGATAAAGAGGAGAACTTAAGTACAAAAGGATAGAGGAGAAGAACCTGTTTATCGTTCCGAATAGGCCTTTGAAGAAAAAATGATAATGATAATTTTCTACTATGCTTTTCACATTTTGTTTATAAAAATGAAATAGAATAATGTAATGATTAAATATCAATGTGATGAGAAAATAATGATGTAAGAATAAAATCATAATGTAATGATGTATATAAAATGTAATGATAATAATTAAAATAGATTTATAAAAATCAGTATGAAATGACAAAATAAGAATTAGGATAAGACAGAAAAAAATAAATAAAAATAATCAATTACATATAACTATGATGAGCTAACTGAACCCCATTAATTACATTCCTTATTCCTTATTTAAGTTATTCGATCTCATTCATACCTTTATGAACATTCGTCATAATGAATGCCACTCATAGTCACACACCTCTCCCGAAAGGTGCCATAACTTGACAGTGCTATTAATAGTTATCAAAAGCAACTTTAAATGACAGACATATGAACATCCAGACATATGAACAGTAATCAAAATGTGGTGGAATTTAAGAATAAAATGATCTCAGAATAGTAGAGAGGCAGGCGTGAGTTTTTAAAAATATGCAATAGTGCAATTTGGTGCAATAGATGTTCTTAAAAGTCAATTTTTGATCTAATGGGACACAAAATAGCTTTAGATATTCAACAGGCCCCTTATATGACACCAAGCAACAATTTTGCAAATATCTTTGTTCAAAGAAGCAGTAATTACGGCTCTATGCAATTTTGCCTGTTAAATTATCTTATTTTCAAGATCGTTGCTCATGTTAGAAGTAAATAGGATGAAAAGCATAAAAGATTTTGTTATTAGTTGTATGATTCTTATAATTGTTATTAAAATTTTCACTATCATCATTATCATTTTGTTATCATCATTATTGTCAATGTCTTTGTTATCATTAACATTATTATCATTATTATTATTACCATTATTACCATCACCATCATCATCATTATCATCCTTACTAACATTGTTAATCCTATTATCATCATTATCATTACTGTCATCATTATCATCATCATTATCATCACATATATTTGTACAGTATCATAAGATTTTCCCTTTATCTAATATCGAGAAATTCTTATCATTCAAGAATTCTTCAAAAAAAAATCAAGAACTAAGATGGCAACACTGAAAAAGTTGTGACGTCACAGGTTCTGAATTTCATCCAGAAAAAAAAAATAAAAAAATAAAAAAATTGGAAAGTCGATTTCTTTCTCTCCGTATCTATATTTTCGTTATTTTTTTGTCTCTTTTCTTCTTTTTTTTGTAAAACAGCAACTTAGAAAAATAGGAAGGAATCTTTGAAGTTAACAAAGACAACTACAGATATAAAGATATGTAAGAATATTTATCTTTGTATCTGAGACAAACAGACCGGTGAAGATAACAACGAAAAAAAAAATATACGGTGTGAAAAGTTATTTACACAGTGGAAATGCTGAATTGTTTTGTCATTTACTGATGAAGATACAAGAAATATGCAAGATGGTAAAGATTAGTAAAATAAAGAGTGAATTAAAATATATTAATATGAAAGAGGTTTTATCACGTGACCTGAGACAAAACAACAGGTGAATGAAAAGCGTATGTGGGAGAAGGGGGAGGGGGAGGTGGGAGGGGGAGGGGAAGGGGGAGGCGGGAGGGAGGGGGAGGGAAGGGGAAGGAG
>NW_028234434.1:27683091-27685591 GCF_977035675.1 Penaeus japonicus
AAGAGGAAGAGAGGGGAAAAGAGAGTAGAGGAAGAGAACTGGAAACGCTAACTAGAGAAAGGGGAGAGGGTGAGGAGAGGGAGGTGGAAAAAAGAAGAGAAGGAATACGAGAGAGGACAAATATACCCGAACGCTACCGCGCGGCAGCCGACACCGACCGGCGGCCACACGCCCCCCCAGACTAGCGGTACCCTCAGAGAGCCCAGGGCCCGCCCGGGAAGCCTCCCACATCGAAGATTATCACCCGACCGCGGACGGAACAACGACAGGCAAAGGGCTGCTCCGGAGAGGGGAAGGGTAAGAGAAGGGGGAAGAAGATTAAGAGGGGACGGAAAGGGGGAGGGGAGAAAACCGTTTGTTTATTTGATTATTTAAATGTTTGCTTATTTTTTCGTATTTTCTTGCTGTCTTTGTCCCATCTTCTTGCCTTTTGTTTGTTTGTATTTGCATCTATTTAATCGTCAATTTTATAATAATTACCATCTTAATCTGATATTTAATTATTCGTATGTATCATCCACTGATATTAATTTTTATTTTAGAAAACTGAAAACGGGCCACGAAAAAAATAGTTAATTAAGAGTATGGAATATGCAAAAGTTGAGGGAGAAATGTGCACTTAATAACAGCTAATTAGAATATATTTATTTTGTATTAATTTTCAAGTGGTGAAGCAGATTATATTGAAAACGATGAACTGTGTGTAAGAGAGAGAGAGTGAAAGAGAGAGAGAGATTTATACAGAATATTCTGTATCCGTTTTAATCATTTTAAATCCTCAAAGATTGTCTACATATTCTTCCTTTTCTTCTTCGTCTTCCTTTTTTTTCTTCTTCTTCTTCATCTTCAACCTCTTCTTTCTCTTTTTTCTTCCTCTTCTTATTCTTTAAACCAACATATCGGATCCTTTTAATTCAAAATCTCTTTGGTGAGTGGGAGGAAAAACGGTTTCTTTTAGAAGTTATTTATTTCTGCTTTCGTCTCTTCTCTTTTCTTTTATTTCCTCTTTCTTCTGTTTCTTCTTGTTTCTTGTTTTATTTCTTTTTCTTTTTTCTTTTATTGCTATTTCTTTCATTTTCTTCTTTCTTTTGATTTTTTAAAATTTCTTTTTCTTCCTATAATTGCTTTATTTTCTCTATTTGTTTTCTTTTCTTTATATCTCTCTTTTCCTTTTTCTCCTTCTTGTTCTATTTCTTCATCCTCTTCTTGTCATTCTTCTCTATCTTTTCCATCTTCCTTTATTCTACATTTTCTTCTTCCTTATCGGCGAAGATCAAGGGAGGCAGGTGAGTCTAACGGCCCTCTAGCGGCGGGAGGAGGAACTAGAAACTCGTCCTTCGGGGGAAAAACGGTCGTGGAATTGTCGTTTGGAATGTAGTGGGAAAAAAGGTAGTTTGTTTGGTCGAAGGAGCGGTTGGGGGTGGGGGGTGGTAGGGGGGTGGGGGTGTTGTTTGTGCTGTTAGGTTGGTGTTTGTCTCTTTCTCTCTCTGTTTGGGTCGCTCTCTTTCGCTGTCTCCCGCTGTGTTTCTCTCGCTGTCTTTTTTTTCACTTTCTATTTTTTTTCTCTCTTTCTGTTTCGCTGTCTTTCGCTGTCTGCCTCTCTCTCTCTCTATCTATCTATCTATCTATCTATTTATCTATCTATCTATTTATCTCTATCTTTCTCTCTCTCTCTCCTCTCTCTTTACTCTTTTCTCTCCGTCTCTCTCCTCTCTCTACCCCTCTCTCTCTCTCTCTCTCTTTCTCTCTCTCTTTCTCTCTCTCTCTTTCTCTCTCTCTCTTTCTCCTCTCTCTTTCTCTCTCTCTTACTCTCTCTCTTTATCTTTATCTTTCTCTTTCTCTTTCTCTTTCCTTTCTCTCCTCTCTCTCTACTCTTTTCTTTCTCTTCTCCTCTCTCTCTCTCTCTCTCTCTCCCTCTTCCTCCCTCTCTCTCTTTCTCTCTCTCCCTCTCCCTCTCCCTCTCTCTCTCTCTCTCTCTCTCTCTCTCTCCCTCCCCCTCTCTCTCTCTCTTTCCAATATATCACATTACACCCCCCCCCCTCCGCCCCTGAAACTTACCTCTCCTCTCAATAACCCACCTCCCTTCCTGCCTCCCCTCCCCCCTCCCCCCTCCCTCCCTCCCTCCTCCCCTCCCCTCCCCCCTCCCCCTCCCTCCCTCCCTGCCTCCCCTCCCCCTCCCCCCTCCCCCTCCCTCCCAAACACCTGTCCCACGTGTGAAGTTTCCCAGACAGCGGTTCATGGTTCGCTTCCGGTAGCCTTCCCTCTCAATCCCTCCCTCCCTTACCCCCACCCCCTTCCCCCTCCCCCATCACTTACACCTGCATATTCTACCCGACTCTTTACCCTCCCCCCCACCCGCCATCCCCCCGCCATCCCCCCATCCCCCCATCCCTCCCTCCCCGCTATCCCCTATTTATCCCTCATCCCCCCTCTACTCCCCTCCCCTTCTACCCCCCTCCCCGCAACCTCTCGTGACCCGCCCCGTAATAAGCAGAAATCA
>NW_028234434.1:27695591-27698091 GCF_977035675.1 Penaeus japonicus
CAGAACTGTAGAAGTTTGTGGATTATGTTTATATAGTAAATGGGACATTACGGAACGTTTGTGAAGATTTAATAAAAAAAAGAAGTTAGTTGAGGTGTTTTGAATTTATTATTAATCTACTGGTTCTTTTCAACTTTTCATAGCTTTTGAGAATCGAGAATACCTTATGAGAATACCTCCCTCCCTACCTCCCTCTCTCTCTCTCTCTCTCTCTTTCTCTCTCTCCCTCTCTCTCTCTCTCTCTCTCTCTCTCTCTCTCTCTCTCTCTCTCTCTCTCTCTCTCTCTCTCTCTCTTCTCCGTCTCTCTCTCTCTCTCTCTCTCTCTCTCTCTCTCTCTCTCTCTCTCTCTCTCTCTCTCTCTCTCTCTCTCTCTCCCTTTCTTTCTCTCCCTTCTCTTTTTTTTCTCTCTCTCCCTCTCTCTCTATTTTCTTTTTTGTTCTTTTCAACCATTCATAGCTTCTGAGATTCGATATACAGTATATAAAAGTTTGAATAATTACGAAAGGAGAATATTCCATTAATAAGTCTTCCCTTCTGCATATTGCATCATTAACCCAATAATTCTATACAGTCTAATTCTAATGCCATAGAAAACACTAGCCTACTGTAATTCTAACCCTGTAGGAAAAAATCTTACATAACCCTGAATCTCAAAACTGTAATCTTACCCAAATACAATTAATAAAGACAATCAAAAATACATCACCCGAAAAAGCAGCACCCCTAAAAGACGATATTTATTCAAAACATTATTAAATATTATTAAAATATTAAATATAATATTTTCAAAAAATTGGATATAAGACCTCAACAACAATCAATCATAAAGGAATTTCAGTCTTGCAACCCTACATTTTTTTGTCTCCGAAATCCTCCATACGAAGGACAGTTTCTCTCCGAAATCCTCTATACGGAGGACAGAGTTCTTAAGGATCTCATCCAATTGTTGTCTGGTGTCCTGATGAAGGAAGGCACACACTGGCCAAAACATGCAGATGTTCCAATAAACTAATTTGGGTTTGCGTTCACATCTGTCTCTCCGTCAGGCTGGGCAGGGATGTTGCGGTGGGGGTAGAGGGGTGGGGAGAGGGGAGGGATGGAGAGATGGCAAGGGAATTGAGATGGGGATCGAGGTTGGTGATTGGGGGGGGGTGAGGTGATAGAGGCAGATGGATAAAGAGGAAGAGAGAGAGAGGGGAGGGGGAGAGGGGGAGGGTGATAGAGAGAGAGAGAGAGAGACAGAGAAAGAGGTAGACATACAAAGACAGACAGACAGAGAAACAGAGAGAGATAGAGAGAGAAAACGACAGAATAAAAAAGCGAAGAAAAACAAGAAAGAAGCATAACAAAAAAAAAAAATAGAATACAAAAAAATAAAAAAATAAACAAAAACTCAAAACACGAAAACCCAAAAAAAAACATTAAAAAATAGATAAAAAATACAAAACAAAAGCCAACAAAGCCAAGCCATGTCCACAACCCGTGCGTGCGAGTATGCGCTAATGGCTTCGTACTTTGCCTGCGAGATAAGCAACGGACGGGACGGGACGTGTTTGAACAGGTTGCGTAATGACTGATAAGGAGGAAAGGTGCTAGGCGTGAGGGGGGAAGGGGAGGGGAGAGAGGGAGGGCGAAGGGTGGGAATGAGAAGGGGAGGAAAGGGGGGTAGGGGGAGAGGGAGGCGAAAAGAGGGATGAGAGGGGGAGGAAAGGGGGGTAGAGGGAGAGGAAGGCAAAGAGGGGGAAGGAGGGGAGGAAAAAGGTGGGGGAGGGGGATGTACGTATGTTTTCTCCTCTTTCCTTCCCAATTCCCCTTCCCTTCCCCTCATTCCCCTTCTTGGCTTCCCACTCCTTCCTTTCTTTCTCCCTTCTCTCTTTCCCCTTTCCTCCTCCCTCTCCTCTCCCTCATCCCTTTCTCTCCTCTGTGTCTCTCCAGCTTGCATGTTTATAGAAAAGTCGTAATGCTAATTTTCGTTTGACGCCTTGGCTGCACGCTTGTCGATTTTGTTTTGTTTTCTTGTGGTTATTTTCTCACGGGTCTTTCTTTTTTCTTTCTTTTTTTTCTCTCTCTCGATTTATTTGATATATCACTCTTTTTGTCTCATTTTCTCTATTTCACTCTCCCTCTGTCTTTCTCTGTCTGTGTCTTTATCTCTCTCTCTCCTCCACATTCCTTCCCATCCTCCACCTTTCTCTCCCTCCCTCCCTCCCTCTTTCTATATCTCTGTCTCTCTCTCTCTTTCTCTCTCTCTCCCTCCCTCTCTCCCTAACTCCCTCCCTCTCTCTCTTTATTATACCCAAAAAAATCTCAGCATTTTACACCAACATACAAAAAACGCTCTTGCAATATTCCAGAAGAAATGCACACACACAACACACAACAAAACAAAAAATAAAACATAAAACAAAAAATAAAACACAAAACAAAAAATATATTCCCGCGTCAACAGTTGCAACTCTGCCAAATGCCACATCGCAGATCTGACATTGATATTCCATAT
>NW_028234434.1:27705295-27712795 GCF_977035675.1 Penaeus japonicus
TCTCTCTCTCTGCGTCTGTCTGTTCCCCTCGTCGTGGACTCGCCAGATGGGCTGTCCTCCCGTCTCTCGTTCCTTGCCTTTGGGCGTGGCTTCGACATACTCGATCTTCTTATCTTTTTCAAATTTTGGGTTTAGATTTTCGTGTTTTTTTATTTGTTGATTTAATGAGCTTTTAGAATTATTTCTTTTTAGATTTTGTTTTCGTTAGTGATGTAGGAGAATGAGTGGTTTTGATTCGACACGTCATAGTAATGCAGAAATGCGCCTAATATATATATTTATTAAAACTAAACACACACCACTCCCTTCATAAAAAAAAATATACATCTTCAACACCCCCCCCCCCAAACAAAACAAAAAAAGCATAACACTAAACAACCTCTCAACCAACCCCTCAACCTCACCCCCCAACCATCCCCTCACCCTCAACCCTAACCCAAACCCCTAACCTCCTCACCCTCTCAAACATCCTCCCACCCACCAACCCAACCCACTTCCCAACCGACATTTAAAACCAAAGCCGGCGCCACACCCCGGAATCGGAAACGTCCCATGTGTTCCCGCCAAAGACCCGCCATCTGCGGAATGCGTTGGGTCGTCGAGGCGCACATGGTCACTCACTCACTCAAGTCCTGTAATGCAAATGACGATAATAACGCTCCCGGGTGCAAATGGCCTCCTCGCTGGCGTTCCTGGATTCCCTAATTTGTAAATGGAAGGATCGTGGGGGGGAGGGGGGGAGGATTTTTTGATCGGGGGGTTAGGGGGGAGGGGGGAGGTGGGTGGGATATGAGGAGGTGGGAGGTGGGAGGTGGAGGTGGAGGGATGGAGGGAGAGGAGGGAGAGGGGGAGAGAGAGAGAGAGAGAGAGAGAGAGAGAGAGAGAGAGAGAGAGAGAGAGAGAGAGAGAGAGAGAGAGAGAGAGAGAGAGAGAGAGAGAGAGAGAGAGAGAGGAGAGTGAGAAGAGCAAGATGAGAGAGAGGGAGAGAAGGAGAGAGAGAGAGAGAGAGAGAGAAAGAGAGAGAGAGAGAGAAAGAGAGAGAGAGAGAGAGAAAGAGAGAAAGAGAATGAGAAAGAGAGGTTGATAGAGAGAAAGAGAGAGAGAGAGAGAGAGAGAGAGAGAGAGAGAGAGAGAGAGAGAGAGAGAGAGAGAGAGAGAGAGAGAGAAAACAGGTTCCAAAGTCAACTCCCAGCAGGCCCCAGGTAGCCAGAGTGTCTTCTCCCCTCTCTTTCTCTCTCTCTCTCTCTCTCTCTCTCTCTCTCTCTCTCTCTCCTGCCTCCCCTACCCTTCCTCCCCACTCCGACTCCCCTCTTGCCCCCCCCCCCCCTCGGGCACCGGAACCGAGAGACTGGATGGCCACAGATCTCGGGCCCCTTCTCCCTTTCTTTTCTCTCTCTTTCTCCTCCTCCCTCCTTCTTTTCTCTCTCTTTCTTCTCCTCCCTCCTTATTTTCTCTCTCTTTCTTCTCCTCCTTCCTTCTTTTCTCTCTTTTTCTTTTCCCTCATCTCCTCCCCTTCTTCTATTTTTTTCTCTTCCTCTTCCTGTCCTCCTTCCCCTTTCTTTTCCTTCTCTTCTCCATATCTCCTCCTCTTTTCTTCCTATCACCCTTCTTCCTCCCTATCCTCCTTCCTTTTCCCCCTCTTTCTTCACTCCTCTCCATCTTTTCTTCATTCCCCCTGCTCTTCCCCTTCCTTCATCTCCCTCCTCTTCCATTTTACTTCCCCCCTTTCCTCCTCTTCCTCATCCTCCTCCCCACTTTTTTCTCTCCTTCTCCTCCTCCCCCCTCCTCTCCCTCCCTCACCTTTACCCCCACACCTCCACCTCTTGTCTCCCTCCTTCCTCTTCTCTCTCCTCCTCCCACTCTTTCGCCCATACCTCCCAACCTCACCCGCCCCCATTTTCTCCCCCCTCCTGTTCCCTAAGGATGATGAGGAAGCCGAGATTGCACGGTTGATTAGCCTCACAGACTTTCTGGCGTAGGGGGGGTGGGGGGTGAGGGAGGGTGGAGGTGACATACGGTGTTTAGGGAAGGTGGAGAGAGAGAGGGGGGAGGAGAGAGGAAGAGGGTAGGTGGAAAGGAGAGAATGAGGGAGGGGGAGAGAGAGGAAAGGTGAAGGGCGGGGGGGGGGGAGGGGGGGGGTGAGTGGCGGGGGGAGGAGGGATTGGGGGTGGGAGGGGAGGGGGGGGGGGGGAGGGGGAGAGGATGGGGGAGGGGGTGGGGAGAGGGGGGGGGAGGGGAGAGGGGGGGGGGAGGGGGGGGGGGGGAAGGAGGGGAGGAGGGAGAGGGGGGGGGGGGGGGGGGAGGAGGAGGGGGGGAGGAGGAGAGAGAGGGGGGAGGGGAAAGGGGAGAAGGAGGGAGGGGAGAGAGGAAAGGAGGTGGAATGAGGGAGGGGGAGGAGGGGTGAAGAGAGAGGAATGAAGACGGAGGAGAATGAGTCGTGGGGAGAGTGACGGAAGGCTTGATGGGGGAGGTGAAGGGGGGAGGAGAAAGAGAGAGGAAGAGAGAAAGAGTGGGTAAGGGGAATGGGAGAGAGAGGGGGCAGAGGGTAGGGGAAACAGAGGAAGGGGTGGGGAAGGGGAGGAGGACGCGGAGAGATGGGACGAGAAGAGAGAGAGGGGGCAGAGGGAAGAGCAGAAGGAAGAGCAGACAACAAGGGGCGGGGGGGGAGGAGGGGATGAGAGGAGGGGAGAGAGAAGGGAAGAAAGGGAAATATAAAATAAAAATCCCCTCCCCAACTACATGTAGAGGTTGGGAGAGGGAAAAGAGGAAAGAGGGGAAGGGGAGGGGAAGGAGGAGGAGAATGGAGTGATATGGGAAAGGGGAAGAGAGGATATGAGAGGGAAGGGGAAAGGGAGGGAAACCAGGGAATAGGGAGAGGCAGAGGCCAGAAGGCAGACAGTGCCAATAGGAGAGGCAGCAGGAGGGGGGAGGGGAGGGGGGAAGAGGGGAAGGGGGAGGGGAGGAAAAGGGGGGATGGAGGGGAAGAGGCCGACGTGCGAGAAGGGGAGGGGAGGGGAGGGAGGGAAGAAAGAAAAAGAGGGGTTGGAAAGTGGAGCGAGGGAGGGGAAGGTGGGATGGGAAAGGGGGAGGAGGGAGGGAAACCAGGGAAAACCCCTCCGAGGGGAAGAAAAAGAGAAAGGGGGAGAGGGGGACAGGGAGGGGGGGAGGGGAGGGAAAAGAGAAGGAAAGAGTGGAGAGAAGAGGGGAAGGGGGAGGGGAGGGATGAGGGGAAGGGGGAGGGGAGGGATGAGGGGAGAGGGGAAGGGGGAAGAAGGGAAGAGGAGAAGAGAGGAAAGAGGGGAGGGAAGAGGAGAAGGGGGAAGGGAGGAAGGGAATAAAAAGGAAGGGTGGAAGGGAAATGAAAGTCGGAAATTGGAAAAAAAAGGGAAAGGGAAAAAAAAAAGTGAAGGGGTAGGGAGAAGGGGAAAAAAAGGGAAAGAAGGGAAAATGAAGAAATGGAAAAAAAAGGAAAGTAAAGGGAATTAAAAAATAAAAAATGGAAGGAAAAAAAGGGGTAAAAGAAAACTGTAAAGAAATGAGATAAAGAAAGAAATGGAAAAAAAAAATGGAAATCGTTATTTTGTAATCCGACGGGAAAACAACGCGTCGGAAAAAAATGCGGCTCGCGAACGAATTATGTTGGTCGAAAACCGGCTCGAACTTTTCGGATATCATGTTTTTGGGGAACCGTATTGGGCCCTCATACAGCACAAACTAAAGATTTTTTTTTTCTTTATCCTCTCTCTTGGGATATTTTACGGGAATTGCCTTCTCTCTCTCTCTCTCTCAATTTCTTTCATTTCTGCCCAATCTCTCTCTCTCTCTCTCTCTCTCTCCACATACACACACACACACGCACACATATATATATATGTGTGTGTGTGTGTGTTTAAGTGTGTGTACCTTTTTATCCATCTCTCTTTTTCCATACACTTTCTTCAACACCAAAAACTAAAAAACAAAAGCAATTCGCATCAAAACCAGTCATCTCAACTTATAAAAACCTCTTCTATACATGTATCTCTCAAACCAATTCCCACTACCACAAAGAAATATTAACTGCCTCGGTACTATAAATCCCCCACACTCCATTTAAAAGTCTCAATAAACAATAAATCAAACGGTACATCAAATCTCTATCACTACAGAGTACCGTATCCATTCAATTTGTGTTTCATTACGAAAGAAACTAAGCGTCTTTCAAACTCGAAGTTAAAGCTTGACGTGAAAGGGTTAAAGGGAAGGAATTGTTGTCGTAGGGTTCGTGTGAATTGAAGTGTCAGGTGTCGTGTTGTTGATGGTTGTGGTGTTGATGGTACTATTAATGTCTGAAATGAAGTTTTATGTAATCATTAAGTTGGATATGTTTTAAGATTCTTTTTTCCAGAGAGAGAGGGAGAGGGAGAGGGACAGAGGGAGAGGGAGGAGAGGGAGAGGGAGAGGGAGAGGGAGAGGGAGTGGGAGAGGGAGAGGGTATGGGGGGGGGGGGGGTAGGGGGGGGGGGGGGGGTGGATGGGGTGGCGAGGGGGGGTGGGGGGGAAAGGGGGGGAGGGTGGGGGGGTCGGGGGGCAAGTGGGGGAGGCGGGAGGAGGGTGGGGGGAGTGGTGGGGGGGGGAGAGGGATTAGAAAGATGATGAAGAGAGAGAGATAGAGAGTGTGAGAGGGAGATTTAGGAGTGAAGAAGGGGTAGGAGGACAGAGATATAGGAGAGTGAAGAAGAAGGTATGGATGGAATAGTGAGCATCGAAGAAGAGGGAGAAGGGAGAAAAGAAGAGAGGAGAAGAAGAAAGAGAGTGGAGAGAAAAGGAGGAGAAGAGAGTGGGAGAGAGAGAGAGAGGAAGTGAAAGAGGGAGAAGGAGTGGGAGAGATGAGAGTGAAGAGAATGAACGATAGGAAAAGAAGAGAGGAGAGAGAAAGATAGGAGAGAAGGCAGAAAGAGATGAAGAAGGGGAGGGAGAGAAGAAGAAAGATAGAAGAGAGAAAAGAGAGAGAGAAAAGGATAGAGAGATGAGTCGGAGGAAGAGGAGGGAGAATGAGGGGAGGACGGAGAGAGAGAGAAAGGTGAGGGAGTGGGGGAAGAGTGAGAGAAAAAGAGAGAGCGATTGAAGAAGATATAAAATGAGAGAGGAGAGGAGAGACAGAAATGAGGGAAAGAAAAAGAGAGAGAGTAGACGAGAGAGATGAAAGGAGAAGAAGAGGTGAGAACGAAGAGGAAAATGAAGGAGAGAGAGAAGAGAGATAGAGAAAAAAGAGAAAGAGAAGACTAGAGATGAAAGGAGAGAAATAGAGATGAGGGAGAAGGAGGGGAAGGAGGGAAAGAGAGAGAAAGAGGTGAGAAGGGAGAAGTAGAGAGAAGAGGGAGAGAGCAGAGGGAGAAGAGAGGGAGAGAAGAGAGAGGTGTAGAGGGCGATAAAAGAGGGATGGAAAAGGAAGGAGAGAAGAAGCGAAAAAGAGAGAGAAGAGGGCAGAGAGAGAGAGGAGATAAGCAAGAGAGTGAAGAGATGAGGCGAGTGAGTGAGAGGGAAGAGTAAGAGGGGAGAGGGAAGAGATGAGGAGTAGACAGAGAGGAGCGGGAGTATTGTGATGAGAAATGAAGAAGAAGGAGATGGTGGGGAAGGGAGAAGGAGGGGGAGGTGAGAAGAGAAGAGGGAGGTGAAGTGAAGTGTTTGAGAGGGAGAGGGGGAGGGAGACGTAGAGAGAGAAAGAGAGAGAGAGAGAGAGAGAGAGAGAGAGAGAGAGAGAGAGAGAGAGAGAGAGAGAGAGAGAGAGAGAGAGAGAGAGAGAGAGAGAGAGAGAAGAAGAAGAAGAATGTTATTTCACTTACACTCACTCTCTCTCTCTCTCTCTCTCTTTCTTCTCTCTCTCTCTCTCTCTTTCTGTCTCCTCTTGATTTCTCTCTCTCTCTCTCTCTCACACACGCACACACACACAAACCGCAACGCGCGTGCCACAAACTACTCGCAGACTCGTTGTGATGATGAATGACTGACGCGTGTGAATGACAAGCGATTGGCGTGTGAATGACAAACCGCAATTTACGCTGATGGGCCCTACATCCGCCCACTCACGCCCATCATTTCTCCACGCCCACTGGAGACGTGATACTTCCTCCCTCTTACAGATCTTGGCTGGGGTCTTGTTCTGTCTTCTTGTTCTTCTGGTTCGTTTTCTTCTTCTTCTTCTTCTTCTTCTACTTCCTTTTCTTCTATTGCTTCATCATCATCATCTTCTTCTTCTTCTTCTTCTTCTTCTTCTTCTTCCTTGTCTTTTTTTTCTTCGTCTTTTTCTTCTTATTTTCGTCTTTGTCTTTTTCGTCTTTTTATTTTGTCTTTTTTTCTACGTCAATTGTCTCTCTCTTTCACTCGTTCGCCTATTTGTTTCTCTCTGTCTCTCTTATTCACTCGCCTGTTTTTTTCTCTCTCTCTTTCTTTATCTTTCTCTCCTTTTCCTCCCCCCTCCCTCTCCCTCTCTCTCTATCTATCCTTCTTCCCACCCTCTCTCTCCCTCTCTCTCTCCCTATCATTCGCCCCCCTCTCCTCTCTCCCTCCCTCTCTCTCTCTCTCTCTCAATCTCTCGCTCTCTCTTTCACTCCTTCGCCTACATGTTTGTTTCCCTCTCGCTCGCCACTCCAACCCTCCCACCCCTAATTTTCCTCTTCAGTACCTTCTCTCCTCCCCTTTTCTCCCCTCCCCAACGCACTCTTCATTATCCTTCCCTCCGTCTCATCTTCCTCATCATCTTCTTCCCCTCTTACCCTCCTCCCCCCCTTTAGCAAACACCCTCTTCTCCCCATCTGTCACGAAAGTTGGAATCGCCTTTGGTTCCCCTTTGGCCTATGAAGAGGGGGGGGGGGGAGGAGGAGGAGGAGGAGGAGAAGGGGGAGGAGGAGGAGTAGGAGTAAGGGGAGGAGGTGGAGGAGGAGGAGGAGGAGGAGGAGGAGGAGGGTGAGGGTGAGGGTGTGGTGGGAGAAGGAAGGGGTGAGGGTGAGGGAGTGGTGGGGGAAGGGAGGGGGAAGGGGGTATAAGGGGAGGGGAGGGAGGTTGACTGAAGGGAAGGGGAGATGGAAGAGGGAAGAGAGGGATGGGGTGTGTGGAGAAACGAGGAGAGGGAGGGCGAAGGGGGGCTGGCTGAGGGGGGTGAGGGAGAGAGGGAAGACGATATAGAGAGATAGGAAGGGGGAAAGAGGGGGAGGGGAGGTGAAAGGGGGGACGGGGGGGTATTTTTTCGTAAGGGAGGACAAATGTAGCTGTTTCGTATACTGTTTTTTTTCTTGTTTTTTTTTTTAATGTATGTTTGGTAGCGTGTTTTT
This sequence comes from Penaeus japonicus, assembly GCF_977035675.1. Taxonomy (NCBI): domain Eukaryota; kingdom Metazoa; phylum Arthropoda; class Malacostraca; order Decapoda; family Penaeidae; genus Penaeus; species Penaeus japonicus. Next base: position 27,712,605 of record NW_028234434.1, read on the forward strand.
TATGGATAGTCTTGTTCTGTTCCTTTGTTATTTCTTATTTGTGTAAGACTGTAGATAGAACTGACAACGCGTAATAGGGGTACATAACCATAGGAACGGGTACACTCAATCACATACATATACGTACACATGAACTCTCTCTCTCTCTCTCTCTCTCTTTCTCTCTCTCTCGCTCTTTCTCTCTCTCTCTC
>NW_028234434.1:27725295-27727795 GCF_977035675.1 Penaeus japonicus
TTAACCTTCAGGTCATCTGTTATTCTTTTTTCACTTTACTTACTTATTATTTACATAAACACAATCACAACTTCATCTCAATCCCTAGGTTAAGATCAAGTAGAAATCTAACTTCACCTAATCCTTGCTTAGGGGCAGTTAGGCAGTGGATCTGTGAGAGGGAGGGAGAGGGTGGGAGGGAGGTATGGGTGGGAGGGAGGGAGAGGGATAGGCGGGAGGAAGAGGGAGAGAGAAAGGGAGGAATAGGAGGTAGGGAGAGGGAGGGAGAAAGAGAGGGAGAGTGAGGGAGAGTGAGAGAGAGAGAGAGAGAGAGAGAGAGAGAGAGAGAGAGAGAGAGAGAGAGAGAGAGAGAGAGAGAGAGAAATAGAGAAAGAGACAGAGAAAGAGGAAGAGAGAAATAAAGAAAAAAAAAAAACGAGAGACAGAAATTAAAAGAAAAAGATCAGTAGAAAAAAAACAAGAATGAAAGACACACACACACAAACACACACACACACACAGATGGAGGAGCGGGGGGGGGGGGGATCTGACTATCAATAGGGCCGGTCAGTTAATCTCCTGTGGGTTTATCAATCAGTAATCCAGTCAGTTACTTGTCACGGTCATGTTAATGCGGTATTTTGGGTCGCTCTTTCTCTCACGGTCAGTAAGGGAGGTGGGGGGGGGGGGGGGGGAGGTGGGAGAAAGGTGGGGGGAGGGGAGGGGGGATGGAGGCGGTAGGGATAGGAGGGAGAGGGATGTGGGGTAGGTGGGGGTGGGAATGAGAAAAGAGAGAGAGAGAGAGAGAGAGAGAGAGAGAGAGAGAGAGAGAGAGAGAGAGAGAGAGAGAGAGAGAGAGAGAGAGAGAGAGAGAGAAAGAGAGATAGATGTAGTAAAGAAATAGATGTATGAGGTACGAGACAGAGAAACATATGAAGAAAAAATAAATAAAACTGAGAGGGAGAGAAAAGAGATAGATAGATACAGAGAGAGAGAGAGAGAGAGAGAGAGAGAGAGAGAGAGAGAGAGAGAGAGAGAGAGAGAGAGAGAGAGAGAGAGAGAGAGAGAGAGAGAGAGAGAGAGAGAGAGAAGATAAAGAGAGAAAGAGAGAGAGGTGTAGTAAAGAAATTGATATATGAGGTACGAGACAGAGAAACATATGAAGAAAAAAGAATAAAAATGAGAGAGGGAGAAAAATAGACAGACAAAGAGATAGATACATAAAGAGAGAGAGAGAGAGAGAGAGAGAGAGAGAGAGAGAGAGAGAGAGAGAGAGAGAGAGAGAGAGAGAGAGAGAGAGAGAGAGAAAACAAACAAACAGAGATTTAAAATTCCTACCTTATCTATATCTTGATACATATCTAGATATACCGTGACTGGACGCTCTCCCCGCCTTACCTCCACCCCCTCCCACTCAACCCTCACCTCCTTCACCTCTCTCTCCACCCCTTTCACCTCCCCCTCCTCCCCCAATCCCTTCCCCCCACCCCCCTCACCCCTTCAGATTCCCCAACCCCTAATTAGGGAAAGCTAAGAGCCTCGTTTGTATTCTCATTATCATGCTAATTATTATCACTGTTACTAGGCTTGTTTGGCTAATGTCACACTCATTATAATTCTGATGTCTTTTTAATCTCATATTCAAACACATGACGTCACTGACAGTAGCAATAATGATATTTAATATAGCTGTGATATTTCTTCTTCCATTGTTCTGTCGGCATGACTCACGCGTGTCTTATATATATGATGAAACTCCTTATAAAGTAAGATTTGAAATTTGCATATCATATGAATTCGTTTTTCTTAAGATTTTGGTATAACTCTTAGATTCATATGAACTATAATTACCTATGATAATACAGACATGTTCTGGTAAGAAGATACACATTTAAAAGCATATATCAATAACAATATAATTATTTTACCATAAAACAATGTATTTTTACAGCATATCTTTCTTATCATGTAGCATAATGCTAAATGTATTCCTTGTACTAATGTCAAATTTATTGCTTATGATATAATGCAAAATACACTTCTTATATCATAAAATGAAAGATATCTATGATACAAAGTATATTTCTTAAGGCATAGAGCGAAGTAATCTAGAATTCTTTGAAAATACAAAATAGTTTTCTTTATGAAAAAAATATATCTTATATGAATTATGTTTCCTATAAAATATGCAAACTCAAGATCATATAAAAAATCAAAATACATTTCTCAAAGCTTAAACCAGAATATTTCCCAGCGTAAAATAACTTTTCAAATTCATATAAATTTACAAAATAATTTTATCTACGTAAATGCAAACTCAAATACATATAAAAAGCACAAAATTCCTCTGATAACGTAACGAAAAAATTAAAAATCTTACTGCAAAATACAGTATATAAAAGAAAAAATCTCAAAACAAAGTCCATATTCCAAATTCTCATGAACAAAACCACACAAAATCACCCTCTCCCCCCCTCAAAAAAAAAAAAAAAAAAAAAAAAAAATCGAGCGCTACTAACAG
>NW_028234434.1:27730295-27732795 GCF_977035675.1 Penaeus japonicus
AACAATTATAGGAAGAAAAAGAAATTTAAAAAATCAAAAGAAAGAAGAAAATGAAAGAAATAGTAAAAAAAAGAAAAAATAGAAAAAAAATAAAACAAGAAACAAGAAGAAACAGAAGAGAGAAGAAATAAAAGAAAAGAGAAGAGACGAAAGCAGAAATAAATAACTTCTAAAAGAAACCGTTTTTCCTCCCACTCACCAAAGAGATTTTGAATTAAAAGGATCCGATATGTTGGTTTAAATAATAAGAAGAGGAAGAAAAAGAGAAAGAAGAAGTTGGAGAAGATGAAGAAGAAGAAGAAGAAGAAAAAGAAGATGAAGAAGAAGAAAAGGAAGAAGATGAAGAAGAAAATCTTTGTGGTTTTAAAATGATTAAAACGGATACAGAATATTCTGTATAAATCTCTCTCTCTCTCTCTCTCCCTTTCTCTCTCTCACACACAGTTCATCGTTTTCAATATAATCTGCTTCACCACTTGAAAATTAATACAAAATAAATATATTCTAATTAGCTGTTATTAAGTGCACATTTCTCCCTCAACTTTTGCATATTCCATACTCTTAATTAACTATTTTTTTCGTGGCCCGTTTTCAGTTTTCTAAAATAAAAATTAATATCAGTGGATGATACATACGAATAATTAAATATCAGATTAAGATGGTAATTATTATAAAATTGACGATGATGGCGTTAAATAGAAGCAAATACAAACAAACACAAGGCAAGAAGATGATACAAAGACAGCAAGAAAATACGAAAAAATAAGCAAACATTTAAATAATCAAATAAACAAACGTTTTTCTCTCTCCCCTCCCCCTTCCCCTCCTCCTTTCCGTCCCTTCTTAATCTTCTTTCCCCTTCTTCTTCATCTTCCCCTCTCCTCCTCTCTCGTATTCCTTCTCTTCTTTTTTCCACCTCCCTCGTCGGTGGGGGGGGGGTGGGGGGGGGGGGCGGGGGGGGGGGGGCGGAGGGGGGGGATGGGGGAGGGGGGGGTGTATTCCTCACCCTCTCCCCTTTTTCTCGTCCGTGCTTCGAGTTCTCCTCTACTCACTTTTTCCCTCTCTTCCATATTTATCTCTTCATTTCCCCTCTCTTCTTCCTCTTCTTTCTTCCATCTCCCTCTCCTTTATTTCCTTTCTCCCTCTCCCCTCCGTCTTCTGCCCCTCTCCTCCTTTCCCCTCCCCCTTCCCCTTCCCTTTCTTTCTCCTCTCCCCTCCCCCCACCCTCTCCTCTTCCTTCTCCCCCACCCTCTCCTCCTTCCCACCTCCCTCCCCTCCCCACCCTCTCCCCCTCCCTCAATATATACCATTCCTTCTCTTCACAAACGTCCATGCACCTTTTACCGGCCGAAAGTTCCCACGGATGACGGTTAAATCCTTATTATCCAGCCTCCCCCCTCCCTCCCTCCCCCCTCTCCCCTTCCCCCCCACCTCTTGTTGCCCGGGGTACGTTGAGGTGGTCAGACAGACCCAATATTGGTGGTCAAACTATACCCCCCCTCTCTGCCTCTCCCCCCCCCCCTTCTCTCTCTCTCTCTCTCTCTCTTACCTTACCGATACCCCCTACCCTGCCCTCTCCTTACCCTCTCCTCTTCTCTCTGTCTCTTTCCTACCGTCCTACTGGCTTTCTCCCCCCCCCCCCTCCTTCCTTCTCCCTATGTTTCCTCCTCTCTTTCCCTCTCCCACTCCCCCTACCTTCTCCCCTTCCCCCTCTCCCTACCCCACCAACATCCCCCCACCCACCCATCCACCATCCCCCTCCCCCTTCTTTCATCTCTGAGAACCACCCACGTGTTTTTTTTTTTTTTTTTTTTTTTTAGCCGGAAGCATATTTTGCTTACCTGGGAACCCGCTTTGGTTTTTGTGATTGTTTATTTGTTAATTCTTATATTTGTCTGTGTGTGTGTGTATGAAGAATGGACAGACAGACTAACATATGGTTAGATAGGCTGTAAACCGACAGATAGATAAAAAGAAGAGAGAGAAAGAGAGAGAGAGAGAGAGAGAGAGAGAGAGAGAGAGAGAGAGAGAGAGAGAGAGAGAGAGAGAGAGAGAGAGAGAGAGAGAGAGAGAGAGAGAGAGAGAGAGAGAGAGAGTGAGAGAGAGAGAGAGGAAGAGAGTAAGAGAGAGAGACTTAGATCAAGGACATGGAGAGCGAAGAGATGGAGAGAGAGAGGAGATGAGAGAGAGAGAGAGAGAAGGAGATGAGAGAGAGGAGAGAGCGAGAGAGAGAGAGAAAGAGAGTAGAGAAATTTATACCCACATTTGGTATACCTCTTTGTCTGGGCCCCACCACTTGCTCAACAGGACCCCAATTGCTCAACAGAACACTTGTTTTAAACCCTAATTTACAAGCTAACTACACCTTTAGTGTTGAGGAGCGGCAGTCTGCTGACCCTTTCTCTCACTGTCTGTCTGTACCTCTTCTCGTTTTCTTTCTCTCTCTCTCTCTCTCTTTCTCTCTCTCTCTCTTTCTCTGTCTCTCTCTCTCTCTCTCTCT
>NW_028234434.1:27736691-27746691 GCF_977035675.1 Penaeus japonicus
CTACTCACCACCCCAACTCCTCACCGTATCCTTCCCCTCCTACTCCTCCTCCTCCTTCTCTTCGGGCGACCCTCCAAAGGACACGTCGACGCGAGAGAGACTGAAGAGCGGCACGACGAGTCCTTTCGGGAATCCTACGCTCGTTCCTTCGGCGTCCCATCGGCTGTCGGGAATGAGTGATCCTTCGAGGCGCAGCGGGATGCGGCACAGCTGAGGAGGAGGGGGGGGGTGAGGGGTGGTAATGGTGGTTGTGGTGGTAATGGTGGTGGTTGTGATGATGGTGTGGTGATGGTGGTGGTGGTTGTGGTGATGGTAATGGTGGTAATGGTGGTGGTGGTGATGGTGGTGGTGATGATGATGGTGGTGATGGTAATGATTTTTTTTTTTAGTAATAATGGTAATGATTTTAATAATGTTATTGGTAAATGTAATGAAAAAGATGTTAATAATGATAATGATGAAAGTGATAATAATGATGATTATAATCATCATCATCATCATCATCATCATAATGATAATAATAATAATAATGATAATAACAACAATAATATTGATAATAGTAACAACGCAAACGATGATAAGAGCAATAATAATCAAAGTATTACTAAAAGTAAATAACAACATCAAAAAGAGAAATAATCCCAATAATGAAAGAACAACTTGTAAACCAGGAAGTGAAAAGGGAGAGGAAACTGGTCTGGCTTTGGTCTTGGCAGCCCCGCCCTCTCCCTGGCCCGACCGGATGCCCTTCCTGATGCCAAATGCGGTGCAACTCGAACTGTGCTCTGGGTCGCAAACTCGGATTCGTCGAGGTATTTTGGCACAGCCGTGACAAATTCCCCGGGCTTCATTTCTCCTTCTCCTTCTCCCTCATTTCTCCTTCATCTAATCCGACTCATTTTTCATCTCCTTTATTTCCTTTTCGTCTCACTCAGTCTCATCTCCCCCACACTCCCTTCCCCCTCCCTCCTTTCCCCCCCCCCCCCCCCCCCCCCCATGACGCGTCTCCTGAGCCTCATTTCTCTCCCCATCATTATCATAAACTTCATCTTTACCCCCCCCCCCATTTCCTCTCCCTCATCTCCCTCTCCCTCACCTCCCCCTGACCCCTGACCCCGCCTCACCTGCGCGTCGAACGGGAAGAGGAAGAGGTCAGGAGTGCAGTGGAAGGACACAATCACCTTCTTGGTCATGGTCAGGTCCGCGATGTCGAACACTCGCGCTGCGGTCAGAAAGAAGGAAGGGGGTTGCGGTCAGCAAGTACGTAGCAGAGGGAAAGGTTTTTTGATCAGCAAGCAGGCAGCAGAGGGAGGGACTGGTGGTCACGGAATGGATTCAAAATTGTGGCGGATTGTGGATATTCCTTCTCATATTTCCGTGTATGTTTTTTTTATACTTTACGTATTGTGTATTAATCTATGCACATGAATATGCACAGATATGAATTTATGTATGTATATATATATATATATATATATATATATATATATATATATATATATATATATATATATATATGTATGTATGTATGTATGTATGTATGTATGTGTGTATGTAACTATGTATGTATGTATGTATGTATGTATGTATCTATCTGTCTATCTATCTATCTATCTATCTATCTATCTATCTATATATATATATATATATATATATATATATATATATATATATATAAATATATATCATTACCGCTGAATAAGTCTCTAAATAGATTCCAATTAAAGTATATGAATACAGCAGTAACATTATGTGTAATATATATATATATATATATATATATATATATATATATATATATATATATATACACACACAAATATATATATAAAGATTCTAAGAACAGAGGACCTTTACCTTCATGATTTCCGACGACGCTGACCCTCCCTGCACTGCGCGCCGTGGCAGTTAACACGCCCGGAGATTCGCGAAAGTTGAGGACGTCCTTGTCCTCTTCGACCGCCGTGTCCAGGGCAATCCTCGGCAGCCAGAAGTCGGAAAATACCTCTTCGGTCAGTCTGACGGGCTGGTCCACCTCGAGGAAGCTGAAGGTCAACCTCCGATCCCTCCAGACGACAGTGATGTTGAGGCTGAGCTGGAGAAGGTTCTGGTTAGTGATCATAGGTTCCACGTTCTCGAGGACCACCCTGAGTCCCACTCCAGTTTTGGGTCGAGTGCCCAGCGAGGGCGAAAACTCCTTCTTGTAGTCTTTTGGGAGCTCGTGCTTGTGGGAGCAGTAGATTTCGTCGCTTCCGTCCGGGCACTCGAGGCTGAAGTTGCAGACGTCGCTGAGGCTGACACACGAACCACAGGAACACGTAAATTGGTCCTCCTGACATGGAGAGAGAACCAGAGTCCTACCGTGGTCTCCTCCATCGTCCTCCTGCAGAAGGGGACGCCCTATAAGATGCTCAATGCTCCCTAAATCACGTTCGTAAATAACCTCCCTGTTCAATACGTTCTGAATAGTGATCTGGCCGTCGTCGTATTTCAGGACGTATTTCGACCTGCTTACGAACGTCCCCGGAGTGTCGTACGCCGGCGAGAAAAAGTTGTCTTCGTCTAAACCGAGGATCTTTAGCGTGTAGTCCTCGGGCATCTGGCAGACGATACTTACAGCCATGTCGCACGGTAGGTAGTCGAGACTCAGTCTGGGGCTCGTCTTTGCAACTCTCACAGAAGGGCAAATGTCCTCGTTGGTGTTTTGGTCAAGAGTCTGCACCCAGAACTGATTAATATCTACAGATACTTGGTCAATGTAATCGGTCACGTTTTGAGTAATTTTTTCTCTGTCTGTCTTGGAATAATTCAGAAATTCCCCGCCGAGCTTAGTACAAACTTCCCTGGCTTTGGAATAAGTCGTTTTCTCCGCGAAGTACAGATAGTCTGCGAGTTTCGGAGCCTCGAGCAGCGCCTCGGCCTCCGTCTCCGAAACCTCGACACCGGAAATCGTCAATCGCGAACCGGTTACGATCACGCCCACGGAGAAGTGATCCGTTGAGGAACCGTTGAGAGCCGCGACGGACGCCACCTCCTCCGCCGTCAGAGAGCGACTGTAGAGCCTCACGTCGGCCAAAAACCCGGAGAACGGGAGCGCGTTCCGATCCGATCCTCCGAGGACGATTTCGACAACATCAGCAGCCTCACCATCCTCCTCGCCATCATCAACAGCAGAAGCACTATCACCATCACCATACCCACCAACAACATCAACAATACGACCACCAAAATTCAACTCGCATTCGTTAATTCCTCTAACAATCTTGCCATCGAAGTAGAAGCCAAAGTCAGGCGAGAGAACGAGGCAAACGTGGCGCCATTCACGGATCTTCGGCGCCTCGTGAGCCCTGAAGACGCATCCGGGCTGAAGAACTTCGAGACTTCCCTGACGTACTGTGAGAATAAGAAAGAATTGGATTTGATTATCCACATGATTACTCTAGGATATGTTGGCTGAAGAAGGAAGAAAATTACTTATGCGGATTTCATATACTTAAGAACGTTCCTGCTTTAGATTTTGTGATAAGGTTATTCACCGCAAAATATGTATAAATACTGTAAAGTCAAAGTACAGGAATATTCATTTTAGTGGTGTTCGAACCTATAACTATCTGTCTTTGCATTTTGAATTATTTTCAAATTATGATACTTGAAATAAGCGGTCACAAAACCTTATTATATTAATATCTTGAAAGAGAGGAAAAAAAATAGAACCAAAATATTACTTTCATCTCTCGCGCTTATGAAATAAAACACACCCACGAGAGAAAGAGAGGGAGAGAGAGAGAGAGAGAGAGAGAGAGAGAGAGAGAGAGAGAGAGAGAGAGAGAGAGAGAGAGAGAGAGAGAGAGAGAGAGAGAGAGAGAGAGAGAGGGAGAGAGAGAGAAGAGAGAGAGAGAGAGAGAGAGAGAGAGAGAGAGAGAGGAAAGAGAGAGAGAGAGAGAGAGAGAGAGAGAGAGAGAGAGAGAGAGAGAGAGAGAGAGAGAGAGAGAGAGAGAGAAAGAAAGAAAGAGAGAGAAAGAGAGAAAGAAAAAGAAGAAAACCACCAACACTCCTTACAAATAATTTGTACATGTGCCCCTTCCTTCAGGTCTTTGACAAGCGCTATGTTGTTGACACTATGAAGCCTCCGGGGACTGAGCCAGAGGCACAGGCTGGCACCCTGGAGAGCCACGTCAAAGGACTGCGTGACTGACGTCGTTCCAAAAGATTCCGTGGCCAGCGTGCCGTTTGATGCCACGTCCAGTAACGGCACTGTTCCCGAAGCCATGGCCACGGAGGTCATTAGGTACACTGGCGAGAGGAAATGTCGTTTCTTGGTTAGGATAAGGAACACGAGGAAGGTTTTCAGGTTAGCGAAGAACGTTTATATATGTTTGTGTGTATATATATATATATATATATATATATATATATATATATATATATATATATATATATATATATATATATATATATATATGTGTGTGTGTGTGTGTGTGTGTATGTGTGTGTGTGTGTGTGTGTGTGTGTGTGTGTGCATATGCATACATACATGCACACACGCACACACACACACACATACACACACACACACACACACACACACACACACACACACACACACACACACACACATATATATATATATATATATATATATATATATATATATATATATATATATATATACATATACATACATATGAATATGTGTGCTTGTGTGTGTGTGTGTACACATCATTTGTCCGTATCATAATGAATTGATAATTAACGATACATAAAGAATATTGACATTCTGTAAGCATGTCAATACCAATAAGTGTTTACTATTAATAACACAATTAATAAACGACTGTCATTATCAAGGCGCTTGATGTTAGAACGAATATGATAACAACATTTGTAAGAAATGATGATGATGATAATATTGATAAAGTTGGTTATGATGGTAATAATTACAAGGATGGGGATGATGGTAATGAAAATAATAATGATGGTGATGATAATGAGGATAGTAAGGATGATAAGAAGAAGAAAAGAGGAGAAAAATATAAGAAAATAAGAGAATAATAAGGAAATGCTAAAAGGACAAAGAAATAACCAAATCCACCAAAAAGGCATCGTTCTTAAGAGAAAAATAAGTACTATTTTAGTATGCGGTTTACCACGGTGCCTCGGTTATTTAAAAGGTTAGATGAGGTTAGGTTAGGTCAGGTCAGGTTAGGTTAGGTTAGGTTTGGTTAGGTGAGGGTTAGGTTAAGTTAGCTGAGGTTAGGTATGGTAGGTTAGGTTAGGTAAGTTGATGTTAGGTTAGTTTTGGTGAGGTTAGGTGAGCTGAGCTAAGGTTAGGTTAGGTAAGGTTAGGTGAGGTTAGGTATGGTAGGTTAGGTTAGGTTAGGTGAGGTTAGGTATGGTAGGTTAGGTTAGGTTAGGTGAGTTGGGGTTAGGTTAGGTGAGTTGAGGTTAGGTTAGGTGAGCTAAGCTAAGGTTAGGTTAGGTTAGGTTAGGTGAGGTTCGGTATGGTAGGTTAGGTTAGGTTAGGCGAGTTGGGGTTAGGTTAGGTTAGGTAAGTTGAGGTTAGGTTAGGTTAGGTAAGTTGAGGTTAGGTTAGGTTAGGTGAGTTGAGGTTAGGTTAGGTGAGGTTAGGTTAGGTGAGTTGAGGTTTGGTTAGGTGAGTTGAGGTTAGGTTAGGTTAGGTGAGTTGGGGTTAGGTTAGGTGAGTTGATGTTAGGTTAGGTTTGGTGAGGTTAGGTTAGGTTAGGTGAGTTGAGGTTAGGTTAGGTTTGGTGAGGTTAGGTTAGGTTAGGTGAGTTGAGGTTAGGTTAGGTTTGGTGAGGTTAGGTTAGGTTAGGTGAGTTGAGGTTAGGTTAGGTTTGGTGAGGTTAGGTTAGGTTAGGTGAGTCGATGTTAGGTTAGGTGAGGTGAGGTTAGGTTAAGTCAGGTGAGGTTAGGTATGGTAGGTTAGGTTAGGTGAGTCGATGTTAGGTTAGGTGAGTTAGGTTAGGTTTGGTTAGGTGAGTTGTGGTTAGGTTAGGTGAGGTTAGGTTAGGTGAGTTTAGGTTAGGTTAGGTTAGGTTAGATAAGTTGAGGTTAGGTTAGGAGGTAAGTTGAGGTTAGGTTAGGTTAGGTGAATTGAGGTTAGGTTTGGTTAGGTGAGTTGAGGTTAGGTTAGGTTAGGTGAGTTAGGTTAGGTTAGGTTAGGTAAGTTGAGGTTAGGTTAGGTTAGGTAAGTTGAGGTTAGGTTAGGTTAGGTGAGTTGAGGTTAGGTTAGGTGAGGTTAGGTTAGGTGAGTTGAGGTTTGGTTAGGTGAGTTGAGGTTAGGTTAGGTTAGGTGAGTTGAGGTTAGGTTAAGTCAGGTGAGGTTAGGTATGGTAGGTAAGTTGAGGTTAGGTTAGGTTAGGTGAGTTGTGGTTAGGTTAGGTTAGGTGAGTTGATGTTAGGTTAGGTGAGGTTAGGTTAGGTGAGTTAGGTTAGGTTAGGTTAGGTTAGGTAAGTTGAGGTTAGGTTAGGTTAGGTAAGTTGAGGTTAGGTTAGGTTAGGTGAGTTGAGGTTAGGTTAGGTGAGGTTAGGTTAGGTGAGTTGAGGTTTGGTTAGGTGAGTTGAGGTTAGGTTAGGTTAGGTGAGTTGTGGTTAGGTTAGGTTAGGTGAGGTGAGTTGGGGTTAGGTTAAGTCAGGTGAGGTTAGGTATGGTAGGTAAGTTGAGGTTAGGTTAGGTTAGGTGAGTTGTGGTTAGGTTAGGTTAGGTGAGTTGATGTTAGGTTAGGTGAGGTTAGGTTAGGTGAGTTAGGTTAGGTTTGGTTAGGTGAGTTGTGGTTAGGTTAGGTTAGGTTAGTTGATTTGGGGTTAGGTTAAGTCAGGTGAGGTTAGGTATGGTAGGTAAGTTGAGGTTAGGTTAGGTTAGGTGAGTTGTGGTTAGGTTAGGTTAGGTGAGTTGATGTTAGGTTAGGTGAGGTTAGGTTTGGTTAGGTGAGTTGTGGTTAGGTGAGTTGTGGTTAGGTTAGGTAAGTTGAGGTTAGGTTAGGTTAGGTGAGTTGAGGTTAGGTTAGGTGAGGTTAGGTTAGGTGAGTTGAGGTTTGGTTAGGTGAGTTGAGGTTAGGTTAGGTTAGGTGAGGTGTGGTTAGGTTAGGTTAGGTGAGGTGAGTTGGGGTTAGGTTAAGTCAGGTGAGGTTAGGTATGGTAGGTAAGTTGAGGTTAGGTTAGGTTAGGTGAGTTGATGTTAGGTTAGGTGAGTTAGGCTAGGTTTGGTTAGGTGAGTTGTGGTTAGGTGAGTTGTGGTTAGGTTAGGTGAGGTTAGGTGAGTTAGGTTAGGTTTGGTTAGGTGAGTTGTGGTTAGGTTAGGTGAGTTGAGGTTAGGTTAGGTTAGGTTAGGTAAGTTGAGGTTAGGTTAGGTTAGGTAAGTTGAGGTTAGGTTAGGTGAGTTGAGGTTAGGTTAGGTGAGGTGAGGTGAGGTTAGGTGAGTTGAGGTTAGGTTAGGTGAGTTGAGGTTAGGTTAGGTTAGGTGAGTTGGGGTTAGGTTAGGTGAGTTGAGGTTAGGTTAGGTTAGGTTAGGTTAGGTTAGGTGAGTTGTAGTTAGGTTAGGTTAGGTGAGTTAGGTTAGGTGAGTTGGGGTTAGGTTAAGTCAGGTGAGGTTAGGTATGGTAGGTTAGGTTAGGTGAGTCGATGTTAGGTTAGGTGAGTTAGGTTAGGTTTGGTTAGGTGAGTTGTGGTTAGGTTAGGTGAGGTTAGGTTAGGTTAGGTGAGTTAGGTTAGGTTTGGTTAGGTGAGTTGTGGTTAGGTTAGGTGAGGTTAGGTTAGGTTAGGTGAGTTAGGTTAGGTTTGGTTAGGTGAGTTGTGGTTAGGTTAGGTGAGGTTAGGTTAGGTGAGTTAGGTTAGGTTTGGTTAGGTGAGTTGATGTTAGGTTAGGTGAGGTTAGGTTAGGTTAGGTGAGTTGAGGTTAGGTTAGGTTAGGTTAGGTAAGTTGAGGTTAGGTTAGGTTAGGTAAGTTGAGGTTAGGTTAGGTGAGGTTAGGTTAGGTTAGGTTTGGTTAGGTGAGTTGTGGTTAGGTGAGTTAGGTTAGGTTTGGTTAGGTGAGTTGTGGTTAGGTTAGGTTAGGTTAGGTTAGGTGAGGTTAGGTTAGGTGAGTTAGGTTAGGTTAGGTGAGTTAGGTTAGGTGAGGTTAGATTAGGCGAGTTAGGTTAGGTTAGGTGACGTTGGGTTAGGTGAGTTAGGTTAGGTTAGGTGAGTTAGGTTAGGTTTGGTTAGGTGAGTTGTGGTTAGGTTAGGTGAGGTTAGGTTAGGTTAGGTGAGTTGTGGTTTGGTTAGGTGAGGTTAGGTTAGGTGAGTTGAGGTTAGGTTTGGTTAGGTGAGTTGTGGTTAGGTTAGGTTAGGTGAGTCGATGTTAGGTTAGGTGAGGTTAGGTTAGGTTTGGTTAGGTGAGTTGTCGTTAGGTTAGGTTAGGTGAGTTAGGTTAGGTTTGGTTAGGTGAGGTTAGATTAGGCGAGTTAGGTTAGGTTAGGTGAGTTGAGGTTAGGTAAGGTGAGGTTAGGTTAGGTTAGGTGAGTTGAGGTTAGGTTAGGTTAGGTGAGTCGATGTTAGGTTAGGTTAGGTGAGGTTAGGTTAGGTTAGGTGAGTCGATGTTAGGTTAGGTGAGGTGAGGTTAGGTTAGGTGAGGTTGGGTTAAGTTAGGTGAGTTGTGGTTAGGTTAGGTGAGTTGAGGTTAGGTTAGGTTAGGTTAGGTGAGTCGATGTTAGGTTAGGTTAGGTGAGTTGAGGTTAGGTTGGGTTAGATGAGTTGTGGTTAGGTTAGGTTAGGTTAGGTGAGGTGAGTCGAGTGGTTAACACACTTAATCTAGCCTAACCCAACTTGAACATACTTAACCTAACCTAACCACAACTCACCTAACCTAACTTCAACTCACCTAACCTAACCTAACCTCAACTCACCTAACCTAACCTAACCTCACCTAACCTAACACCCAACTCACCTAACCTAACCTAACCTCAACTCACCTAATCTAACCTAACACCTAACTCACCTAACCTAACCTCAACTCACCTAATCTCACCTAACCTAACCTAACACCTAACCTAATCTAACCTCAACTCATCTATTCTCACCTAACCTAACCTCAACTCACCTAACCTAACCTCAACCCACCTAACCTAACCTCAACTCACCTAACCTAACCTCAACCCACCTAACCTAACCTCAACCCACCTAACCTAACCTCAACTCACCTAACTTAACCTCAACTCACCTAACCTAACCTAACCTAGCCTCAACTCACCTAACCTAACCTCAACTCACCTAACCTAACCCCAACTCACCTAACCTAACCTAACCACAACTCACCTAACCTAACCTAACATCGACTCACCTAACCTAACCTAACACCCAACTCACCTAACCTAACCTAACCTCAACTCACCTAACCTAACCTAACCTCAACTCACCTAATCTCACCTAACCTAACCTAACACCTAATCTCACCTAACCTAACCTAACCCCAACTCACTTAATCTCACCTAACCTAACCTCAACTCACCTAACCTAACCCCAACTCACCTAACCTAACCTCACCTAATCTAACCTAACCACAACTCACCTAACCTAACCTAACATCGACTCACCTAACCTAACCTAACACCCAACTCACCTAACCTAACCTAACCTAACCTCAACTCACCTAATCTCACCTAACCTAACCTAACACCTAATCTCACCTAACCTAACCTAACCCCAACTCACCTAACCTAACCTCACCTAATCTAACCTAACCACAACTCACCTAACCTAACCTAACATCGACTCACCTAACCTAACCTAACACCCAACTCACCTAACCTAACCTAACCTAACCTCAACTCACCTAATCTCACCTAACCTAACCTAACACCTAATCTCACCTAACCTAACCTAACCCCAACTCACTTAATCTCACCTAAACTAACCTAACCTAACCTCAACTCACCTAATCTCACCTAACCTAACCTAACCTCAACTCACCTAATCTCACCTAACCTAACCTAACCTAACCCCA
>NW_028234434.1:27766691-27769522 GCF_977035675.1 Penaeus japonicus
TAGGACTTTGATAGGATAACATTTAAGAAAAGGCAGCGCAAAGAAAGAGGGGGGTTTTGTTAATCAAAGACGTCGAAATATTGATGAAAGGACAGGATGACATAGATAGGATATAGATAGGACTTTGATAAGATAACATTTAAGAAAAGACAGAGTAAAGAAAGAGGGGGTTTTATTAATCAAAGACGTCGAAATGATGATAAAAGGATAGGATATAGATAGGACTTTGATAAGATAACATTTAAGAAAAGACAGAGCAAAGAAAGAGGGGGGTTTTGTAAATCAAAGACGTCGAAATGTTGATAAAAGGAGGCAGAGCCAAGCAAAGAAAAGGAAGGAAAGTCCAAAAAGCGCCCACCTACCTCCTGGATACATCTGCTGGGCGTGGGCCCCTTGGCTCACCATGTCCATCCCTTGGTCATCGTCCTCGTCCTCGTAGTCAGGGAAGAGGCGGGGCTGAGGGGCGTATCTGGAAAAGGACAAAAGGCCTCACACCTCTTCCTCCTCCTGCGCCTCCTTCGGGACTCTTTTTTGTCTGTCGTAAGTGCCAGCGATTCTTACTGGGCCCTCGTGAGATTACAGTGACAGAAAGACTGACCCAAATGTGGTTATTGTGATTTATTGCGACAAAGTAGACAAAATTATGAATGAGACTAATTGACAACACAAAAGAAAAAGGATACCTTGTTAGTGAAGGATAATGACATTGTGATTAAAGGAGTCGAAGGCAAAAGAAGGAAGTGGTCTTTTGTATTTGACTTCTTCGAATTCGAAAAATTCGAATGATGTTTTTCATCAGAAATACACGTATTTCTGATGAGAACACCACTAGAAACACGTAAAAAGTTATTCAGTTGTTGTTGTTTTTTTCCTACGGTAATCTTAATGTTTCCAACAACCTTGAACTGTCCTAGATGATCGCAGTATTAACTCTAGTTATAACAGAAGAATTCTTACATATATTACTATATACCTGTATGTAAGCTAACAAATATTTGTTAGAAAATGGAATATCTAAGGACATCTCTATCTGCAATCAAAATCTTTTTTTTTACAAAATGAATCATCTAAATATATCTATCTACTATATCTCTCTATATCGCTATTTTTATAATACCCGTTTTTTTGCCAATATTCAAGTCATCTATACATGGACACAAATACCCTACCACCTTACCTTATATCCCAAAGATTTTTAGTCGTATAAACATATCTAACGCCCACGGTCAACGCATTCATTAACCATACACATAAAGAATTTACATAATCCATTTGCTAAAGCATGAAATTAATTTGAACCCAATAGCAATGTGGTCAAACACCCAAAGCTCCATGATACTAAAACAAAACTGTAGAAAGTTTTATCCAACATTTTATCCAACCTTTATCTGTGAACTTTGTGATTTGTTTGTGATCTGGTCAATTGGATTCATGGGAATATTGCTGACTAATTATCTATCTGTCTATTTATTTATCTATCTATTTATCAAACAATCAGTTAACCTTTCTATCCATCTATATATATCTATATTTATGTATCTTATACTCTCTCTCTCCCTTTCTCTTTATCTCTCTTTCTCTCCCCCCCCCCTCTCCTCTCTCTCTCTCGCTCTCTCTCTCTCTCTCTCTCTCTCTCTCTCTCTCTCTCTCCCTCTCCCTCTCCCTCTCCCTCTCCCTCTCCCTCTCCCTCTCCCTCTCCCTCTCCCTCTCCCTCCCTCTCTTTCTCTCTCTCTCCCTCTCCCTCTCCCTCTCCCTCTCCCTCCCTCTCTTTCTCTCTCTCTCCCTCTCCCTCTCCCTCTCCCTCTCCCTCCCTCTCTTTCTCTCTCTCTCCCTCTCCCTCTCCCTCTCCCTCTCCCTCCCTCTCTTTCTCTCTCTCTCCCTCTCCCTCTCCCTCTCTCTCATTACCTATAAACCATACCCCATCTCCTTCCTCCCTCAAAAAAAGGTGAAAAAAAAAAAAACAGAACCAAAACTAAGCATAAAAACCACGCACTTAGGCTGCGCGGGTGCCCTTGGCGCGTAGGAGAGAGTGCCAAAACCCAGCTGATGGTTCCTTCCACGTGCCCCCTGTGGCCCTGCCCCTAGAGCGCCCCCCTGCGCAGCCCCTCGAGACAGCAGACCGAGCAGTTCGAGTACGAGTTCGGATCGACGACGTCAGCATTGCGCATGAAGGCTGTCCAAGTTCACGTTGCTGTTGAGGTCACGGGGAGGCGGGTCAAGGTCGGAGGTCTACGCTTGTGCCGGTGGCCGAACTCGAGCACTTCGGATTCCGGCATTCGGGGGGATAATCTCTTGGCTGTAGAGGGGTAGGGAGTGGGGGCGGGGGGGTGGGGGATGGGGATGGGGGGGGGGCGCGGGGGGGGGGGAGGGAGGGGGGATAAAAAAAGGGGATGATTATAAGAATTCAATTGATGAAATTGATATGGATGATGAATTACGCTAATGGATACGAGGAGAGGAAGATATTTTGATATTAGTAATTATTTTTGGATATGTACGTAATTACGCAACGTAATTATCATATAAATATATACATGAAGTCATCATAACTATAGATCATAAAAAAAACAAAAAAACACAGAGACAAAAACAAAGATGAAAATCACATCAAAACTCGAAACAGAAACAAAAGACTTACGACTTGCGTGGGTCGGGGTGGACTGCGGGGGGGTGAGGGGAGGTAACAGCTGATCGACGGCGGCGGGAGAGGAAGCTGTCACTTCCGGTGTGGACACAGAGGGGAGCTCCATGCTGTGGGGGGGAGGGGTGGGGGGGGGAGGGGGAGGGGAAACAGGAGAGGGAAATGAGAGAGAGAAAGAGAAAGAAGGAGA
>NW_028234434.1:27769622-27777122 GCF_977035675.1 Penaeus japonicus
TAAAACGAAACTTTAAAACACAAAATCGTATACATCAAAACTTTTATTTTTGTCGGTAAACCATGGCTTTCCTCAACGAAGGAAAAACTGAATTGGACTTTTTGCTAGCGAACCTTAACTCTACATGAATAGTTTTTTTTGGACTAATGATTTTGTCTTCAGCACATATAATATATATATATATTCTGAGTCTCGGTAATCTATATAAAATAAAGAAATCTTGAGATATTTTTGTAACTTTCGTATATAATACGCAATCCCTATCTAAAATTTAAATTTAACTATTTCAAGGAGGGGAAACAGCCCTTTTGAAACGCCCCGTTTCTACTCGGCAGTACGGGTGGGGAAATTGTCTTCCCCCCAAAGGGGTGACCTTCCCCCAGGGCATTTCGCGCACACTATTCTATTTGCTTTTTAAACATCATGTTCTGAAACTGGCTATTCGGGTGTTACCATGTTAGGGCCAAGCCAAGAGATGTAATTTAGGGGGTTTAAAGGGTTTCCCTCATCCCCCCAATCTCCTGCGTTGTGGAATCTATTCATTCTCATCTTAAAACTTTATATTTTGGTTTTATGTGAGTGTGAAGTAATTCTTTCATTTATGTATACTTTTTTTTATTTTATTTTTTTTTTTTTTAGGGGGGGATCTTATAAATTTTAAAATAAGTATTTCCCAATGGTCCTTTTCGGGGCAATAGTTCGCCCGCTTTCCTTATTGCTAATTGTAAATGAAAAAGTATAATAAAAGGCCCCGGATACCTTTAAAAACCCCAGATTGAAATTTATTTTTCTTCCTTTATTTTTTCTTTAAATTTCGGAAAAATCAAAAACCCTTCATTTTATACATAAAATTGCCGTTTTGAAAGGTTTTTTTTTTCTTATTTCAAATTTCTGTTATTAATGCTACATTTTCTTTTAATTGGGTTTGGGAGGTATTTTTCCGGGGAAAGAGTTGAAAAGAAAAAGAAAATGCAAAGGGGGAAAGGGGGAGCGCAATAACGACAAGCTCCTGGGTATGTTTTGCAAGCGCAAATAAAAATCTAAGACAAGAAAATATAAACAGGAGACGATGAAGGCATAAACGCACCTTAATCTTTTAGGCCTTGCATTTTCCCCCTCCATTTCCACATTTTTTCATCCGTATTTTTTTTGTTTTAAGAAATCTTCGTGCGAAATTAGAAAATTTTACAAAGGATTTTTTGTATGTTTTCCCCATTTCCTTTATACAAATTTTTTCGTAAAATTAATCGAAATGCCAATTCATGGCAGTTTTAAGTAATCATGCCAAATTTTTAACTAACATAAAAATTTTTCCCGAGAAAATATTTTTTTAAATTGTTATTCCTCAATTATGAAAGTAAATATTTTAAAATGAATTGGAAGGAATGTTATTAATAGCTACTTTCCCTTTAACCTCCAAACTCTTTTTTTAGGGTTCCTGACGCTTATTTTTACAAATGAAATTTTGGAACGAATTAAATTAATATATATATAAAAATATATATATTTTAAATAAAATATATTTTAATATATATATATATATATAAAAGTATATAATATATTTTATATATATTTAAATTTGAATATTACGGGGAAAACAGCAACAAAAAAAGTAAAAGCCTATCTTACATGCTTTCTAAGTTGGGGAATAGGTGATATATTATTTCCCCTACCCTGCATTTGTGTGTGAAAAAAAAAATCACACCCCCAATACAAATCCCTCATTTCTTTAGAAAAAAAAGTTTATTTTTACCCCTGGCTTCTGGAGCAGTGGCTTTTTTCCATGCATCACCCCCCCCCAGGGGATTTTGGGTGCGAAGGTAAAAAAGGGGAACAGTCTGGGGTTTTCTTTTCCTTCAGCTCAGCTGCTGTAACCAAGGTCAGTATCTACCTAAACGTTTTTGGAAATATCCATATGCCGGGCTAGTCACATTGGGTTTTCCCTTTTTTTCCTGGGAAACTCCCGCCTGCCCCCATCTGCAAATTTCTTGTTACAGTGACAAACCCCAAGTTGAAATCCTTACAAGAAAATTTCTGGTTTTTAATTTACTGTATATTGAAAGCAGCCAGTGCCCCCCCGGTTATGGGCCCCTTTTGAATTGGGGTTTTTAACAATTAAAAATTTTCCCTTTAAACTTCAAAACCAAAAATTAAAAATTAAAAATTATCTTTTTATCTCTCTCTCCCCTTTCTCCCCCTCTCTCTCTCCTCTCTCTCTTTTCTCCTCCCCTCTCTCTTCCCCCTCTCTCTCCTCCTTTTATAAATATATATTTATAATTTATAATATTATATAGAAATATTATATAAAAAATATTTATATATTATATTTTAAAAATAAATATATTTTATTATAATATATAAATATATTAAAATATATAAAAATATATATATATAAATATATGGGGTGTGTGTGTGTGTTGTGTGTGGTGGCGTGTGTGTGTGTGTGGTTTTTTTGTAGTATGTA
Source organism: Penaeus japonicus (assembly GCF_977035675.1). Taxonomy (NCBI): domain Eukaryota; kingdom Metazoa; phylum Arthropoda; class Malacostraca; order Decapoda; family Penaeidae; genus Penaeus; species Penaeus japonicus. Next base: position 27,772,087 of record NW_028234434.1, read on the forward strand.
TTTTAAATATATATAAAAAATAAATATATATATAAAAAATATTTTGTGTGTGTGTGTGGTGTGTGGTGTTGTGTGTACAAAATAAGTATGTATACACACACAACACATATATATAAAATATATATAAATATATATATATATTATATAAAAATATATTTTATTTTATATGTATATATATATATATACATATAATAATTTTTAAATATATATATATATATATATATATTTTTATATATAAAATAAATATAATATAAAATATAATATTAATTAATTTTATATATATCCCTATATAAAAGATGTATAAATATATGAAATGGATTTTAAATTATATAATAATATAAAAAATAAAAATTAAAAAATTATAAAAAATTATATTGTAGACATACCCCCATACACCCCACACCCCAACCCCACACAATTATATATATATATCTATAAAATATATATTTTATTTTTTTTATTATATAAATATTATATATATAATTTTATTATATTTTTGTTTGTAATATATTTTATATCATTTTATATTAATTATAATATATATAATTTTACATAAGGGATATACCCTTACAGTATAAAATGTATACCTATACATAAAAATTATACCCCTTTATAAAGGATATTATTTTTTAATATTTAAAATAATTTTTATATAAAAATACCCTTTTAAAAATAATTTTAAAACATAATAAAATATATATATAAAAAATATATTTATTTTATATATATAAATTATATATTTTATAATAATATTAAAATTTTATATATTATAAATATATTATATATAAGATATATATATATAAATATTTTATATATAAAAATAAATATTTTTAATAATTTATATATATAAATAAATTATGTATAATATACATATATATATAATTTTATGTAAAATTAAAAAAAATATATATAATATATAATATATATATAAATATAATATATATGCCTTTAACCATTGCATATATGGAAATTTTTTTTGTATGTTTAAGGAAGAAAAAATATAAATATAAACATTATCCATTCATAAAATTAAAACCCTTTATATGTTTTATGTATATATAATATATGTATATAAAATATGTAAAATTTTATGAATATATAATATAATATATAAATTAAATATATATATTTTAAAATATATGTAATAATAATAAATAATATTAAATTAATATTATATATATATATATATATATTTATATATAAAATTTAAATTTAAAATTTATTTTATGTTTATAAAAAAAAAATATTTTTAAATATATTTATATATATATATATATTATATATATTAAATAATAATATGTAATATTATATAATAACAAATATATATTTTTTATAATATATAATTTAAATTATTTATATATTAAAAAATATATAAATATATATATAATTATATATAATATATAAATAAATATATATAATAATAAATAATATACATATATAAAATATTAATATATAAATTTTTAAACATATATATATATATATATATATATATATATAAAATATATATATATATATAGTAATATATATAAAAATAAATATATTTTTTAAATATATATATAATATATTTTGTTTATATATAAAAAAAAATTTAATATTTTTAATTTATAAATTTTATATATATAATAATATATATAATAAAATATATGTATAATATAATAAAAAAATTATATAATATATATTATAAAAATATAATATATATATATAATATATATTATAATATAAAACGTAATTTAAAAACAAAAATTCGTATCTCACCATTTAGTTTCTCGGTCACCAGGGAAATCCCAACCAAAGAAAAACAAATTTTGGACTCTTAGTCTAGCGAACCTCAAGTACATGAATAGTTTTTAAATTGGACTAATATTTTTTCTTCATCACATATAATAATATATAAATCTGATCCGGAAATCTATATAAAAGTAAAGATAGTCGAGTATTTTTGTACATTCGAAAAAACGAAAATGCATACTGAAAAAAATAACTCATTTAAAGGGAAGGGAAACAGCCCTGTGCACTCCGTTCTACTCGCGCAGTACGGGTCGGGGATTTCTCCCCCCACAATGGTGACCTCCCTACGCATTTCGGCGCACACTATTAATTTGCTCTTTACATCATTTCTACACTGTGCTATGTCTGTGTTACCATTTTATTCCACAGCGCAAAAACTAATTTTCGGACGGTTTTTCCCCCTCATCAAAAATTATATCCCTCTTTGGGGAAACTATTCATCCATCTGCACGTTTTTATATGTTTATGTTTGTTACGAATTCATTCATATTGATTTTTTTTTTTTTTTTTTTTTTTGTTTTTTTTTGGGGGGGGGTCTTATAATTAAATAAGTACACTAATGGGCCTTTCGTGGGAATAGTTCGCCCCCCCTTCCTTTTTTACTAATTGTACATACAAATTTAATAAAAGGGACCGGATCCTTTAAAAGGGCCCCGAATTAAAATTTTTCATTTTTCCTTTTTTTTTCTTTACATTTTGTCAATCATAAACTTCTTACCATAAATTTCCGTCTGCAGGTTTTTTCTTATTTCATATCGGTATTAACTACGATTTTTTGCTTAGGGGGGTATTTCTTTAAAGAAGTAAAAACGATAAAAGAAAAATGCATACGGGGAGGACGTAGATAACGCAAGCTCCTGTACAAGTGCTATAAAACCAAAAAAAAAATAGAACAGGAAGCTGATGAGGTCATAAAAGCACCTTACATCTTTTAGGGCCCTTTCATATTTTCTCCATTTCTCACATTGTTCATCCTATTTTTTTAAAAGAAATCTTATGCGAATCCCATGTAATTTTGGATGATTTCCCCCCTTTCCTTTTTACCCCAAATTTTTCCTATATTTACAGCATCCCAAATTTATGGGAGGGTTTTAAAAAATCATCCTAATTTCTAAATGAAAAATTTTTCGAGAAAATATTTTTAAAATTTGTTACTTTTTAAGTAGAAATGGGAATTTTTACATGAAATTTGGAAAGAATGTTTAAAAAGCTAAGTTCTTTTAACCTGCTAACACCTTTTTTTTTTTTCTGACTGTTACTTCTAGAACCCTTTTCCGCAGAATTTTGGTGCGTATCATATTTTTTTTTTCTTTCTTTTTTTTAAAGGGGGACGCAACGAAAGAACTGAAAGTCTATCAAGATAATTTCTAAATGGGAGAATGGGGGAAATTACTTCCTACTGCATCCGTGTTGTTTGATCACACTCCAACCAAAGTACTATTTCTTTAGAAAAAGAAATTTATTTTTTTCCTGGCTTCGTATATTCTTTTTCCAGCACACCCGCATGGACTTTGGGGCGTATGGTACAAAACAGTCAGGGGTTTTTTTCCTTCACTCGCTCTGTAATCCTGGGGCATACTCCTGACCCTTGGGAATTTCCATATGCCGGGGTAGTCAAAAAGTGGCTTCCTTTCTTTCTTTGGGAACTCCCGCCCTTTTACCTCTAAAATTTCTTGTTATAGTGAGAACAACTTTTGGAAACTTCATACATGTTGAGATATCCTTTCAAGAAATACTGGTTTCAATCACGTAATTAAGCGCAACATGCCCCCCCGATTATTCCCTTTGGTATTGGGTTTTTAACACACTTAACCTTCAAAACTTCGCCAAATTATCATCATTTTTACTATTTTTCTCTCTCTCTCTCCCTCCCCCCTCCCCTCCTCCTCCTCCTCTCTTTTTTATATAAATATATATATAAAATATATACATATAAAATAAATAATTTATATATAATTATAAAAATAAATAAATTTTATAATAAAAATATATATAATTTTTTATATAATATATAATTTTAAAATAAATTTTAATAAAATATATTAATTAAATTTTGGTGTTTGTTGTGTTTATGATGTATTTTTTATATATAAATAATTATATATATATTTATATATATAATATAATTAGTTGTTGGGGTGGGTTTTTGTGTTTGTTTTTGTAAAATTTTTATATATATAAAATATATAAATAAAAAAATAATATATATATATATTAAATTTAATTGTGTGGTTGTGTGTGTGTTGGGGTGGGGTTTTTGTTTTTTAAATAATTTTTTTAAAAAATATTATATAAAAATATATATAAAATTATATATTATTTTTTTAAAATTAATAAATATATTTTTTTTGGGGGTTTTTTATTATTTTTATTAAAATATTATTAATTATAATAATATAATAATAATATATAATTATAACAATATAATATAAATATATAATATTAAATAATTTTAAATATAAATATAAATATAAAATAAAATAATATATTAAATAAATACACACACCCCACCCACCACACACACCCAAAAAAAAAAAAAAAAAAAATATATATATATAATATATATATATTTAAGTATTATAAAATATATACATACAATATCCAGTGATAATTTATATTGTACATTTATAATATATAAATAATATTTTAAATAAATAAAAAAATTATATATATATATATTATATATATATTATATATAGATATATATTAATTAATACTTATATACATATAAATACATATTATTTATGATTTATATTTACATATATCTATGCATGTATATATACATACATATATACATCTATATATATATATATATATATATATATATATATATAATATATATATATATGTATATTATATATTAAATATATATAAATTATATATATAATATATATAAAGCTATATGTGTGTTGTATATAATATATATAAATATAATATATATTTATATATATATATATATATATATATATATTATATATATACTATATAAATATAGTATAATATATATATTAAATATATATATATATACTATTATATATATATATATATATATATATATATATCGATATATATATATATAATATAAAACGTAATTTTCAAAAACACAAGATTCGTAGTACGTCACACTATTTATGTTTCTCGGTCACCATGGCAATCCTCAACCGAAGGAAAAACTGAACTGGACTCTTAGTCTAGCGAACCTCAACTGTACATGAATAGTTTTTATTGGACTAATGATTGTTGTCTTC
>NW_028234434.1:27782122-27794349 GCF_977035675.1 Penaeus japonicus
TATATATATATATATAATATATATACACATATATGTATATGTATATATATATGTATATATATATATATATATATATATATATATATATATATGTATATATATATATATATATATACTCTATACATATACGCGTGTGTCTATACACACACATACACACACACACACACACACACATATATATATATATATATATATATATATACGTGTGTGTGTGTGCACATATATATGTGTGTGAGTATTTATGTATGCATGTTTATATACATATAAATTTATATATATACAGATATATATACTTACGTATATATATATATACACACACACACACACGCATATATATATATATATATATATATATATATATATATATATATATATATACATACTTATTTATTTATTTACATATATCCTATACAAGATAACTGATTTGAAAATATTTGACTTCAATCAGCGATTACATAAGCAATTTCCATTTAGAGATTCGTAAAAGTTTCAAATTAAGAAGATAATTTAGGATTTGGAAAAAAATAAATGTAAATCTATTAAGCGTGTAAGGCGATATTCCGACCGTGATATTAATATTCTATGTGACTGAGGACTTAATATAATTTTTACTATTAACATTATTCATGATATTTCATAGTGTCAAATCTAAAATTTAGGTTTCAATGTATCATAAAGACAAAGTTTGTCTAGAGTCGCAGATGTATGTGTTTTGCAACTACCATTTCTAGAAAAGGAGTTGAAAACTACCTTGGATATATTTAACCTTTATTAGTTTTAAACTCAGTAAGTTAGTTATGGCATCAAAACAATTCTGTAGTAATAGGAAAGGAGTACTATCTTTATGAGGAAAACCGCTCAAGAATTTAACAGATATAATACATGAATCATCACCGTTATCTATATATAGTCTCGAGGCCTAGATTTAATGGGTTTATCCTGATAACTGTTTTAGAAAACACTGGTTTGATTTTAGTTAAAAGGAATCTCCTTTTTGGCAGCTGATATTTATCACCTGTAATAAACCTAGATTAGGGATATCATTAGCAAAGGAGAGTTTCTCTTCATTATTTCACAACTAAACTTTAATAATATTAACGATATTTTACGAGTGTTATAGCACTTCACTACGTTTTCTGTTCACTACCAAGGGGTAACTTTGATAAATTACTAATGCAAGTCTCACAAAACAACATTGGGTTAAGTTACTATATAATTTTGTTCCTTTTGAAAACCGAAATAAAACTTATGATTAAAGCTAAAGAAATTAGATCTTATACAATAAAACTTGGATCAATTAGTATTGAATCTTATAAGAGATAACATAGTTCACAAAAACACTTATATCATATTTATAAATATGATATAAATGGATATTTTTTTGTTTTTTTAAATCATATTTCTTGCATTATATTTATGACAAAAGAATGTATTATAAAATAAGTATTCCATTGCTTATTGCAACTTAATTCTCCTTAATATCTCCACTATGAATCTAAAGATTTTATATAATACAAAATAAAATTTTATACTCCAAACAAACGCAAAATATTACATTTCACAATAAAGCACATTCAGGTCATTACAACTATTGAAAATTAGCGTAAAATACTACAACTCGATCATTTTCGAAGACAATTAACCTCCCTAAATATATTAATACAGAATATTAAAATGTTTGAAACAAGTTAATGCTAATTTCACTGCCCTTAAAAAAAAATAAATAAATAAATAACATAACTTAGAACAAGTTACGAATTCTTCATATAAATTGATGAAAAATAATAGAATAAATTACTATGCAATATTTCAATAACTTTTCAAAAATAGTTCGTAGACTTTGAGAAAATCTGACTTTGTTATATCTTATACTACTGAATTCCGAATGACATTGCAGCTTTAAATGTCTGATTTTATTGTCATAAACACACGTTATTACTATTGTTATTATGATTATCATCATTTTTGTCATCATTATTCCTATTATCATTGCCATCATTATCATTATCATCATTTTTATCACTGCTGTTATTGTTATCTTTGTTATGACTACTATTGTTGTTTTATTATTATTTTCATTATCATTATCATCATTATTATTTATACATCGTTTTCATTATTATCATTATTATTATTATTACTATTATTATCATTATTATTATCATCATCAACATCATAATCATCATCAACATCATTACCACCATCATTATCATTATTATATCTCTATCTTTAACATTATTGTTATTATCATTATAATATAATAATGATAATCTTAATGATTGTGATAATCATAATGATTATGATAATCATTAATGATAATAATAATGATAAGAACTCACCAAATAATATATTTCTTGAAGTCCTCAGTCAAATACATTAGTTAATAATATGAGCGTGACTGTTATCCCTCACTTGATGATAATATTTTTCAGACTGAATTAATTCATTATTTATAACAACTTAACAGTTACTCTACGAAAAAGCTCTAGTTTTGTTAGTTAAAAATGCATGTGGTATTAGTTATATATCCATATGAGAAGATATCAGTAAGTACAAAGTAAATAATTAATAATTTTTTATTGGAAAACTGATCCTGGGCACAATAATCGTATTATCTCATAATAAAACATTTCAGTCAGAGTAGTATAATCAAGCCCGTGCTATATGATGAGACTACCAAGAATATTAATAATAAAAGTGATAATCATATCAATAATGATAACATTAACTAATAAATCAACGAATAAATGATACAATATTACAAGAGAATCTATATAAGATTAGAAGGAAAAGTCATCAACGCCTCAACGAGAATCAACATAAGATTAGAAGGAAAAGTCATCAACGCCTCAATGAGAATCTATGTAAGATTGGAAGGAAAAGTCATCAACGCCTCAATGAGAATCAACATAAGATTGGAAGGAAAAGTCATCAACGCCTCAATGAGAATCAACATAAGATTAGAAGGAAAAGTCATCAACGCCTCAATGAGAATCTATGTAAGATTGGAAGGAAAAGTCATCAACGCCTCAATGAGAATCAACATAAGATTAGAAGGAAAAGTCATCAACGCCTCAATGAGAATCTACATAAGATTGGAAGGAAAAGTCATCAACGCCTCAATGAGAATCAACATAAGATTAGAAGGAAAAGTCATCAACGCCTCAATGAGAATCAACATAAGATTAGAAGGAAAAGTCATCAACGCCTCAACGAGAATCAACATAAGATTAGAAGGAAAAGTCATCAACGCCTCAATGAGAATCTATGGTAAAGAAAGGGAAGGAAAAGTCAACAACGCCCTCAATGAGAATCAACATAAATTAGAAGGAAAAAAAAAGTAGGCAACGCCTCAACGAGAATCAACATAAGATTAGAAGGAAAAGTCATCAACGCCTCAATGAGAATCAACATAAGATTAGAAGGAAAAGTCATCAACGCCTCAATGAGAATCTCCACAAGATTAGAAGGAAAAGTCATCAACGCCTCAATGAGAATCAACATAAGATTAGAAGGAAAAGTCATCAACGCCTCAATGAGAATCAACATAAGATTAGAAGGAAAAGTCATCAACGCCTCAATGAGAATCAACATAAGATTGGAAGGAAAAGTCATCAACGCCTCAATGAGAATCTACATAAGATTAGAAGGAAAAGTCATCAACGCCTCAATGAGAATCAACATAAGATTGGAAGGAAAAGTCATCAACGCCTCAATGAGAATCAACATAAAGAATCAGAAGGAAAAGTCATCAACGCCTCAATGAGAATCAACATAAGATTGGAAGGAAAAGTCATCAACGCCTCAATGAGAATCAACATAAGATTAGAAGGAAAAGTCATCAACGCCTCAATGAGAATCAACATAAGATTAGAAAAAAAAGTCATCAACGCCTCAATGACTGGCTCGGTCGCTAGAACATTGAGGCGCGAAGGTCCGAAACATCTCATGAACCATTACGAGGCAACGTGTAAGGCAGAATCAGTTGAAAGAACGAAATAAAAGGGAGAACATGTGAGAATGGCGTGAAGTCTCATTTTCGCCGACTGTTTTTGGTAGAGAAAGCTGTATTCTTTCTTAATTAATGGAAATACTGTAGACACACCTGAGGATTTTAGTGGCATCAAGACTTTAGACTGTTGTGAGCAATAAGCATGTACTATGATGTTCCGGAAATAATTGCATTAATTAAAAATAGAAGAAAAATAAGAAACTTGATTAGCAGGTGTTACCTTGAATATGTAGTAATTAGTAAGTAGATTTACAGGTGAGAAATGGGGCTGCTCCTCCAGGTGCAATCTTAAAGCTTCATTCGAAAATACGAAGCACAAATCGCCATGTATATGTAGATATGTATACATATTTATTTACATATATGTGTATACATACATACATATATGTATATATACATTTATATATGTATATATACATTTATATATGTATATATATATATATATATACACACATATATATGTATATATGTATATCAGCAAAGACTCCATTTATAATATCTGGAAATACACATTTCCTTTCACTTTTTTATCTATTTTTATACATCTATATATCTAGTCATACCCATTTCTGATTGTATGGTATGTAAAAAGCATTATACACTTTTATTAATTTCATTCCATGTGATATACAATCATCTAGCAATACACAATTTTCTTTAGACTGTTTAATGTTACATCCAGAGCATTGATTAATAACTTCTTTACCACGACGTCCCCCTCACCCTCCCCCTCCCCCTCCCCTTTCGTAGTTAATCCTTATCATTACAACCTCCTCCTCTTACTCTAACCAAATAATAAAATATTCCTAATGAATAAAAAAAAAACAAAAAAAAACAAAAAAACTGCGTGTTATTTTAGTGACCGTCGGATATAAGCAACGTTTCAAATGCACCATTTGCCAAGATAATTCCAAATAAAACACGAAAACTTTTTCTAAACCGGTCTTGCGCCCCACAGGTTAATTAAACCTCTGATCTAAATCCAGTATTGCAAATACATCCTCCCTCCATCCTACAGTCTCCTTGATAGGAATAATGGAAGCTCCAGCCAAAAGCAAACACACGTTTCCGGTCCCTGCTTCGTTCGCCAAAGAAACCGAACCTTTGAACCCCAGACCGGAAGCACACTGAGTGAGGACGAGAGCGCGGTCGGTAAGGACACTGTGTTCGATTAATGATATTCCATTGTTTAGGAAATTCTGAGTTTTTTTAAATAGATCTTTAAAGATAATCCTGTATCTTTTTTCATGTTTCTTGTGTGTGTTTATTATTTTTCTGATCATTTTATTTTATTTATTCATTTTGTTTTATTAATTTTATTATTATTATTATTATTTTATCTATGTTTTTTTTAATGGTATATATCTATTTTGGGGTGGAAAGGGTATATCCTTTCTCAACAATATATATATATATATATATATATATATATATATATATATATATATATATATATATCAGAGTCGATGTGTTTTTCATGTTCTTCTTTAGTTAAATTTAATGCTTATTTTTAATGTTGTTGTTTTTTTAGTATTTGTTTATTTTTAATTTGGAATGATAGTAATGAATTAACGTATGTATGATGCATTTCTGTTGTTTGATTAAATCACTCCATTTGCAAAGATTAGCCAAAAAATGCGTTTTAAAATTATCACAAACAATAATTTTTCCTCCACTGAGAACTATGAATAAATTGAGGTCCGGTATGCTGTGATTATGAAGTCAGTAAATGATAAAAACAATATATATATAAATATTTATTGCTTGTGGGTGTAAATGCGTGAGTGTGTGTGTGTGTTGTTCATCAAGATTCAGAGACTTTTGCACATTAAGAATGTATTTAGTTATTAAGGGACGAAATTATATTTTAGTCACATTTCACGTCGCAAATTCCACTGGTGAATATCGTCTCATCTCTCTCTCTTTCACTTTCTTTCTCTCTCTCTCTCTCTCTCTCTCTCTCTCTCTCTCTCTCTCTCTCTCTCTCTCTCTCTCTCTCTCTCTCTCTCTCTCTCTCTCTCTCTCCTTTCCTATCTATCTATCTACCTATTTATCTGTACATTTTTCTGTCTATCTATCTATATGTCTATATGTGTGTAAATATATATATATATATATATATATATATATATATATATATATATATGTATGTATATATATGTATGTTTATATATGTATATATATACATATATACATATATATCTTATTTTCATAATTTGTTCTTTAAGTTGACCTCATAATTTACTAAAATGATTCTCTTGTAAAACATAGTAAAACAGCACTTATAAATTTCGAGAAAATAGATACGCCTGAGAGATTGCTCACGCACGCACGCGTACACGCACGCACGCGTACACGCACGCACGCACGCACGCACTTAGCTTACCTCGTACGCAACCTGCCTCTGTGTTCTCTCCTTCTCTCCCCCGCCCACCTATTATCCTGTTTAAATCATTCGTCTTTTGAGTCACTGATAACTCACGGACGCAGCGATCAGATCACTCCTTCCCATTAATTTTAGATCCGTTTCCCCTCCCGCCATTTTTTTCCATCTCTTCTACACACGGACGAAAATTTTTGGGAAAAAAAGAATGGAAGAGTTTTGGCGTTTCTCAGCGTGACACCAAGCCCTTGAAGTGACGTTTCTTAAAGATTCGTTCAGCACTCGCGTGTGGGAGTCTCGTTCGCACGTTCTTTGTATTCGGAGGTGGTCGTTAAGTTTCGGAATTGGACGAAAAATTGATGTACTTGCTTGACTATGTGATCAGCGGCACGTGCACCGCAGTGCTGCCAACGGAGAGATCAATCCTTTTTTTCCCCCAATTTGCGTGACATTGCTACTTATTTTTTCCCCCTTTGTCTCCTATATTTTTTCTTCCTTATATTTTCGTGGATTACGGATAATCTAAAAGGAGTCGTACTGAAATTATCACTAGAGTTGATCACTAGAACTTCCACCACAAGTTACAAATCGAAAATCTAATTCTTGACTTGAAAACTTCGGCCATTTGTAAACCAGATTAGCAGCAGTGTGGCCAGACAAGCGAAACACCCGTCAACAGTTTCTCTCTGACTCAATCACACTTTTTTTCCTAAAGGGTATCAGCCAGACGTGGCATCACTGGTGCGTGAGGTGATGGAGTTACTTGCTAAAGAAAAGATATATATATTTTTTGCAAATGGGCGGAAGAGATAGATAGAAATAGATACAGAGAAAGGATTTGTGTAACAAACATACATACGTACATACATATATATATATATATATATATATATATATATATATATATATATATATACGTATGTATATATATATATGCGTGTGTGTGTGTGTGTGTGTTAATGTCTGTACATATTACACTTAAATCATTTAAAACTTCAAATGTACACAGAGAAACTCAACTCAAGATACCTTTACCTTGCCTATGCAATATAAGTCAAAAGGCAGCAAAAATAACACGAAAGTTGCAACATGCAATGCCAAATCAAATCATGAAGATAAAACAAGGGAGTAAAAACAATCTCAAGGTTAAACGTTGAAGATTTAATGCTTTGTGTTCAATGTTTTCCTAATTCTGTGGAAGGTATAGCTTCGTCCTTTGTTTTTGGTCATTTATATATATATATATATATATATATATATATATATATATATATATATATATATGTGTGTGTGTGTGTGTGTGTGTGTGTGTCTGTGTCTGTGTGTGTGTGTGTGTGTGTGTGCTTGTGTGTGTGTAGAATACTTACAATAATATCATGATATCTATTTAGTTCTTAGTTGTAGAGAGATAGATAGAGAGGAAAGGAGGGAGGGAGAGACAGACAGACAATCAGGTAGGCAGACAGAAAGACACACAGACAGATTAACAGACATACAAAGAGCGAGAGATCATTTCACTGCCTCGCTCCATTTCCTTCCCCTTCTCCCTCCCTCCTTCCTTCCCCTCCCTCTCTTCCCTCCTCCGCTTCATTCAATGTCTAGTCACGCCATGTGCATTCCCTCCCCTCTCCTCCCTCTCCTCCCCCTTTCCCCCTCCTCAATCCTCTCTCCCCCTCCTCTCTCATCTTCCCTCTTCCTTTCTCCTCCCTTCCTTCATTTCCTCCTCCTCTCCTCTTCCTCCCCTCCCTTCATTTCCTCCTCCTCTCTTCTTCTTCCCTTCCTTCATTCCCTCCTCTTCTCCTCTTTTTCTCTCCCTTCCTCCCTTTCTTCATATTCCTACCCTCTAGACTCACCCTTTCCCCTCCCCTCCCCTTTCGCCTCCTCTCCGGGGTTTCTCCCCTTCCTTCCTTCCTCCCTTCCTCCACCATCCTTCTCCCTCCTCCCTTCCCCCTTCCACGCCCTACCACCTTCCCACTCCCGTTTCCCCTTCCTTCTCTTTCCCTCTTCCTTCCCTTTCCCCCTCCCTCCCCTTTCTCCCTCCCCCTTTCCCTCCCACTCCTCTCCCCTTCCTTCTCTTTCCTTTTTCCTTCCCTTTCCCTCTTCCAGTCCACCCTCCTCCCCTCCGTTCCCTTCCCCCTCCACCCCCTTCACCCCCTCCACCCCCTTCCCCTCCCCCTCCACCCTACCTCCACCCCTTCCGCTCCCTTCCCCCTCCACCCTACCTCCTCCCCTCCGCCCCCCTCCCCGTTCCCACTCCACCCCTTCCCCCTACCCTCCTCCCCTCCACTCCCCCCCTCCACCCCTCCCCTCCCCCCTCCCCCCTCCGCCCCGCTGTTAGAACAGGTGCTATCCCCCAAGGCCGCGACGCACCTGTGACCCCCCCTTCAAGAGGCAGCGCCGCTTCGGTGGCTCTTCCCTCGACGCCGCCGGTATTGTGCGCTCCTCGCTCGCTCTCTCTGCTCTCGGGGCTCCTGCTACCTCCTGCTGCTACCTGCTACCTGCTACTATGTTCCTCCTGCTATTTCATGCCCCTGCTTTTCTTGGTGGTTCTTTTCTTCTACCTGCTCCTGCTCTTTCTGCTGTCTCGCTTTGCTCTTTATCTCCTCCTCCTTCTCCTCCTCTTCCTCTTTTTCCAACTCCCTCTTCTCCTCCTCCTCCTCCTCCTCCTCCTCCTCCTTCTTCTCCTTCTCCTCCTCCTCCTCCTCCTCCTCCCACCCTCTCTCTCTCTCTCTCTCCTCTCATCTCCTCATGTCCTCTCTCTCTCCTTCTCGGTCTCCTCTCTCGGTCCTCCTCCTCTCTCTACATCTCTGCTCACTGCTCCTCATCTCTCTCTCTCATCACTTCCCCTCTTTCCCTTTCTCTCTCTCTCTCTCTATCTATCTATCTATCTATATATATATCTGTCTCTCTATCTATCTCACTCCCTCTCCCTTTCCCTCTCCCCCTCTTTCACTTTCTAACCTCCTCCCTCCTCCTCTTCCTCTCCCTCTTCCCCTTTCCTCTCCCTCCCTTTCGTTCCCTATCTCTATCTCCCTTTCCCTCTCCCTTTCCCTCTCCCTCTCCCTCTCCCTCTCCCTCTCTCTCTCCTTCTCTCTCTCTCTCTCTCTCTCTCTATCTATCTATCTCTCTCTCTATCTATCTATCTATCTACCTATCTCTCTCTCTCTCTCTCTCTCTCGTGTGGATGTAGCGTTGCTCTCTGAGGCCTCTCGCTTACTCTCTCGTCTCCCCCATCTCTCTCTCTCTCTCTCTCTCTCTCTCTCTCTCTCTCTCTCTCTCTCTCTCTCTCTCTCTCTCTCTCTCTCTCTCTCTTTCTCTTTCTCTCTCTCTGTATCTCTCTGTCTATCTATCTCACTCCCTCTCCCTATCCATGTCCCCTTCTTTCATTTTCTAAGTCTCTCCCTCCTCCTCTTCCTCGCCCTCTTCCCCTTTCCTCTCCCTCTCTCTCTCATCCTCTGGCTCATCCGTCCTCTCTACTCTCTCCATCCCCGTCACGTCCTCTCTCTCTCTCATCACTCCAGCTCCTCTCTCCATCTCTCCTCCTCTCTCTCTCGCCTCTCTCGTCTCTCTCTACATCGTCTCTCCTCTCCTCTCTCTCTCTTCTCTCTCTCTCTCTCAACTCTCTCTCTCTCACCTCTCCTCTCTCTCCGTCCTCCTCTCTCCTCTCCCTCCATATATTTCTCTCCTCCCTCATATCTGCCCCACTTCCCCCAGATCTTACCCCACTCCCCTCCTCCGTCCCCTCGCCCCCCCACTCCCCTCCCCCCCTCTCCACCTCTTTTCCTCTCATGCTTTCCTTCTCTCTCTCTCTCTGCTCAATCTCTCTCTCCTCTCTCCTCTCCTCTCTCTCTCCCTGCTCTCTCTCTCTCGTCTCTCTCTCTCTCTCCGTCTCTCTTTCTCTTTCTCTCTCTCTTCTCCTGCTCTCTCTCTCTCTCCTCTCACTCTCACTCTCTCTCATCTCTCTCTCCTCTCTCCTCTCTCGTCTCATCTCCACTCGCGCTCTCTCATCTCTCTCTCTCTCCTCGTCACGTCAGCACGACCTCTCTCTCTCTCTCTCTCTCTCTCTCTCTCTCTCTCTCTCTCTCTCTCTCTCTCATTCCATGTCTTTCTCTCTTGAAATGATCCTGAGTACATCCATCATCCAGTGTACCTCCTTCTCACCTCCCGCGAAGTACATACCTGGCGAAACGCTTCAACCGCTCGGCACTATACTCCTTTGGTGGAAGCGTGGATGACGTCACTCTCTTTGTATGCTTCCTAGCCCTCCCTGCCTCTCCTCGCCCCCCCCCCTCACCCCCCCTCCCCTAAATCTCCTTTTTTTTCATTCTTGTTTTGTTTCCCCCCCCTTCTCTTTTTCCTCCCTTTTTCTTTCCTTCTCCCTTCTTTTTTATATCGCTTCCCTCTTCCTCATCCCTCCCTTTTCTTTCTTTGGTTCTCACTTCTTGTTCTTTCTTCTCCTCTCTTTTTCTTCTTCGGCCTATTTTTATTCTTCTCTTTCCACAACCTCTTCACCTTCTCTTCTTATTATTTTACTTCTCTTTTTTTCATCATTTTCCCTTACTCTTTATTGTCTTCTCTTTCCCCCTTCCCCTTCTCCTTATTTTTATTCTTCTCTTTCTCCTTCTTATTTCTATTCTTATCTTTCTCCTTCTCCTTATTTTTCTCATTCGATTTTTCCCCTCCTTGCCTATCATATTTATATTCTTGTGTTGCTAAAGGATCTCTTTTCTCACTTATTCTTCATGTCTGTCTGTCTGTCTGGCTTTCTGTATCTATCTGTCTATCTATTTTAAAGAACAATTCATGTATCTATATCATTGTTTATGTATGTAATTTCTTTCTGCCTTTGTCTCTGTCTCTCTCTCTTTTCTCATCTTTTCTCTCTTTCTCTCTCTCTCCCTCTCTCTCCCTCTCTCCTCCCTTCTCTCTCTCTTTCTCTCTTCCTCTCCCCTCATTTTCCCTCTCTAGCCAATCTCTATTCACCAATACTTCACCTTTCGCTGCTCTTTCTCTTCTCTTTTCTCTCTATATATATCTTTCTCTTTATCCCTCTTTCTCTCTTTCTCTTTCCCTTTCCCTTCTTCTCTCTCTTTCCCTTTCCCTTCTTCTCTCTCTTTATCTTTCTCTCTCTCTCTATCTTTCTCTTTCTCCCTCTCTCTATCTTTCCTTTTTTTACTTTCTACTCCGGTCCCTTCTTCTCTCTCTCTCTTGTTCCCATTCCCCCTTCTCTCTCTCTCTCTCTCTTTATCTGCTGACTCATCTCTCTCTTCTCGTGGTCTCCCTCACTCCTCCCTTTTCTCTCTCTCCTCCCTCTCCCTCTCTCGTATTCCTTCACTCTTCCTTCCTCCTCTCTCTTCCTCATCTCTCTCATCTCCTCTCCTCCGCTCTCCACTCTACTCTCACTCCTCTCATCTCTCTTTCTCCCTTCTCCTCTCCCTCTCACCCTCTCCCTCTCTCTCCTCTCTCTTCGTCTCTCTCTCTCCCTTCTCGTCAATCTCTCTCTCTCCTCTCTCTCGCCTCTCTCTCTCCTTCTCCTCTCCCCCTCTCTCTCTCTCCTTCCTCCTCTCTCTCTCTCTATCTATCTATCTATCTATCTATCTCCCTCTCCCCATCCCTCTCTCCCCCCCCCCCCCCCCTGCCGTGACGGAGCGCTTGAGCGTCACTTCACACCAGAGTCTCCCTCAGGCGCCGTCACACCTCGAACTCATTCAGTCAACTCAACCGAGAGGCCTTTTTTCATTCTTATTTTTCCCTTTTTTTCTCTTTATTTCATTCTTTTGTTGTTTTTTTTTGTATTTTCTTTTTCGTTTTTTTTTTCATACGTTTTTTTCC
>NW_028234434.1:27794449-27799449 GCF_977035675.1 Penaeus japonicus
AATTATTATTATTATTAATGATAATATACTTAATAATGATAATAATAATAGTAATAATAACAATGATAATAATGATAACAGTAATAACCATGACAGAAGCAATATTCATGAAAATGATCATGAAATTATGATTATCAAAACAATAATGATATTGATAATAATCCATAAACAATCATCATGATAATGACAGTGACGATTTTGATGTTTGCAATAATTATTGTTATCATTAGTATGATAACACTACTAACCAATTATAATCTAGTAATGAGGATGATGGTGATAACATATATTATGATAATGATGCTACTAATATTGATAATAATCATCACAATGATAACCATCATCATCATCATCAATATCATTATCATTAATAACATTGTTATCCTTATTATTATTATTGTTTTTAGCATTACCAATATTATCATCATTATCATAAATATCATTATCACCATTATGATTATTCCAATTATCATTGCCAATATTGTCATTATCATCACCATTATTATTATTGCAATTATTATTACCAATATCATCATCATTATCATTAACATTTCTGTCATCATTATCAGTGACATTATTATCATTGCTAATATTGTTACCAATATCATCACCATTATTATTATTGCAATTATCATTACCAATATCATCATCATTATCATTAACATTTCTGTCATCATTATCAGTGACATTATTATCATTGCTATTATTATCACCAATATCATCATTAACATATCCATCATTATTATCATCATTCTATTATCACCATTAAAATTTTTTCACACAATCTCCTCATCATCGACTTCCCAAAATATCACCATTATTCATACCCTCATTACATATCTATATTATAACTGCATTATCATTAACATTTCTGCCATCATTATCAGTGACATTATTATCATTGCTATTATTATCACCAATATCATCATTAACATATCTATCATTATCATTATTATCATTACTATCATCATTATCATTTATTATCATTATCATTATTTATTATTTATTTATTTATCATCATTTATTTATTTATCATCATTATCATTATTATCATTACTATCATCATTATCATTAACATTTTTCTCATCATTATCATCATCAATTTCCTTATTTTTCTAATTATCCTTTTAATCTCAAACTCACCCTCCTTCACAGACGGCACATCTCAACAAGGCAAAACCGGACGTGAAAATGGGCGTGCGGGCGGCTTTGTTACTGATGGTGATGGTGGGCGGGGCGCTGACTGCACCTCCGCCGCCCACAGGTAAAACTCAAACACGCCCACGATAGGATCTGGTCCTTGGTTGGTGTATAAGGATGTTTTTTTTTCCTCTCTCTCTCCTCTTTACGACCTAATAAGCTGAAATTTATTTATTTTTATTATCTATAGTTCTGTCTATCAGTCTCTGTTTCTCTTTTTTCTTTCTCTCTCTCTTCATATGGAATATAATCATAGTGTACTTATAAAGTAATTATATATATACATAAACATTTATATGTACATGCATACATATACATATATATGTACATGCATACATATACATATATATGTACATGCATACATATACATATATATGTACATGCATACATATACATATATATGTACATACATCCATCCACATAAACACACAACGCCCCACACATAAACATCCCCAACCACCCCACCTCACACCCCCTCCCCCCTCCCCCTCAGCAACCAAGCGGTCAGCCGAAGACATCCAGTTCGGCAACCAGCAGAACCCTCCGGTCAGCCTCCTCGACGACAACGCTCTGCCCGGCGCCTTCCCTCCGCGAGACCCGTAGAGTGGTTAAGGGCGCGGGACGAACAATGAAAAAGGAGCAGTAGGGGACTTTTGCTCTTTTGGAGTCGTTTTGTTTATGGGTAATTTTTTTCTTTTATTTTATTAATATTCTTTTATTTTTTTTCCTTATTCTTTTTTTTTTTTTTTTTTTTTTTTTTTTTATTTTTTTTGAGTTCTCTCTCATTTGGGAATGGGTTTTTAATGCTTAGGGGAATTTATTTGTTCTGGGATTTTTTTGTGTGTGGTGTTTCATTTTGTTCTTTGGGGATTTTTTTGTTTGTTTGTTCTTTTTGGATTTTTTTTTTTTTTTTTTTTTTTTTTTTGGTTATTTTGGGAATGTTTATTTTGTTCATTTGGGAATGGGATTTTTTCTTTAGAGAATGTTTATTTTGTTCATTTGGGAATGGGATTTTTTCTTTTGGGAATGTTTATTTTGTCTTTTAGGAACGTTTTTTTATTATAATTTATTTTTTATTTTTTTTCTTAATTCTTTTTGGGAATGGATTATTTGTTCTTTTTCTGAATGTTTTGGGTTCTCATTCTTTTGGGATATTTTTTCTTTTGGGACTGTTTTTTTTTTTTTTTTTGTTCTTTTGGGAATGGGATTTCTTTTGGGGAATAATTTTCCGTTGTTCTGTTGGGAGTTTTTTGTTTTTGTTTTTGTTTTTTAGGGATTTTTTAAAATTTTGGGAGTGTTTTTTTTTTTTTTAAGGGATTGTTTTTTTTGTTCTTTTGGGAGTGTTCATTCTGTTCTATTGAGATCATTCTGTTTTGTCGAGAATGTTCTTTTACTTTTTTTTAAGTTGTTCTTTTCTTTCAAGTTTGATCTGTTTAGTAGAGGGTGTTATTCTGATAAATAAAGTGTTCTACTGTTTATGATTGTGTGTTGCTGTGTTGGTGGTGTGAGTAACTTACTGGATTTTGGTTTTTTGTGTGTGTCTCTCCCCCTCCCCCCTCCCAGGGTGTCGATTAGTGTTCCATTTCGGTCCCACCGGCTGGGAGGGGCATTTTGCTATCTTGGCGCTCTCCTGACGAGAGTGCTTCGAACCTCCCCGACCCCTCCCTTTTGTTATTTTCATTGCGTGTTCTTCTCTCGGAAGAAGAAACATAAGAGAATTAACACTGATTAAGGAATAAACATATTAATTTCAGATTAAGATGTGATGAACTAGCCCCAAAATTAATGATGATGATAATGATGATAAAAAAATAATGGTGGTGATGATGATAATGTTAATAATGATAATGTTAATGATAATAACAGTAATAAATATGATAGTAATCCCGATAGTGATAATCATAGTAATAATAATAACAACACCTACTCACCACTCTCTCTCTCTCTCTCTCATCTCCTGCATTCCCCCCCCTTCCTTTCTCTCTGGTCTTCTCACCTCTCTTCCGTACTTCCACTCTTCATCTCTCTCTCTTCAATTCACTCCTCTAATCTCTCTACTCCTCTCTCTCTCTCTCTCTATTTTCCTCTCCCTCTCTCGAAAGACTCTCTCTCTATCTCGCTCTCATATAGCTTACTCTATATTATTGTTTTGCGCTCTCTCCCCTCTCATCTCTCCCTCTCTCTCTCTCTCTCTCTCTCTCTCTCTCACTCTCTTCCTCCCTCTTTCCCTCTTCGCCCCCCCCTCCCTCCCTCTTCCCCCCCTCCCCCCCTCCCACCTCCCCCCTTCCCTCCTCCCTCTCATCACCACCTCGCATGCGCTAGACGTGCCTCCGCTCGATTTTGTCTCTGCTGGTTCCACGCCGCACTGTCTGTCGCTCCGGCGCCCCCCCCCCCCCTCCCCCCCCCCTCTCCCCCCCCCCTCCCCCCCCAGAGGAGACCCACCCGCCGAAGGAGTCAGCGGAGGAACACGAAGCCCCCTCCCCCCCCACCAAGGCCCAGGACCCCCCCAAGGAAGTCCCCCCCCGCGAGCCCATGGAGCGCGACCTCCCGCCCGTGGCACTGGCGAGCAGGTGGCAGTTTCACGGACCGAGGAGGGTCAGGCTCTACCGCCCGCGACAGTACTTGCCCGGTAAGGTGGGCGTAGGTGGCTGGGGGGCGTGGGTTTGCCTGGTAAGGTAGGCGTGGGTGGCTGGGCGTGGGTTTGCCTGGTAAGGTGGTCGTGGGTGTGCCCGGTAAGGTGGGCGTGGGTGTGCCTGTATTAAAGAACCTGGTACGCGTGGGTTTTTTTTTGCTGGCTTTTTTGGTGTTTTGTGTTTGTTGGCATTTTTTTTGGCCTTTTTTTTTTGTTCCTGGCATGGTGGTGGCTGGGGCGTTTTTTGGTGTTTTGGCCCCCGCCTGGGCGAGGGTTGCTGGGGGGCGTGGGTGGCTGGGCGTGGATGTGCCTGGTAAGGTGGGCGTGGGTGTGCCCGGTAAGGTGGGCGTGGGTGTGCCTGGTAAGGTGGGCGTGGCTATGCCCGGTAAGGTGGGCGTGGGTTTGTCTGGTAAGGTGGGCGTGGGTGGTGGTTACGGTGTGTGGGTACATTTACGTTGCATATGATGACTGTTCCGATGTTGACCATTTTTAAGGTGGATATGAGGAAGTGTAGAGTTGTGGGTGTGTGTAGTTTATGGCTGGGCGTGGGTTTGTCTGGTAAGGTGGGCGTGGGTGGCTGGGCGTGGGTGTGCCTGGTAAGGTGGGCGTGGGTGGCTGGGCGTGGGTGTGCCTGGTAAGGTGGGCGTGGGTGGCTGGGCGTGGGTGTGCCTGGTAAGGTGGGCGTGGGTGGCTGGGCGTGGGTGTGCCTGGTAAGGTGGGCGTGGGTGGCTGGGTGTGGGTGTGCCTGGTAAGGTGGGCGTGGGTGGCTGGGCGTGGGTGTGCCTGGTAAGGTGGGCGTGGGTTTGCCTGGTAAGGTGGGCGTGGGTGGCTGGGCGTGGGTGTGCCTGGTAAGGTGGGCGTGGTTGGCTGAGCGTGGGTGGGCTTAGGGGATGGGTTGGGTGAGGGAGGGGGTGAGGGGTAGGGATGAGGTAGGGGTGATGGGGAACGGAGTAGGGAAGGGGAAAGTGTAGAGGTAGGTAAGGGGGAGGGGGGTGAAAGACAGACAGACGAACAGACACACAGACAGACAGCTATATAGTGATAAACATAGATAGATCAATAGATAAATAGATAGATAGATAGATGATAGTTAAGTAGACAGTTAGATACATTAATAGATAAAGAGGTAGATAGATAAATAATAGATAAGGAGATAGATAGATAGATT
>NW_028234434.1:27804449-27806949 GCF_977035675.1 Penaeus japonicus
CTTTTCTTAAATGTTATCTTATCAAAGTCCTATCTATATCCTATCTATGTCATCCTATCTAAGTCCTATCTATATCCTATCTATGTCATCCTATCTAAGTCCTATCTATATCCTATCTATGTCATCCTATCTAAGTCCTATCTATATCCTATCTATGTCATCCTATTTAAGTCCTATCTATATCCTATCTATGTCATCCTATCCTTTCATCAATATTTCGACGTCTTTGACTAACAAAGCCCCCTCCCCCTCCTCTTTCTTTGCTCTGTCTTTCCTTAAATGTCATCCTAATTAACCGCCCTCATTCTTTCACGTTGCTTCGTCTCCTTTAATAAGAGTTCCGACATCTTTCGCTGACTATATCACCCTTTAACCTTGTCTTGCTTTCCCTCCTTGAACAAAATTATCTGCATTTTTCACGAGCAAAGTCCACTTCCTTCTTTTGCCTTCGACTTCTTTAATCACAATGTCAGTATGTCCTTCACTAACAAAGTATCCTTCTTCTTTTGCTTTGCTATGCCTTCTTAAACAAAAAAATCAGCATCTATACTAACAAAATCATCCCCTTTCTCTTACTTCACTCTGTCTCCTTTTGTCAATATGTCATTATCTTTTACTAGCAAAGCCCCCTATTTTTTTCTATCTCTCCTTCACTCCTTAGACAAAAATTCATTTTTTTTTAATCAGTAACACACTCTTTCTTTGCTTCACTTTGTTTCCTTTTATCAAAACGTCAACATAATTCACTAACAAGTTAACAATGCTAACATCCTTGACTAACATCCTTATCCTCTACTTTATCTCCATTTATCAAACTTTCCTCATTCACTAACGAATCCCCCTCCCCCCCACCCCCCCAGTGCCAGTGCCAACCGCAGGGCGAGTCTGGCGAAGGTCTGGCGGCTTGGGTCTCTCCGCAGTGCCAGGCTTCAAGAGGTCCGCCTTCAGGGCCAACAACATGCAGGCTCAGCACGCAAGGAACCAGGATGTGAGGCTTGACGTTTTTTTATTCTATTTTATTTACAGCATTAAGTTTGTGTGTGTGTGCGTGTGTGTGTGTGTGTGTGTTAATATTATCTTTTGGGTTAGGTAATTGCGTATGGATGAACTTTGTTGTGTTGATATGGTGGTCTAAAAAAAAAAAGAGAACACACACGCACACATACTAACTTTAATTTGGGCTTAATTTGGGCTTCCACTAATCTAATCAGACCCTGGGACCTCTAATCAGGAACCTGGCCGTACGACGTGTACCCTGTCCATTTCCTTAAAACAGATTGATAGATTTATGAAAAGATTTATGACTAGAGACCTATTCCGTCCTCCGAGACTTTATAATCATTAAATAGATCTGTAAGACATGTAGTGATAGATAGCCAAAGGAGTCAAATAGGTGATTAATTTCTTTTCTTCTTCCTCAGGACGACCTGTACTCCCTGGCCGCCATGTTGGGCGCCGAGCTGGACCCCGTCACCCACCGCATCCAACGCGCAGCGATGTAGACCTGGGAATCCTCGGGCCAAGGGGGACGTCCTAAGGATACTGAGGGCCGTCTGGGTGTTGATAGAACCCTGGGTACTCGTGTCCCCCTGGCTGATGAGGATCTCGTGGTGTTCTGAGGAGGAGGTCCTGCAGGCTCGGAGGTCTCTGGGTGTTCGAAGAAGCCGCGGGAAAGGGGGTGGGAGGGTGGGGGGAGAATGGGTACGTCTGTTTCAGGGAGGTCTCTCGAGTTCTTCAAGACTTCGAAAGGAATTGCGATTTCGTTGGATGAATTGGGCGACGGTAAAGAATTCGGAGAAAAAAATAGAGGTAGACGAAGCTGTTGACCAACACTCACACTCCGTGAAGTAATTTTCACTCCTCACTTACTTCATGGTGACTTGCTCTTTAAAACTCATCCGTCTTCGTTCATGACCCTCTCTCTTACGCGGGGATCCGGTCGCATGCGGCACTGACTGGCACTCGAGCAGGAAAAGAGCTTAATAAGCTGGAGAATCTCGAAATCTCGAACACCCAGGACCTACCTCGAGCTGACTCCCAAAGCCTCTTCAGGTCCCACGTCAAGGACTAAGGTGTCTCTCGCGCCTGCTCTGACTTAGGTTCTTAGTGTTCTCCAGAAGGGGCGGAGATCCCTGTTCAGTCAGCGTTAGAAAAGGACGAAAAGATATCAGTATTACCAATGTAGGTTCCCAGGAGGCCGTTAGTAGTGACTTATTGCAGCACAAGGTTTTCGTTAGCTGACCTGTCTCTTAGTAGGTTACAGCAAGTATATATATATAAATATTTAGTCATTCATAACCTGTCATGTAAAACTCGTGTTCTGAAGTTGCCTTTACTGTGCAAGATGATAAACATTTGGTGTTTTAGATTGCGTGTGTTTTCCCCGTCAAGCAAGTTGAAGTGTCGTTTTCGTATGATTCGATGTGGATTTGTTCTCACGCGCGTGTTGGTCAAGAGTGACAAAACAGCTGAAGAATACGAAACAAAACATGTACTAAAC
>NW_028234434.1:27811949-27819449 GCF_977035675.1 Penaeus japonicus
CACCACGGCTGATATATGCATACCCATGGAAGAAGCAAGTACTGCAGCAATTGCTGCAGCCCCTGATGTCAGTACTACCGATACCCATGTGGAAGGTACTGATGAAGATGATGATGCCGGCTTTACTTTAGTAAGCCGTAAACTCAGGAAGAAGAAGAAACATGAAAATGTTATCAAGCCTACACTTGCACCACGAACAAAATATGTTCGTCTCGCCTTTCCCGAAGGCACAACGAATTCTGAGAAAATGAAATGGCTGGAATGCGTTGGCAACAACGCTCCGTCCCAAGGGGAAACACCCCTTGACCTCGTGCGAGGAGACACTCTCTCCTCGCCATATATCTATATTGCCCGTCATCAACAGACCTATATTGATCTGCTCATTGGCGGTCAAATTGGAGGAATTGCCTTTAAATCATGTGATGAGCCAAAAAAGAAAGAGAAATATGACGAATACCTCGTCACACATTATAACAAGGAGCTCGCCCTTGAGAATGCATAAACGCTCGAGGGAGTTCACAAGGCCATCAGAGTGTATAAAGATGGCCAGCCACTCAACCGCATTCGCATAGTATGGAAAGGAGAGCAACCACCTCCCAGTACATACAATTTTTTGGAAAATACTTGCCCACCAGCCACGTGCGTCCGTGGAGGGCATCCCCTGTCATTTGCTTCAACTGTATGGGAAGTGGCCATGTAGCTAAATACTGCAAAGATAAGGTACGCTGTGCAGTATGTGGTGAACAGCACAATGCTAATAAGTGTCCTCGCAATATTGTAGAGGCAGAGGGAGCCACAGCTGCCCCTGCTTTCATCCCATCATGCTTCAGATGTAAGAAGACGGGGGTGACGGCCTGGCAGAGGGGGTGCACCGCCCTCCCTGGCCTGACACCTCTCCCGCCTCCCCCTGTGGAGTTAGTGAGAGACCAGCCGACGCCTCCCAGCCCAATCAGCGACCAGCGTGCCGGGGGAGTGGCTGACCGTGCCCACCATGACGTCATCAGCAGCCGAGACTTCCCGCGGTTGCCGGGGAGTAGGGGTGCTGAATGTTCCGATCTGCATGCCACGGTCGCAGAGCTGGTGAAGAAGGTCAACGAGATGATGATGTTCTTCACAGAGGGATTTCCGGGCCTCACATTCTCCACTCCAATTGCAACCTCCGAGGACAGCGAGGACGCGCCACCCCCCTCCCCTCCCCTGGCACCAGCCCCCTCCTCTCCCCTGGCACCAGCCGAGCCCACCGACTCTCACAGCGAGGACGCGTCATCCCCATCCCCTCCCCTGGCGCCAGCCCCCTCCCCTCCCCTGGTACCAGCCCCCTCCCCTCCCCTGGCACCTCACCCTCACCCTCACCCATGGTTGACCGCAGGCCGCACCGGGGAATCCCCCGCTAGGCCGCGCGTGGACTGTGACATCAGTGGTGACGTCACAACACCCACGGCAGGAAATATCAGTGCAGAACAACCAGTGGAATCATTTCAAGCACTCAAAGAACAAAACTTAATTTTGATTGGTAGAATAGAGACACTGGAGCGAGATATAGAAAAAATGAAAAAGGACTGCCACTGTCGAGAGGTCAGTACTGCCATCAGTGATAAAGAATCCCGCGATGACACACGGTGTCATGATACCAATTCCTCCATTAATAGTGGTCAGTGTGAGGGAGCCCGTGCTGATACTGAGGAAAGACAGTGTCAGGAACTACGTGACACGGACCCTGATAAGGCTTCCGGTCCCCTGAATGTCCTCAACACATCAATTGAAGGGATTGAGCTACGAAGCAGAAAAAAGCTAAGAATTAATAGTCTAAATGGTTAAGTGTACTTTTAAATTAAGGTCTGTCCTATGTGAGGAGAAGTATGGTTATACAGCAATGTATATGTGTGCTTTCTGTAAAGTAAAATGCGTTACCATCAGAGGATATTACAGAATGAAGTATAGACTATCAAATAAAAAACTCTTCATTTATGGATAAACGCACAATCAAATTCATATCATGGAATATGCGTAGTATTAAGCCTAGGCTTAATGACCTAGAGTTTTATATTCGTAAAAACAATGTCGATGTAATCTGCGTACAAGAACCGTTTGCAGCTGCTACTAACATGAAAATAGCGCCTAAACTCTAAGGGTATTGCTCATATGTAAATACAGCCATGACGGGTTTGTTGACTTATGTAAAGCTAACACTGCCACATGAACTAGTAAAAAAAGTCCGAGAACACCGACGTGCAGTTCCATCATTTAAGAATTAAGACTGCCTCTGGGTTCTTCTCATTATATAATGTGTATGCCAGGAGCTCAAAGTTTCTGACTAGTTCTCTACCCAATTTCCATAATCAAGAAACATTATGTATGGGAGATTTCAATGCTAGACACACACAATTTGGTGATCACCAGAGTAACAGCAATGGGGAGGAATTTAAACATTTCGTCAATAGAAGATCGATGACTGTATATGACACAGATAAACAGACTCATTTGGCAGGTGGCAGGTTAGATTATGTAATTGGCAAAAATCTTGTACATGGTAATGTTTGTACTTCACTGGTTCGAGAGTTAGTCAGTGACCACTTTGCAATCCTAACAGAGTATACTGTTGACAACAGCATAGCTCACAAAGCACCCAGACCTAAAATTACAATCCCACCGGGACTGGAGCATCACTTCAAGGCACGTGTTTATGACTGGTATAGTACCTATGTCGTAACCACTGTCGAAAATTACTCTCAGGACCTGATAAAAGTTGTCACTGACTACTACAATACATGGGTCTGCTTAAGAAAACTCTCAAAGAAAAAAAGTTCCCCAGTCCCTCACGCACCAAAGTGGATAAATGACCCCATCTTAAGTAGGGAGCATAAACGAGTTCAGGAACTTGCTAATTGCTATAGGGATCATGACATCAGAAAACCTTTTACGATTCCTCAGAGCTAATAAAGAATTCAGAGAATTAAAGGCTCAAATTCGCAGTAAACACTGGGAGCAATTCCTGCAAAGTATTAACCACCAAACTTCTGCAGCTGAAGTATGGAGAAAAATCAGCAGGTTGTCAGGTAAAGCTGTCGCCACTCCGCAGTTCCACAGCCCATTAGAACAGGCCAATTTGTTACTAGATCAGTGGGCCAGAACCTCTCAGCTGAACTCACTTCCGCAGAGAATAAGAGATAAACTTAACACCACGAAAATAAATAGGAATTTTAACATTGCCATAGCCTGTTCTGCCACTGACCCCTCCGACTTTGCCGAAATAACTGAGTGGGAATTAAATAATGCACTTCGCAAGGGTAAGGCGACCGCCCCAGGCGAGGATAGCATCACTTATAGTGTACTTCGGCTTATTGCTCAGGCACCAGGTAACCCACTCTTACATCTTTACAGACTAAGCTTATCCCAAGGAATACTCCCAAGCTCCTGGACTCAAAGCTTAATCATTCCCATACCCAAACCGAACTCTGATAAGTACCGACCCGTCTCATTGACCTCATGTTTATGCAAGGTACTTGAGAGAATTATTTTGAGCAGACTCATGTATCGCATACATGCCAAGTTAACTCCAAGACTGTATGGATTCCTCCCAGGACGTAGCACTCAGCACTGCTTTGCAGAGTACTTGACAAATTCTCAGCAAGGCATGCAAACTGTATTTCTCGATCTTAAATCTGCCATTGATAATGCAAACAGAGACCTCATCCTTGAGCAATTGGCTAGCTTTGGTATTCAAGGTAAACTTTTAACGTGGATTCAAATGTATTTATCAAACCAATCAGCTCATGTTCACTTCAGGGGAATCAAAAGTACATACTCTAAAATGTTTGAGCTTGGCACACCTCAGGGAGGCGTACTTAGCCCCTTGCTATTTAACATTTTAATGCACAGACTATTTAGCAATATACCACTTGAGGGCAGTGACTCCATTATTTGTTATGCTGATGACATCTGTATTAAAACTTCATCCGAGGATAGAATGCAAAAGATTCTTAATGTACTGTCCACAAAAGCTACTGAGTGCGGTTTGATAATCTCAGTTGAAAAAACCAAGGCACTCAATCCTCTTACAATCCCACTGCCAAACTTTCATATAGATGACATTGAGCTAGATCTTTGCCACAAATACAAGTATCTCGGGGTGACTGTTAACGACACAGAACTCATTATGAACTTAAAGAAAAGACTGTGGGAGCGGCTGAAGCCACTCAAGACTCTTGTTGGCAGAGAACATGGTGTCAATGTTAACCTTGCAAGACTCTTTTACTTATCATATATACGGTCAGTCGTAGATTACCATGCCTTACACCTTGTATCATTTAGGGAATCAGAGTTAACTTGTCTAGAAATTGTACAGAACGCAGCCATGAGGATCATTCTCGGTGCTCCTAAAACAACGAGGATTGTGAACATGAGAAAGGACCTCAACTTGCCATCTATTTACGAAAGAATATCATACATCAATACTTTTTTTGGTGTCAAAGCAATTAAAGAACCCTTCTATAATACAGAGTTCCAGAGGCAACTTAAATATAAGATAGTGAATCCATCTTTGCATAGCAGCGCCGAGTCGCCCTCAAATTCATGGTTGCAAATGACATACAAATCCATACACCAATTAAATATGTCCTTGAGTAGGTTCCCATATGGACGTTCTATTCCACCATGGAAAATGTCGACAATGAACGTATTTTATACTGATGTCCCTAAAAAAGACACAGTTTCACCAGCTGTACTTAAGCAACACACCCTTGCAACCATTAATGAGCATCTTGAAACTCTGAATATTGACTATGAATGTTACACTGATGGATCTCTACAGTCTGGAAGTAGAGCAGGATGTGCTTATGTTGTATATAAAAACAATATTTTGCAGCACCAAGATTGTAGGAGGGTTCATGACTGGGTGAGCACTACGCAAACTGAGTTGGCAGGAATACTCATAGCCACAGACTTTCTGTTAACTCAAGGCTCAGGAGTAATTTTCTCCGACTCGCAGAGTGCTCTCCAGACTCTGAACATCCTTGATAAAGGTGCTGGAAATATCGTAAATGATATAAGAATAAATGTACATCGCGCCAAGGAACGGGGACATGCTATACATTTTGTGTGGATACCATCGCATGTTGGAATCGCTAAACATGATCATGCTGATCGCCTAGCGAGGGCAGGATGTGATAAGCAAATTGTGGATATAGACTTTGGCATACCTCTTGCTAGGATTTCACACATAATAAGAACCTCCAATAGGGAGGACTTGATGGAGCTAACAAACTCTCAAAGACCTGAAAGCTGTAGCATAAAACATTTTGACCAGTTCTCGCAGGAGAGATTCATTTATGGGTCATACAAGACAAGAACAAGACAATGTGATATTGTGACTGCAAGAATTAGACTTGGATACAGAATGTATTGGCAGATCAGTTCAGAATGCAATGTAGAAGAAACTAAATGCAGACTTTGCAACGAAGAGTATAAACGAACACTTGAACATTACATTTCAGAGTGCCATATGATACAACCTTTCAGACCACCTAGCATGAGGTACGCAGAGTTATGTAATTATTTCATAACATCAACTACTAGAAGATGTAATTATGCTATATCCGAAATTCGGTATATGATACCCTATTATAACATTTATCAAATGTCTATTCACGTTGATATACTATAGAATATAATCATGTTATTACCTTAATTTGTAATACAATATTAGCAACAATGTCATGACTACATAAATGTATCAAAGCTTGCCCATGCCTGTGCAGTTAGCCAGGGTGGTAAATAAAGATCTAATCTGATCTAAAAAGATATATATAAAGTGTAATTTTGGACTTTGTATGAAGATACAAAAGTACACACACATACACACATATAAACAAACATCTCCTTCTCTCTTTACAAACACATACATAGCCCTTCCCTCCTTCTACAAAGACAAACATGCCCTCTCATCAAACACATACACTTTCACCCAAAAATAAACATTTTAACATCCACAAAACACACATACTTAACACCCACAAAACAAACACAAAGATACTTTACCCTCCTAAGCATAAACACACACACACACTCCCCCTAAACAAACACATCCACTTCCCCTAAATAAACACAGAAGCACGCCCACCCTCCAACCTTAAACACAAACGCACATACACCCCCTTCCCCCTCCCCCCTACAAACAACCCCCACCCCACCCCCCCTATTACACACACACATACACCTCCTCAAAACCACACCCATTCCCCCCTCCCCTCCCTCCCTTCCTCAACCCCCCCCTTCCCCTCCCCTCCATAAGGTCATTCAGTCATCCCACGCGCATGACACTATCAACCCAGCCTCGCATGACAGCCTACCCGCATGACACACCCCATGACCAGTGCCATGTGGTGTCTCTCTGACGTGGCACCATGACACTCTTCGTCACCATACTCCAGGCAGGTCAGGAGCGACGCTTTTGCTGTTGTTGTTTGTGTGGTATTTGTTCTGTGTTTGTGTCCTTGTTGTCTTTGTTTTGATTATGTTGTTTCTTTGTTGGGATGTGTTTGTTTTTTTGTTTGGATTTTTTTTTTTTGTCGTTGTTTATGAGGGTTTGTGTTTTGGTCGTTTTTTTGTTTGTGTCTTTGTTCTCACTTTTGTTTGTGTCTTTGTTGTCGTTTATGTTTGTGGCTATGTTGTCATTATTATGTCTTTGTTGTCGTTTTTTGTTTGTGTCTTTGTTCTCGTTTTTGATTGTTTGTGTCCTTGTTCTTGTTTTTGTTTGTGTCAGTGTTGTCGTTTTTTGTTTGTGTCTTTGTTCTCGCTTTTGATTGTTTGTGTCCTTGTTCTTGTTTTTGTTAGTGTTGTCGTTCTTTGTTTGTGTCTTTGTTCTCGCTTTTGATTGTTTGTGTCCTTGTTCTTGTTTTTGTTAGTGTTGTCGTTCTTTGTTTGTGTCTTTGTTCTCGCTTTTGTTTGTGTCTTTGTTGTCGTTTTATTGCTTTCGTTTGTATGTTCTTCCACACCCTTGGAGAATAATAAGGGAAGTAGTCTTAACATGACGGTTCTGGGGGGGGGGGGGATGTCGTTCTTTTGTTGTTTTTGTTCTGTTGTTGTTGTTGATGTCTTTTTATCTTTGCTGAAGATGTTTTTGTCGTCTCGTGCACATGTTTATGTTTTTGTTAGACATGGCAATGCTTTTACTTATTACACTGTTTTTGGATCTGTTTGCATGTATATAAGTGTATATACGTACATACATACATATATATATATATATATATATATATATTATATATATATAATATATATATATAAATATATATATATATTATATATATTATATATATTTAATATATATATATATATAATTACGTTTCTTGGAATTTTTCATGTTCTGTTTTTGTTATTTGGTCAAATGTTTTTTTTTTTTTTTTCTTGTTTTTGCATTATTGTCTTCGTTAGTCGCAGAAAGATATGGATATTTTTTCTTTCGTTTTTCGCTCTCTTTATAAAAAGAAGAAGTCAAAACAC
>NW_028234434.1:27831949-27834449 GCF_977035675.1 Penaeus japonicus
GGGAGCTTATTTACGAACGTGATTTGGGGAGCACTGAGCATCTTATAGGGCGTCCCCTTCTACAGGAGGACGATGGAGGAGACCACGGTAGGACTCTGGTTCTCTCTCCATGCCAGGAGGACCAATTTACATGTTCCTGTGGTTCGTGTGTCAGCCTCAGCGACGTCTGCAACTTCAGCCTCGAGTGCCCGGACGGAAGCGACGAAATCTACTGCTCCCACAAGCACGAGCTCCCAAGGGACTACAAGAAAGAGTTTTCGCCCTCGCTGGGCACTCGACCCAAAACTAGAGTGGGACTCAGGGTGGTCCTCGAGAACGTGGAACCTATGATCACTAACCAGAACCTTCTCCAGCTCAGCCTCAACATCACTGTCGTCTGGAGGGATCGGAGGTTGACCTTCAGCTTCCTCGAGGTGGACCAGCCCGTCAGACTGACCGAAGAGGTATTTTCCGACTTCTGGCTGCCGAGGATTGCCCTGGACACGGCGGTCGAAGAGGACAAGGACGTCCTCAACTTTCGCGAATCTCCGGGCGTGTTAAGTGCCACGGCGCGCAGTGCAGGGAGGGTCAGCGTCGTCGGAAATCATGAAGGTAAAGGTCCTCTGTTCTCAGCTTCTTTATATATATAAATAAATAAATATATATATATATATATATATATATATATATATATATATATATATATATATATATATATTACACATAATGTTGCTGTTGTATTCATATATTAGAATTGGAATCTAATTAGAAACTTATTCAGCGGTAGTGATATATATATATATATATATATATATATATATATATATATATATATATATATATATATAGAGAGAGAGAGAGAGAGAGAGAGAGAGAGAGAGAGAGAGAGAGAGAGAGAGAGAGAGATATACATACATACATATATACATATATCATCTGTGCATATAATATATATATATATATCTTTATATAAATATAAATTATATATATATATATAGTATATATCACATAATTATATCTGTGCATATTCATATGTGCATAGATTAATACACACGTAAAGTATAATAAAAAAACATACACGGAAATATAACAACGAAAATCCACAATCCGCCACAATTTTTAATCAATTCCGTGAACACCAGTCCCTCCCTCTGCTGCCTGCTTGCTGACCACAAATCCTTTCCTCGCTTGACTGCTTGCTGACCAAAAAAAAAAACTTTCCCTCTGCTACGATTTGCTGACCGCAACCCCCCTCCTTCTTACCTGACCGCAGCGCGAGTGTTCGACGTCGCGGAGCTGACCATGACCAAGAAGGTGATTGTGTCCTTCCACTGCGCTCCTGACCTCTTCCTCTTCCCGTTCGACGCACAGGTGAGGCGGGGTCAGGGGGAGGTGAGGGAGAGGGAGATGAGGGAGAGGGAATGAGGTAGGGGGAGATGAGGGAGAGGGAATGAGGTAGGGGGAGGTGAGGGAGAGGAAATGGGGGGGATGAGGGAGAGGAAATGGGGGGGATGAGGGAGAGGGAATGAGGTAGGGGGAGGTGAGGGAGAGGGAGGTGAGGGAGAGGGAGATAAGGGAGAGGGAATGAAGTAGGGGGAGATGAGGGAGAGGGGATGAGGTAGGGGGAGGTGAGGGAGAGGGAGATGAGGGAGAGGAAATGGGGGAGGGGGGGGCTGGAGATGAAGTTCTGGTTGAG
This sequence comes from Penaeus japonicus, assembly GCF_977035675.1. Classification (NCBI taxonomy): domain Eukaryota; kingdom Metazoa; phylum Arthropoda; class Malacostraca; order Decapoda; family Penaeidae; genus Penaeus; species Penaeus japonicus. The sequence goes on from NW_028234434.1 coordinate 27,833,625, forward strand.
TCGGTTGAGAGGGAGGAAAGGAGATGACGGGGAGAGAAAAATGAGACTCAAGAGACGAGTCATGGGGGGGAGGGAGTGGGGGGGGGGGAGATGAGGCTGGAGGACAACGAGTGAGACAAAAGGAAATAAGGGAGATGAAAAATGAAAAATGAATCGGACGAGAGAAGGAGAAATGAGGGAGAAGGAGAAGGAGAAATGAAGCCCGGGGAATTTGTCACGGCTGTGCCAAAATACCTCGACGAATCCGAGTTTGCGACCCAGAGCACAGTTCGAGTTGCGCCGCATTTGGCATCAGGAAGGGCATCCGGTCGGGCCAGGGAGAGGGCGGGGCTGCCAAGACCAAGGAGCGCGGAGAAGACCAAAGGACGCGGAGAAGACCAAAGGACGCGGAGAAGACCAAGGGGCGCGGAGAAGACCGAAGGGCGAGGAGAAGACCAATGGGCGCGGAGAAGACGAAAGATAGACCAGTTTCCTCTCCCTTGTCACTTCCTGGTTTACAAGTTGTTCTTTCATTATTGGGATCATTATTCTTTATGATGTTGTTATTTACTTTTAGTAATACTTTGATTATTATTGCTCTTATCGTCATTAGGGTTCTTGCTATTATCGTTATTATTGTTATCATCATTATTATTAATATTACTAAATTATTATTATTACTAAAAAAAATCATCACCATCACCACCACTATCACCACAACCACCATTACCCCCCCCTCCTCCTCAGCTGTGCCGCATCCCCCTGCGCCTCGAAGGATCGCTCATTCCCGACAGCCGATGGGACGCCGAAGGAACGAGCGTAGGATTCCCGAAAGGACTCGTCGTG
>NW_028234434.1:27849449-27856949 GCF_977035675.1 Penaeus japonicus
ACCAACCCACCCACACTCTAACCAACCCAAAAAGCCTATAAAACCAACCCACCCTCACACCCACCTAAATCTACCTTCTGCTCCTTTCCCTGCTCTCTTCCCTCTCTCACATCTCACACACAACTTCCAACCCACTCTAACCTACCCTACAAACCCACCCCAACCCACCCTCAAACCTAACCCAACCCGAACCTACCCTTGAACCCAACCCACCCTCAATCCTGACCCAACCCACCCTCAAACTTAACCAACCCAACCCACCCTTGAACCCAACCCACCCTCGAACCTAACCTAACCCAACCCACCCTCAATCCTAACCCAACCCATCTTACAAACCCAAAACCAACCCAACCCACTCTTGAACCCAACCCACCCTAAACCTAACCCACCCTCAAACTTAACCCAAAACCAACCAAACCCACCCGAACCCACCCTTGAACCCAACCCACATTCCAAACCCATCCACCTTCCAACCCCACCCACCCTCGAACCCCACCCACCTTGCGCTCCTTCTCCTTCTGGTGGTTCCATGCGCGGTGGGCGAGGTGCGAGCGCTGCTCCTCGGCGAAGATCTTCTCGTGCTTCATCGCCAGCTTCTCCAGGATGCGCAGGTCGCGGGCGGGGACCTCCGTGTTCTCCAGGCTGTTGGAAGGGAGGGAGGAAGGGGGGGGAAGGGGGGATGGGGGGAAGGGAGGGAAGGGAAGGAAGAGGGGGAAGGGGGGGAAGGGAGGGAAGGGAAGGGGGGAAGGGGATGGGCGGATGGGGGGAAGGGGGGGAAGGGGGGAAGGGGGGATGGGGGAAGGGGGATGGAGGGAAGAGGGGGGATGGGGGTTGGGGGGAAGGAGGATGGGGAAGAGGGGGATGGGGGATGGAGGGATGGAGGATGGAGGGAAGAGGGGGAAGGGAATGGGGGGTAGGGGAAAGAGGGAGAAGGGGGATGGAGGGACGGGGGGAAGAGGGGGATGGAGGGAAGAGGGGGATGGGGGGAAGGGGAGAATGGGGGGATGGGGAGAATGGGGGAATTGGGGGAAGGAAGGGGGGATGGAGGATGGGGGTGGGAAGAGGGGATGGGGGGATGGAGGGGGAAGGGGGATGGGGGTAGGGGGGAATGGGGATGGGGGATGGGGGAAGGGAGGGAAGGGGAAGCGAGAAGGAGAGAGAAGGGGGGGAAAGGAGAAGATAAGCATATGATATTTAAAGAAGAAAAAAAAAAACAGGTCTTGAGATTTGTTTCTCTATTGCTATGAATCTGTCTGTCTCTTCATCAACCACCAATCCCCAATCCCCAATCGCTCACCCGTCCATGAACCTGGAGAGGATTTGCGAATCGGCGAGCGACACGGTGCTGATCGAGCGGTGATTGGGCAGCAGGCGGGGACTCCAGCCGTCGCTTCGGGGGCTGTTCCCGAGGGCGGAGGCGGGGCGGCGGCTGGGGCGGCCTCTGGGGGGATGGGGGAGAGGGGGGGTAGGGAGGAGGGGGGACGAGGAGGGGGGATAAGAATGATAATGATCACAATAAGAATAATGATTATGATGATAATTTGATATGAATAATAACAAAAACAAAAACAAAAACAGTGACAATGAGGAGATAATGACAATAATATCAATAACGACAACACCACTAAACAAACAAACAAACAAACAACGTCAAACCTCGCCAGTCCGGACGTCGGTCGCGACATCCTGAAGGTGGCGCAGGAGGAGGAGGCGACGGAGGAGGCGGCGCTGTGTGGGCGTGGGAGCTCCAGGCTCGAGGAACCCACGCTCAGGCCCAAGGAGGCGCCGCGCTCCGCCCTCATGCCGGCTGGGGACAGGGGGGGAAGGGGGGGGGGGGGGTAGTGGAGATGATAGGAGAGGAGGTGGGGGAGAGGGGGGTGTGAATGTGTATATATATATATTCATTCCCTATTCTGTTTATCGTAATAGTATATATACATATATGTGTACGTGTGTGTGTGTATACATGCATACATACATACATACATACATATATATATATATATATATATATATATATATATATATATATATATATATATATATATATATAAACATTATATATATATATATATATATATATATATATATATATATATATATATACATACGGCCTTCGCCCCGCCCACCTATCTCGTCCAGACTGCCCGTAAAGGACATCCTCGCGGGCGGCGGTGCGCTACTCTTGGCCGGACGGGCGCTGGACACCCTCCTGTGGACACCCAGGCGGCGTCGCGTGGGCGTCTTAGGACACGGCGACCTCGCGGGCACCCGACGGCGAGGCAGACGCGGCGTGGACACCGGCGTGAGTGTCGTCGTGTCGCTGCGGGGACTCCATCGGCCGCTCGGGGACACCACGCTCACCGTCGGCAGCCGCGGCTCGAACCTCAAGGGGGGGAGAGGGAAAGGCTTATATGGGGGGCATCCTTGGGGGGGGGCTGACTCGAAGTGCGGCGCCCCTTTGCAGACTTATATTCATGCAGTTGAAATAGCTGTCTTCATCTGACATCAAAGGCAATTTTCCTCAAGGCAAAGTACCGCTCCCTTGACCCCGCAAACCGCCCCTTCGGAAGCGGCACGACAGAAAGCCCTCGCTGGGGCCCCCAAGCGGGGCTCCAAGCCTGCGTCTCTTGTCACTGCCAAGAGAGGAGGTCCTCCCGCCGCACTCACCTGCAGGGCGACGCCAGCCTCCGCTCGGACCTCCCGCCGCCCGCGCCGGAGTGCAGGCGGTCGCACTCGGCAGCCGAGTTGGCGGACGGCGGCCCCTCGTCGCTCTCGGTGCCCGGCGGTTCCAGCAGGAGCTCGTGCGCGTCCGTCACCCCGCCGACGCCGCCGTCGCTGAGGGAGGAGGCCAGCGAGACGGTGGAGTCGGAGCTCCTCCTGCGGACATGCAAGCCGATGAGGGGGAGCGCCCCGACCTTGCTCGGCGACGCGCCCCCGGAGCGGCAGGAGGGGGGCGACGAGGAGGGCGGGCGGGTCCTGCTGCCGCCACCGCCGCCGGAGGGAGCTGTCGTGGACCAACGGCGTCAGCGCTCACTGTCTCTCAACGACTTATGGAATTTCAATATGGACTAAAAGAGAATCACACTTTTATGTTTATCAGAGATGCGACAAGTTTAGGGGTTTCTTTACAAACACACAAAGGACAAATAACACGATTGTGATCGCTACGAGTGAACAATGAGTGGGGAGCGAGTGAACATACAATAACAGTGAGTGCTGACAGTGACCGTATACACAGTGAACCACGAGCGAAACAGTTCAAGACATAAGCAGACGTCGCCACGCCACACCTCGCCACGCCACTCCGGGAACGCCACTGAACATAAAGTGAACAATCCAGCCGGGATACCATGAAATAAAGAGTTATTTCTTCTTTTTTTTTTTGCATGCGAATGTGTGAAATAATGTAGTGTACGTAAGCATTACCTTTCTTAACACTGCTATAAACAAACTCAGTTACAAGCACAGGCCTTCATCTATCACATAAACAAGCAAAACAAACACACCGAAGCAAATAAAAAACACATGAGTATGGAAAACAGTTAACACAATTAATACAGTTTAGAAATATGAGAAAAATAAGACAAAAATAAATGAAAATCGTCTTTGGTTTATCATGCTACTGGTTTATCATGTCATTTACTTTCTTTTCTTAGAAAATCGAAGTCATAAGTCAAAGTCAGAGAAAAGAAAAGAAGAAAAAATATATATATTCACACATGTGTATATAATCTTAATCACCTACAAAAAAAAAATCACATCAATCTAACCAACTCAAACACTAAAAAGAAAAAAAAGAAAAAAACTCCCATTCACATCTATCTCCAATACCAAAAAATAACAACACAACAAAGAAAAGAAAAAAAAAAAAAAAAAAAAACGAAGCCCCCTAAGACCCCCCCCCCCCAAAGAAACCCCCAAGACGAAGCCCCAAGAGCGGAAACCTTTCCCCGTGACGACGAGGAGCCGAAGATGCCCAAGTGATTCGAGGTCGGTGTTGTGGCGTGGAGTGAGAGGCAGCAGCATCGCGGGTCCTGGTGCTGCTGACGTGGATGCTATTGCTGCTGCTGTTCTTGCCAGGCCACGTCCCTGAACCCTGCGGTCGTGAACTGGGGTTTAATCGTGAAAGACGAGGGTCGCTGGGGGGTTGGCATGAACGGGGAGGGTATGGAGAGGGGAGAGGGAGAGGGGCGTATAGTTTGGATCTTCTCTTTATGACACACACACATATAGATAGATAGATGGATACGTCGATAGATAGATAGATAGATAGATAAATAAATAAATCGTCAGCAAACTGACCCTGTTTAGTAGCTTCGCCTGCGACGCGCTGGCCGGACGCAGGGACGTCGGTCGGCCCGGGGACGCCGCCCCCGACACACCTGTGTGAGGGGGAGGATACGTAGGTGGGGAGGTGCGGTTGAAGGGTGGGAGGGAGGGAGGGAGGGAGGAGGGAGGGAGGGAGGGAGGGAGGGAGGGAGGGAGGGAGGGAGGCAAGGAGGGAGGAGGGAGAGAGAGAAAGGGTTGGTAGGCGGGTGGGTGGGGAAGGAAGGGAGAAGGACGAGAGTCAGTGGGTTAGGTGGGCGCGACAGACAGGCAAATCTACGAATTGCATTTATGAATTTTGTTCACGTCAAGAGGAAAGGAAACCGACCTTTGAAGGTGAGGTGCTTGGTGTGCAGAGCGCCACCCGCAGGGGCCTTCAGAAGCCCCGAGGAGCTCTTGGGCGTGGCTGAGGCCGGCCGCTGCGCCCTCTTGGGTCCTGCGGCGGGTTTCGGGGTCGAGGCCGCTCGGTAGGGCGCCCCGGGCACCCTTGTGAAGGCTTCAGGCTGGTCTTTGGAGGCCGGGCCCTTCGGCGTGAGATCGAAGGGCGGCTTGCGTGCCCCCTGCTTCGCTCGCTGGGCACTCGAGGGCCGCGGACCGCCCGCCCTCAACGGCCTTCGCGCGACGCCGGGCGAGGGCGCGCCCCTCCTCGGGTCGGGGCGGGGAGGAGGACCCGGGTCGTGCGTCGAAGACTCGTCGGCGCCCCTCGAGGTGCTCGCGACGGCGCCCTCGCGTTTCTTCGGCGAAGCGGTCGGCTCCTCCGCCTCGCCCGCGCCCGGCCTCTCCGCGCCCCTCGGCCTCCCCCTCGCTTCCCCTGCGGCGCTTCCTTCGTCCTTCCCCGCGTCCTCCTTCGCGTCTTCCCAGCTGCTCGTGGAAGCTGCCGAGTTGCGCAGAAGCTCTTCGGTTATTCAGAAGCGATTCGGAAGAACTGGTAAGCTATTTAGACAGCATTTAAAAGCGATTCAGAAGAATTATTTAGACAGCAATTCAGAAGAACTATTTAGATAGCTTTTAAAGCATCTGTTGAGCTGCTTATTACTGGTGTGGCATAACTGTTAGGTTATTTAGAAATCATTTAGAAAGTATCTTTACTTAGAAGTCATTTATAAGATGTCGGTTATATAGATTTTATCTAGAAACGGTCAAGATATTTTGGTATTACTCTAATCGAGTTGTTTAGTCATTCAAAAGTTATCTAGTAATCTAGAAGCCATGGGGATAAGCAGAATTTATTTAGATGCTCTCTTACTTCAGAGTAATCTAAAAGAATCTGTCAAATGCAGCAAAATCCGTTACTAAGCTGAACCTGTCAAGTGATCTACCAGAATTTATCAAATCTTCTAGAGTTAAACAAATGCTTATAATACTTAATCATTATCATTATCGAATTAATGATACGAAAAGAACTCGACTTTAAAGAAATTCCGATTCAAGGAATTGATAATTAACAAGCTTCCACAGGTCGCAGCTGGAATTCAGGGGAAAGGAGCAATTAGTGATTAAGTAAATGAAATAAATTGATACAGAAAAGAATGAAGCACAAAAAGGAGGAAGACAATGAATATTTGAGGGGAAGGGAATGATGGATAATTGGATAAGTGGTTAGATAACATCCATTCAAAAGTGGGAAGGGAGAAGTGGAAGAAGAAAAAAAATAAATTTTGGAAAGAGGGGAGAGGAATAATCAGTTATCAAATACATGATTTGATGATAGATATTGATTAGATGAAAAAAGGAGTAAAGGAAGAAGAAGAGGAATACCTGAAGAGAAGGAGAAGACGAAGATGAGGAGATAGGAACCGCAGATAATGGTGAAGAAAATACGGGAGAAGAGAAATAAACAGAGGAATACGAGAAAAAAACGAAAAAAAGGATGAGAAAGAAATTGACGGGAAGATCATGAGAAGAAGGAAATTATGAAGAAGAAAAAAATAAAAAAAGGAGAAGAAGAGGGAGAAGAATAAAAAACATGAGATACATCATACATTTAGAAAGAAATGAAGAAGTAGAAGACGGAGAAGAAGAGGGAGGAAGAGGAAGAGGAGGAAGAGGGGAAATAAAACATGAAGAAAGAAGCATATATAAAAAGAAGTAAAAGAAGAAACACAAGAAAGAGAAGAGAAACAAAAGAAGAAAAAATATATAAAAAACGAAAAGAATGACAATAATTATCCAAAAAATAATAAAATCAGAATCAGCAGAGACAGACAGAGTCCCAGGAAATTCCAACGGAAGGATATAGACAAGCAGACAGACAGACAGACAGAAAGAAAAGGCCTAAATGAAAGGGAACAGATAGACAGAACAGAACAGAGAGACAGAGAGAAAGAAAAGGCCAACATGAAAGAAAAAAGACAGAACAGAACAGACAGACAGACAAACAGAGAGAAAGGAAAGGCCTAAATGAAAGGGAACAGATAGACAGAACAGAACAGACAGGCAGAGAGACAGAGAGAAAGAAAAGGCCTACATGAAAGAAAAAAGACAGACAGAACAGAGAGAGAGAAAGAGAAAAAGAAAAGGCCTATATGAAAGGAAATAGACAGACAGAACAGAACAGACATACAGAGAGGAAGAGAGAAAGAAAAGGCCTATACGAAAGGAAATAGACAGACAGAACATACGAGACAGAGAGAAAGAGAGAAAGAAAATGCCTATATGAAAGGAAAAAGACAGACACAACATAAGAGACAGAGAAAGAAAAGGCCTATAAGAAAGGAAATAGACAGACAGAACAGAACAGACAGAGAGAAAAAGAGAGAAAGAAAAGGCCTATATTTGAGGAAATAGACAGAACAGAACAGACAGACAGTCAGACAGGAAGAGATCCCCCTCGTCCGCCCGCTGTCGGTCAAGGGCGCAGAGTGATCTTTCGAGAAATGTCACGCTTTTCAAGGATGCATGCCGCTGAGGTTCCGGGAGGGAGGGAGGGAGGGAGGGGGTAAGGGCAGGGGAGGAGGAAGAGGAGCAATGAGAGGGGGAGGGGGAGGGAGAGTAGGGAGGGAGGGGAGGAGGGGAGGGGGAGGGAGAGCAGGGAGGGAGGGAGAGCAGGGAAGGGAGGGGAGGGGAGGGAGAGCAGGGAGGGAGTGGGTGGAGGGGGTGAAGGGAGGAGAATAGGAAGGGGAGGGGTGGAGCGGAGAGGGAGGGAACTGGCAGTGGAGTGTGGTTTAGGTC
>NW_028234434.1:27869449-27871949 GCF_977035675.1 Penaeus japonicus
AAGGAAAAGAAATCCTGCAAGGGTGTAACGAGGTTGGACTATGACGTCATGATGAAAGGTCCTACTCGGGGGGGGGGGGCTATGACGTCACAATGAAAGCTCCTACTCGGGGGGGGGACTATGACGTCACAATGAAAGCTCCTACTCGGGGGGAGGGGCATGACGTCACAATGAAAGCTCCTACTCGGGGGGGGGGGGCTATGACGTCATAATGAAAGGTCCTACTCGGAGTTAAAGAAATGGGAGTCCTATATTACGATGTAAAATTTAAAATTGGTAGGAATGAATGGGGTTGCTACTTTAATATAATAGGATATATATTGCTCTACCTTGATGTTAAGAAAATGGAAAAAAAAAATACAGAAAGGAAAGCTTTATTTCTATTTACTGTATCTATTTCATTTTTTTTCCTAATACATCTATTTACCTCTAACTATTCTATTTATCTATTAATCTTTACTTTATCTTATTTCTACCTTGGAATAGACCGGTAAATCCTACACCGCCATAACAGACAGAATCCTAATCGATACAAAAAGAAGGAATCCGATCCTAATATCATACACGGATGGAATCCTTCTTTAACCCACAGACTCTGAGAGTGTATGAATCTAACCAATATCTGTAGGATTTTATTCGAGAACTTTACAGATCTTAAAACCCTACCACCACCCCCCCAAAAAAATCCTAAAACCCTAAAAAAGATCCCAAGATCTTAACCCCCTCCCCCGCCCCCCGCCCTCCAAAAATCCTAAAATCCCCAAATCCTAAAATCCTCGAATCCTAAAATCCTCGAACCTCCAAATCCTCAAATCCCCCAATCCTAAAATCCCCAGTACCCAAAAATCCCCCAATCCCAAAATCCCAAAAATCCCCAAATCCTAAAATCCTCGAACCCTAAAATACTCGAATCTCCAAATCCTCGAATCCCCCAATCCTAAAATCCCCAGTACCCAAAAATCCCAAGTACCCAAAATCCCCCAATCCCAAATCCTAAAATCCCAAAAATCCCTAAAAATCCCCCCCCCCCAAAAAAAAAAAAAAAAAAACCCTACCTTAATCCCCAGCCTCTTGCACGCCTCCAAGGACCTCGGACTCGTCAGGATGTAAGGGCAGGACTCATGCTGCGGGAGGTCATAGTTGTACAGGTCAAGTTTCACTCCCGGTTCCTTCATGGCGGTGACCTCTGACCTGTAATGAGAGGATGGTGAGTATGGTGAGGTTAGTGGTACGGTTATAACGTGCAGGTTGGTATGGTGTGGTGATTGGATGATGATGATGGTGGTGGTGGTGGTGATGAGGATGAGGAGGAGGATGGTGGTGGTGATGATGATGATGATCAGGTTTGTTTTCATTAACATTAATATGTAACTGTTAAGTGAGTGTGATGATGATGATGATGATGATGGTGATGGTGATGGTAGTGGTGATGATGATGAGGATGATGGTGGTGGTGATGATGATGGTGGTGATGATGATGATAATGATAATGATGATGGTGATGATGATGATAGTGATACTGAGAACGATAATGAGAATGGTGATAATGATGATGATAACAACAAAGATAACTATAACAATACAGCTTGCAAGAATAAGAATAACCGTAATAAAAAAAAAAACAGCAACAACAAAAACAATCATCATCATCATCATGATCATGATCATGATCATCACCATCATTATCATCACCATCATCATCACCATCATCATCACCATCATCATCACACTCCCTTAACAGTTACATAATAACGTTAATGAAAACAGACACATTTACTATAAAAAAAGTACATTTTAGTCCTTTCGCATATCATATGAAAATTACTAACAAACATTGCATTAACAAAAGAGTTAAATCATATAATCAGGATTACCGCGACCATGCAACACCGGCGTGCAATGTGCAATTAGTTGCTAAAATGATATTGATATTGATGTTCCAACGCCATATAAGGGAACGTAGTAAAGTATATGCTGTTGCCATTTTCAATATGAAGATGAAATTGATAATGATGATGATCATGATGATTATATGGATTGTGATAATGATAAGTAGAATGACACAATTAAAGTAATAATGATGATGATGATGATGATTATTATTATTATTATGATAATAATAATAATGATAATGAGGATAAAGATGGTAATAAGGATAATAATAATAGTGATAGAAAATAATGATAATAATAATAATGTTAATAATAGTAATAATAATGGTGATAACAATAACTCACAGTGATAATAATAGTAATAATTATAATGAGGATAATAATAACTATTATGATAATAATAACAATTATGATAATGATAACAATTATGATAATAACAACAATTATGATAATAATAACAATAATGATGATACTGTTCCTAATAATGATGATTATGATGCTGTTGATAATGATGAAATGTTTGTGATGCTATCAATTGTGATGACGATAATCACCATTATGATGATAGTGATGATGATGATACCAATAGTGGATAAGAATCATGATAA
>NW_028234434.1:27881949-27884449 GCF_977035675.1 Penaeus japonicus
ATCTAATCATTCAGAGCTCAAAATGTTTCTCTTCTTTTTTGGTTAGCATAATACTAATTCTATTTCCAAGTTGGCCTTGAATCATAAACTGTAAAGCGTCAATAATTTTTTTTTTTCAATAAATCCACACCTCATATTCTCTCAAGACGTCGTCTTAAACAGTTAAACAGTTACAGAACAAAAAAAGTAAAAAAAAAAAGTAAAAAAAAAAAAAAAAAGTTTAAAAAAAAGTTAAGTTAAACAGGCACAGAACAAACATACAATATTAAGAATCTACCTGGAATCCTTGATGAAGGGCCGAAGGGAGAGGATGTCCTTTCGACATTTCATCAGTTGCCATATCAGACATACTTCCCAGTAAACCATGGCAATTAACCCTATTAGGATATAGCAGGACCAGCATGTTTTCCCAGTGAATTAGGTTACGTATCCCAGGAATGGTGCAGCATGGCTAGTATGAATTTACGCAAAGTTTTCGTACCTTTCATCTTGACCAATTCTTATCATTTAATCTTGAACAGCAACTATTAAACTAAGGAAAGATATGATTTTAAGACCTTACCTCCATTAGTATGGGTGTTGCAACATATAGAAGTTTTGGCGTCTTGTTGGATACGCTTCATACTTGCCTTCATGGACGCAACATGGCAACATGGCAGCCACTAGCGAGCTGAATTGTTAGGCCGCGGTACGTCCTCGTAAGCAACGTACTTAGTAAACCGTAGAAGCTATTCTTCTTCTTCTTCTTCTTCTTCTCTTCCTCCTCCTCCTCCTATGTGATACCTCGAGGCTATTCTTCTTCTTCTCTTCCTCCTCCTCCTCCTATGTGATACCTCGAGGCTATTCTTCTTCTTCTCTTCCTCCTCCTCCTCCTATGTGATACCTCGAGGCTATTCTTCTTCTTCTTCTTCTCTTCCTCCTCCTATGTGATACCTCGAGGCTATTCTTCTTCTTCTTCTTCTTCTCTTCCTCCTCCTCCTCCTCCTATGTGATACCTCTCAAACAATTGTCTATCCCAATCTAGGTAGTTACCTATCTTTTAAACATAGGAGTAAACAGATGGCATTTAAATGTCTGAGCAACAGTATTTTTGGGAGATGCTTGCTGTTTTATGATTTTAAAATAAAAAGTGAAAGTATGTCATGCATTATCATTTCTCTACCTAAAAAACATTATGTGTTCTTGCACCGTACATATCATGGTGGTTGCTAACCCTGTGGATAACCTGGGGGGGGGGGGGTAAATAGATAATTGCTGTAGATCATTACCTGAAGACCAAATAAAATAAAAAAAATTAGGGGAGTAATTAATCTACTCACGAACACACGCCTGATTGGCTAGCTCAAGTTCATAGTACATCCTGAAAATGACAAAAGAAGCATTATACCCAGTGAGTAAAAAAAAAAAAAAAAAAAATAGCACATCACGTGGTCAGGGCGTTACAAGGATGAAGCTAAATTATGATGAAAATACGACCTAATCGACAAAGTATATCTGATTTCTACAAAACCTTAATCCGTTGGTCACATCTGGTGAAATTTTGATTTGGAAACGTTGATAGGTCTCCCAATCCATCCTGTCCTGGCTTGACCCATGCTTTTCCCTTCATCTATCACTTTCCTCAAGTCTGCTGGAACAATACTGACTGCTTCACCAGCCCTACTTTGCGCTCATCTTCCTTGTCAGTCCACACCTCTGTCCCTCTGTCTATGCACGGCTTTTTAAATCACGCCTCGGGAAGTCCTTGAATTGCACGAGTCCTCCCTTGAAGCCGTCCCCAGGGTGCCCCCCCCCCCGGCACTGTCACCTCCGAAGCAGTTCACTTCTGGCTCGAACCTCACGCTGTCACTGATTGGCATAGCTCTATTATGGACTCGAAGACTAAAGTTCCCCTGACACACTAGCATCTCTCTCAAAAATTGGCGATTCTCTCTCTCTCTCTCTCTCTCTCTCTCTCTCTCTCTCTCTCTCTCTGTCGCTCTCTCTCTCTCTCTCTTTCTCTCTCTCTCTCTCTCTCTTTCTCTCTCTCCCTCTCTCTCTCTTTATCTCTCTCTCTCTCTCTCTCTCTCTCTCTCTCTCTCTCTCTCTCTCTCTCTCTCTCTCTCTCTCCCTCGTGCGTCCCCATCAGTAACCTCCCCCAGACACGCCAGATTCATATGGACGCCTTTCATAATCCCCCTATCATCTGTACGAACATAACTCACGAATGAATACTTACCAAGCGTTTAGCCTTGCCACTCATGGCTTTAGTTAACTATTTAATACGGAAGAAGGAAATGCGTGAAAATGTGAAAATTTAGAACTACACTATTAATTTGAAAAAGATGAACATTTCACTTTACATCCTGGAGATATTCATACATTCTATATCATGTATCCATTTATATTAAATTTCTCTCTCAGAATATATGATTATTATGGATCACAGTTAAATTTCGAAAATCTTTTGCCTTTTTTAACTGTCATGTCATTCGCTTACCGATAAGTTGAGGTTGTTTCA
>NW_028234434.1:27889449-27904449 GCF_977035675.1 Penaeus japonicus
GCTATTATCATTATCATCATTTATTGTCATTATCATCATCATCATCATCATCATCATCATTCATTCATTCATTCATCATTGATTCATCATTATTATTATTATTATTACTATTATTATCATTATTAATGATACCATCATCATTATTATTTTATTGTGTTATTGTTTTAGTCCAACTCAATAACTAGAAGAATGAATTACCTTGCCGATTAAAAGAACTAGAATCTAAAGAAAGAAAAAGATACATCTCTAATTAGAGCATACTGTAATTTTATCTTGTTTAGTACATTCTTTTGAGAGGAGGAGGAGAAGGAGGAAAAAGAACAAGAACAAGAACAAGAACAAGAACAAAAGGAAAAAGAAGAAAAATAAATAAAAATAGAAGAGGAGGAGGAGGAAGAAGATGATGAAGAGGAGGAAGAAGAAGAAGAAGAGGAAGAGGAGGAGGAGGAAGAAGAAGAAGAAGATGAAGAGGAGGAAGAAGAGGAAAAGATGGAGGAAGTGGGGGAGGAGGAAGAAGAGGAAATGGGGGAGGAGGAGGAAGAAGAAGTGGGTTAGAAGGAAGAAGAGGAAGTGGGGGAGGAGGAAGAAGAGGAAGTGGGGGAGGAGGAAGAAGAGGAAGTGGGGGAGGAGGAAGAAGAGGAAGTGGGGGAGGAGGGAGAAGAGGAAGTGGGGGAGGAGGAAGAAGAGGAAGTGGGGAGGAGGAAGAAGAGGAAGTGGGGGAGGAGGAGGAAGAAGAAGTGGGGGAGAAGGAAGAAGAGGAAGTGGGGGAGGAGGAAGAAGAGGAAGTGGGGGAGGAGGAAGAAGAGGAAGTGGGGGAGGAGGAAGAAGAAGAAGAGGGGGAGGAGGAAGAAGAAGAAGAAGAGGAAGAGGAGAAGGAAGTAGAGGAAGATGAGGAGGAGGAAGAAGAAGAGGAAAAGGAAGTAGAGGAAGAGGAGGAAGAAGAGGAAGTGGGGGAGGAGGAAGAAGAGGAAGTGGGGGAGGAAGAAGAAGAAGAAGAGGGGGAGGAGGAAGAAGAGCAAGTGGGGGAGGAGGAGGAAGAAGAGGAAGTGGGGGAGGAGGAGGAAGAAGAGGAAGTGGGGGAGGAGGAGGAAGAAGAGGAAGTGGGGGAGGAGGAGGAAGAAGAGGAAGTGGGGGAGGAGGAGGAGGAAGAAGAGGAAGTGGGGGAGGAGGAGGAGGAAGAAGAGGAAGTGGGGGAGGAGGAGGAGGAAGAAGAGGAAGTGGGGGAGGAGGAGGAAGAAGAGGAAGTGGGGGAGGAGGAGGAGGAAGAAGAGGAAGTGGGGGAGGAGGAGGAAGAAGAGGAAGTGGGGGAGGAGGAGGAAGAAGAGGAAGTGGGGGAGGAGGAAGAAGAGGAAGAAGAAGAAGAAGAAGGAGACACTTTGGTGTCTTTTGAATTCTTTGATCTGTATTCTCATTAACAGTATTGTATACTGTAATTTTTTATTGTAACTAATGGAAGGATCCTCATTGTCCCAACACCTGTCATTTTTATCTCATGTGGAGAACCTGTATAAACTCTGGGGCAGTTGTAAGTGAAATGGGATATGATTATTTTCTGGCAACATTGGGTTAGTATTATTGTTCGGGTTCTAGTTGTATTAGCATTAATATTATTTTGAGTATTACTAGTGATAGTATTAGTAATTGTAGTATTTTAGTTCTAGAAGTAGTAATAGTAATGATAGTAGAAACAGTAGCTATTTCTTCTAGTCAGTTTAGTATTTACCCCCGAATGAAATAATGGAAGGAATGTCATGAACACACACAAATTAGATCTCTGTCGGAATTTACAAGATCTAATCAAACAGTGAATTGCAAGGCTTGTGTTATTCAGTTATTCAGTCTCATTTAATGTCACCCACATTGGTCACAATGACCTCCATTCACAATAGATGTACATTAAGTAAAAGAGATCAACCACTTCCTCCAAGAAATGTAAATAAAAGGTAAAAATAATGATAATGATAATAATAATAGTAAAAGAGATCACTAACTATCCAAATAAATTAATAACTAAGCCCTCTTCTTTTGCAGGGCCTGTTTGGGGCCACCCTCAAGGACCTGGATCATGAAGACTATGGCTACCTCTCCCTGGAGGCCCTCCTGCGCAAGCACCCAGAGGTGGTCAGCATCCAGATGTGGGGGGGGGCTATCAGGGTCATGCGGGACCAGTCACTCATTCCGCCTGAGGAGAGACAGGTAGGCTGGTTGCTGCTAGAGAGAGAGAGAAAGAGAAAGAAAGAGAGAGAGAGAGAGAGAGAGAGAGAGAGAGAGAGAGAAAGTTTGTGTATGTATGTGTGTGAGAGAGAAAGTTTGTGTGTGTGTGTATATATGTATGTACGTATGTAAGGGAGAGAGGTTATATATGTATATATATGGAGAGAGAGAGAGAGAGTGGGAGTAAGAGTTTTATGTCCCAAATCCCCGCAGGATGGAGAGAGGAAGGAGGAGGGTGCCGCCAGCCCTCAGATCCCCCCAGAAGCAGTGAAGCCCGGCTCCTCGTACAAGTGCCCGGACGTGAAGGCCCTCATGCCCGCGGGGGAGATGGTGGAGGTAGTGGCGGGGGAGGTGTACTCGCCCCATCGCTTCTGGATGATACACCGGGGGCAGCACACGCTGCAGGCCCTCGACTCGCTCATGGATCGCATGTTGTGAGTCCTTCAGTGTGGGAGCTGTGGAAGGATCAAGATGAGTTTAAGGGGGCCTTCTCCTTTTCTTCTTCTTTGTCTACATCTTTTTCTTTTTCTTCTTGTTCCTCCTCTTCTTTCTTCTTTTTCTTCTTCTTCTTCTACTGCTTCTGCATCTGCTTCTTATGCTTCTTCTTTTTCGTCTTCTCCTCCTCCTCCTGCTCCTCCTCCTCTTCCTCTTCCTCTTCCTCTTCCTCTTCCTCTTCCTTTTTTCCTTCTGCTCCTCCTCCATCTTTTTCATCTTCTTCTGCTGCTTCTACTTCTCCTTCTCCTTCCTTCTTTCTTCTCCTCTTCCTCCTCTTCTGATTCTCCTCCTCAATCCTTCTGCTGCTGCCGCTCCTTTTCCTCCTACCCCTTCCCCTCCTTCCCCCTTTCTTTTCCTTCGCTTCTTCTCTCCTTGTTTTATCTCCTATTCATTCTACTTATTTTTCATTATCTTCTTTATCTTTGTCATCATCATCATCATCATCATTATTATTCATGATTTTTAAATTATTATTATCATTAGTAGTAGTAGTAATAGTAATAGCAGTAGTAGTAGTAGTAGTAGTAGGACAGCCATCACCACTACCAGTATTACTACTACTATTATCATCATTAATATTTTGATCATTAGATATAATGAAACTATGTAAATCAGTACCTAAGAACCCCCCCCCCCCTCCTCCTCCTCCTCCTCCCTTCACTCTCTCTCAGCGAATTCTATGGTAGTCCAATTGGTGAGCGCTACGTGGTGCCAAACAGCTTCATCACCATAGGCTTCCCCGTCGTGGTGCTCTATGCCGCCGATCTCAACTTCTACCGCGCTATCGTCACCAACCTGGAGGACCTCACAACAGTCAGGGTAAGAAGGGAAGACAAAGTTCGGTTGAGTTCAGCAACTGTTGGGAAAGACATGAGTGAGAGTTGATGGTTTCATGTTACTCTTCTTCCTGTGTGAAATGCATCTTCTTACTCTTACTCTTAGGCTTACTTTTATTTAGCTTTATCCTCCTCCTCTTCTACATCTTTTTCCTTTTCTTCATCTTCTTGTTGCTCTTCTTACTCTTACTCAACTTTTTCCTTCTTCTCTTATTATTATTATTATTATTATTATTATTATTTTCTTCTCCTTCTCCTCCTTCCTCTTTTTCTCAGTGATTCCAGATATTTGTATATCAGAAGGAAAAAAAATAATCATTAAGAATTTACATGATTTTGTGTTATCTCTCTTCTGAGAAAAAATACCTACATCATTATTTGAACTTGGACTATTGTATGCTTCAGGTTTTTCTTTCATGTTTTTCATTATCTGATGGGAATTTATCAAACTGCTAATGGGGCACTTTAGTGGAAATAAGTATAAAATTACTTTTACTCTGCACCTTCACCCTCAGACCTGCTACAGATCCAGAATGGACTTCATAACTAATCGCTTTTATAAACATGCCTGATGGTTTAGCGTACTGCATTTGGAAGCATCCCATTAGTCAAAAAGGAGCGTATCCCCTTAACCATGCTGCTATATTTCTCTTGAAGGTACATTAACGTTTGATATTCCCCTAAAAAATTATTGGCCAAATAGTCCGGTCCGTTAAGTAAGCAGAGAAGTGTTTCCTGAGCAAAGGCCCCCAGAGCTCAGTTTCAGTAAAGAAGCTAAGAAGGCGAACGAGAGTGCCAGAAAAGCGTTGCATTTGTTGTTTGCACTTTCAGATGTTTATTAGGGAAATTTTGCTGTTGTAGTGAGAAGGATGAACACATTTAAGTCATGAATACTTTAATTAGTTACTATGTACATATGATTTTATAATCAAATGTCTGTTTCAAAATATTCCATTGAGGCACAAATGGAAATGTGATTCTTTTCTTCTTCTTCAGTTTTGTTTTGTTTTCTTTTGCTTCTTCTTTTTTCTATCTTCTTTTCCTTTCCTCTTCATCTTTGTCATTCACTCTGTCTTGACTTTTTCCGTCATTATCTTTCCTAATCAACAGATTCGACAATAGTATATTTTAGTATTGCAGAAAACTCTTAAACATTCATTTTATTCTTTATTTCATTTTACTCATTTCTTCGTTTCCCTAGCTTTTCTTTGTGGACTTTGGAACGATCTGCCGCTGCGATTCCACTTCACTGCGCCTCCTCCACAAGGCCTTCCTCAAGCTGCCGGCTCAGGCCATCAAGGTATGTGTTTTTGGCTCTGTCTATTAGGCAGTACCTACTGTATTATCATGATTGTTATTGTTATTATCATCATTATTGTTGTTTCTTTTGACATTATATTTATTATTGATATTGTTCTTCATCTTATTTGTTATTATTGTTGTTTTCATTTTTTTTTAGAATTATTACTACTGTTATTTACCTTATTATTATCATTATTCTGATTGTCATTATTATTGTAATTCTTTTCTTGGAGACTAGTTACTTTGTGCACCCAAGGGTGATAAAGACTTATGCAAATAGATAGTGAATCAGGTAAACTCTTAAGGAGAGCCATAGACACACTCCAGGAAACAGATATGTGAGAGTCTAAGCCAATGCTCACTCCACCAGGCGTCCCTGTGTGATTTGAACCCCCCGGGAACCAGCCGCCTGTGGCCCAGGGCTGCGTCTCGGAGGTTCCATGAGATGATTCAGAACAAAGCCTTCGTTGCACAGATCATTTCATCAGAGGTAGATTGATGCTTGCTGTTCCATCTGTCTTACTAAAGATTGATTTTGTTTATCAATTTGTTTGTAGGAACTTCCCCATGTGTGTTTAGTATGATTTTGTGAGACACGCACGCACGCACACACACACACACACACACACACACACACACACACACACACACACACACACACACACACACACACACACACACACACACACACACACACACACACACACACACACACACACACACACACACACACACACACACACACACACACACACACACACACATATGGGTGAGTGATATATACTTGTCTATCATTTTTCAGGGATATTTTCACATGAACTAACTTTCCAGAGTTAGTTTCAACCAATTTGGATAGAGATGAAGTACTCTTTTTGTTAGAATTTTTTGTCAGAATTCAATTATCATGATAATAGAGAGATGTAAAGTAATAAGTAAGAGACACCCTTTATTTTGAAAATTTAATGACCATAAAAATCATTTTGTCACTTTGGTTAATTTTCTACACAAAACTGATAGAAAGTTTAATGAAAGGTCTTTGATATTTCAAAAACTGACACTGCAAAATGTAAAATTTTTGTATTTTTTCCTTTTCTTTATGGTCTTGTGTCCAACTTCCACTCTCTGAAACAGAAAACGACAAGTGTGAGACTATGGGACACCAGCGGAGAGGAGGACATCAACGTCGGGCAGTCGCTCATTGATGAGGGCTTCGCGGTGCCTCGGAATCTGGACCCAGAAGGAACTATGGCAGCGAATTCCCCTCTGACTAGTCCCAATGTAGCTAACCCCCAGTGGCATGCAGGTTTGGGTTCCAATATTACCTTGGGGAAAGACAGCAAACAGTCACATAAAAATTACGTTGCTGAAGGAAATGGCGAGGCAAGCACAAGCTTGGGTGCTTATTCGTCTTATCCAGCTGTCAGTGAGTTTGTGGGTAAACTAGACCCAGGACCTGCATTAGTAGGAGTACCTATGATGAGCAGTGAAGGAGGGGAGTTTGCTACCAGTGGGAAAGAGAGTAGTGTTACTGAAGGATTGTCACATGCTTCACATCCTGCCATTCCAGAGGCAAGGATTGCTACTGCCAGTGGGAATATTTTTGGCTCTTCACATCCAGTCATTCCAGAGGCAAGGGCTGCTACTGCCAGTGGGAATATTTTTGGCTCTTCATATCCAGCCATTCCAGAGGCAAGGATTGCTACTGCTAGTGGGAATATTTTTGGCTCTTCACATCCAGCCATTCCAGAGGCAAGGGCTGCTACTGCCAGTGGGAATATTTTTGGCTCTTCATATCCAGCCATTCCAGAGGCAAGGATTGCTACTGCTAGTGGGAATATTTTTGGCTCTTCACATCCAGCCATTCCAGAGGCAAGGGCTGCTACTGCAAGTGGGAATATTTTTGGCTCTTCACATCCAGCCATTCCAGAGGCAAATACTGTTACTGCTAATGGGATAATTGTTGGCCTCCTCCAGAGGATGAATGAACTCCAGAATGAAGTCAATGCACTGAAGCTCAAGTCTGTGATTGATGCCCAAATAGGAAGTCAGATGAGAGCCCATCAGATAGGCCCAATTGTTGGCCCATTGATGGATAGGGCACACAAACAGGAAGGGGACACTGATATAAGTAAATCCCAGAGTAATCAAGAGAACTCCAGAATGTCTGTGTATATGCAAAGGATTTATGGGGCAGAGCAAGGTCCTGTTCCCTCGGCTGCCTACACCCCAAGCAGCAGCTTGCAGAGAGGACCTCCACCTGGCTTTGCCCCATTGCCACTCTACCACTCCACACCGGGAATGTGTACAGCGAGTGCAGAAGCCCCAAGTCCAGAGTCAGCAAAGCCCACTGAAGAAATCTTCTACAGTGATGAGTAAGTTCTTTGGTTTGCTAAAGATGAAGATAGAAATATGAAAATATGGTTATTCAGGTTTGAAATAGTTTGCTATGCTTTGTAGACTTGTACTAGGAACTTTGATGATCTTGCTCAACATATTTTAGTTTACAGACTGGTCTCTGCTAAATTACCCATTGATCTGCATGTTGACCATGTAGCTTCTAAAAACATTTTCTTTCAGAATTATTACAATTGTTAATGTAACTGAGATTTCCTTTGACCCATTCACGACGGGGCTATTTTGACTCTAAATGGTCGGAATGCTGGGGTATTCGAACGCATAAGCTTAGCGCCTCGGGATTCTCAGGTGCACTAGCCGCGAGCAAGCGGTGTATACCCCATCACCCGGTGCACCAGCCTTGACTAAATATCTCGTCGCCGGCGTCTGACCCAAAAACCACTGAACGTGATAGCAAGTTAGCTGGCGTGAATGGGTGAATTCCTATCACGAGGTTGAAAAATATCCCTGGACCCAGATGGCGTCCTGAGACGTGCATTTTCTCGCTGAGTCCCGGGTGGGGCAATGTGATGTGCTGAAACGTCAGCAATAGATCGCTAGATTGTTCTCAAATATAATCGTTTTACATAATTTCTTAGACTCTGTTACTTTAGTTTGGGTGATTGAGTGTCATAAAATGAGATATAACGTTTAAAAAAATGACGTCACAGAAAACTACGTGATATTGATGACATCATGGTAATTTCTGCTTCTTGATCGCTTGAATAAAAAGATCTGAGTTGAAAAATTATTGTTAAATCAAATGTGTTTGGCCAAGAAATAAAATAAATTTAAGAATTACTAATGCAATACTAATTCCAATTCGTTGATTACCTGTGATATCACGTCATGTCACATCATGAGATACCTGTACACACTCATACGTACGTTTAAGATTATTCATATTGTTCTTTTCATTTTGGTAAAAAAAAAAAAAGTATAAAACATGTTTTTTGATGCCCCACTAAGAGATTGCTTCCACTTTCCTTTGGTATTTTCACATAGAAGTGAAGAATATAGGCAAAGTTCAATAAAATAAAACTAAAAAGGCATTACTGTTACATGTTTTTTGACTAAAATAACTCCTCCGAACATGACAATATTTTTATGTGTCATTACATTGTAGAGGCATTCATGAAAACCATAAGAATCGGGTAGGTGAAAAACGCTTTGAGAGGATCAGCGTGGCCCTGCGGAGTGAGAAAACACCCCGGCACGAAGCATCACGCACTTGTTATCTTCCCAGTGTATGTGGGAGTTGGCGAAAATACGTCCCATCGTGAATGGGTTAACTTGTTATTGAGGTGGCCAGGTCTCTCTGATGCAGAATTGGCATCAAATACCAGTCTGATATCTCATAAATAGATCTAATAGGATCAGTATAGCCTTCATAGTCAAATCTGATTATGATATACATAAGAAAATGTAAAGTTGCCACAATAGTGAAAATACAAGGCATAAGGGATAGAAAAGAGTAGTTTGATAAACTTTCTGACTCATACACATGCTCTCGAGATGCCTTGAAAAATTTAAATAGTCCAAAAGGTGCAACTGTGTCATGGGCATAGAATCGACAACCTGATTTCTGATGCTCATAAGCAGTATTGGCAGTGAGTGAATTAATAAGCTTCATTTCCCTTTTTCAGGGAAGATGGCATGCTGGACAGTCCCCCAGCAGCACAGGAGGTGATAGACTGTCACGTGCTTCCTGTCTGCTTTAGGGGCAAATGCACCTTCCACCTGTTGTTTGAAGGGGGAGAGGCACATCTGGTGAGTGGGGAGATCTCAAGTCTCCTGTGGAATGTCAACAACCTTGAAACCCTGCTGAAGGAGAGGGGTATTGTGCTCCCCTCTCTCAAGATGAGCGTTACCAGCCACCAGGACGTCTACCTACGGCTAGTGGAGTAAGTTGTGGTTCGTGTGTGGATTTTGATGCATCCTTTGTGTTTCTGTATTGGGGAGGTGGAGGATATCCCTTTTCCAGTTCTGTCATTTGTCCTTATGTGTCCCCTTTACAAAACTGTATTTTATCGACATTGATTTTTTAAAGGTCTGTCTTTGGGAAATTTGACATCAGTGGCAAGTCTGGGATTCTCAAATACCAGTTGTAGTTCAGTCTGCCAGAATGGTTCATCCTAGGATTATTTGCTTGTGTAATGTTACATTTTCATGAATTCCTTGGACTGTAAGGACTGATTTTGCATATGGAAAATGCAGGACAGATTTCATGACATGGCAACTATGAGATGTGCCCAACAATAGGATGACTTAAGCAGTATTAGTGTTAGGTTTCATCTTTTCAGCTCTAATACCCAATCTTTATATCTCTCAATTCCCCCCTCTCTCCTCCTTTACCCTTTCCCTCTCTCCCTTTCTCCCTCTGCCTCTCTGTCTCCCCCCTCTCTCTCTCTCTCTCTCTCTCTCAATTACTCTCTCTCACTCCTCTTAACCCCTCTCTCTCTTCTCTCTCCTCTCTCCCTCTCTATATCTCTCTTCCCCTCTCTCTCTCTCTCTTCTCCTCTCTCTCTCTCTCCCTCTCCCCTCTCCCCCTCTCTCCTCCCTCTCCCTCCTCTCTCTCTCTCTCTCCTCTCCCTCTCTCCTCTCCTCTCCTTCCTCCTGTCTCTCCTCTTCTCATATCCTCTCTCTCTCTCTTCCTCTCGTCTCCTCCCATCCATACAATTCCATTACAGGTGTGGCACTGATGCGGTCTATGATGACGTCACAGGGAAGCTGCAGCCAACACTCACCGCCTTCCCCTTGCGTGTTCTTCCGTGGATACTGAGTTACTTCGCCTATGAGGACCAGGAGTTTTTAGCTTGGGTGGAGGTAGGTTGGGGTTTTGTGGTCCTTGGTTCAGCCAGTGATGATGAATGTGGAATGCATAAGAAGAAACATGTTTATAGATTTATGCTTGTTAGATGTCAGATACAAATACATTTGCACAAGCACAAACACACACATGTGCACATGCGCACGCACGTGCGCACACACACAAATCAACTTTTTCTTCCTCTGTTGTTCTTTCTCCTTCTAATTGTTATTTTTGGCAGGGACTATGTGCTAGATATGGAAACGTGAACACTGAGCAGAGAGAAGGAGGAGAGGTGCAAGGACAAGAAGAGCGTGGAACAGGAGGGAGACGAGTAGAAGAACCGGGAGCACCAGAATTGAAAGGTAACAAGCACAGAGGTGAACCAGCAGAAGGACCAGTTGAACCTGAATTGAAGAGTAACAGACACAGAGATGAACCAGTGGCAAGACCAGTTGAACCAGAATTGATTGGTAGTAAATGCAGAGATGAACTAGCAGAGAGACCAGAAGAACAAGAATTAAGAGGTAAATGGAGAGAACACGCAGAGGAACCAGGTGAACCAGAAATAAAAGTTAAAAAACACTTTGATAAACAAGGAGAGAGACCAGATTTGAATGGTAATAAATACAGAGGTGAATTGGCAGAGGGACCAGAAGAACTAGAATTGACAGGTACCCAGGGAGAACCAGCAGAAGAACCAAAATCAAAAGGTAATAACCTCAAACACCAAATAGCAGAAGAACCAGAACAAATAGAACATAAAGCTAAACATAGAGAACCAGCTGATGAACCAGTAGAACTAGAATTAAAAGACCGACAGAGAGAATTGACTGAAGATGATAAACACAAAGACATAGTAGCAGAAGGACCAGCAGAATTCGAATTAGCAGGTAATAAAGACAGTGAAGAAGTAGCAGAAGAACCAGAACTAGTGTTCAGAGAGAATAAACCAGCAGAAGAAAGAATAGAAAGAGAAGAATCCTGCAAAACGAGTGCAGATGCCCTCCCAGCAAGTGACGGAGATACGAGATCAGAACCATGTTCGTTAGAACTGAAAGAAATCCCCAACCCAGTTTCCGTGAGAGCCAAGATATACAAAGCTGATGCTCATCTCTCCATGCCATCATTATTGAATGAGGGCAGTTCCAGGCCCCATCTGGAGGTACAAGAAACCAATACTAAAATACAGGATCGAGAGATACAAGACACCGGACAGGACAGTAAACCAGAGGCTCAAGTTGAGGACACTGGTCTTGAACATGAGATTCAGGAGAAAACTCCAAAACGAGAATCAGAGCACACCATTCCAAAACAGGAAATTCCGGACAGTGCTCCGAAGCCAAAAATGTGGTACGCCAACCGAGAACAGGAAGTTCAGAGCACTATTTCAGATAAAGAAATTCTGAACAAAGCTTCAGTGAGGAAAAAACAGGACATAGAATCAGAACAGAAAGTCATCATGCTGAGGAAAACTGATTTGATAAGAGAGGGAGTTCTAAAAGAGTCAGAATTGCAAGATGTAAAAGAAAAACTCAAAGACTTGGCTAAACATGACACGCAATACAAGAAAGTTATCAGCATTATGGAGCGTCTGCAACTGGACATGCCATTTCAGGCCAACTCAAAGGAGTATATTCTGAACTTGATTGAGTCGGTGAAGATGACCTGGGATCAGGCACACCCAGAGAAGAAGGAAAGGAATTTGGTTGAGGAAGACAATGAGACAAAAGAGATGTCCTTGGGCTTTTTTCTTCAGGCGTTGAGAAGTAAATCAAAGAATTCTTCGGCAGATTCAAGCAAGAATTCATATACTAGACAAGAGGTTGAACTTCAAAGAGAGAGACAGCTTGACAGAGAAACAGTGAATCAATCTACATCAAAGTTATGTGCAGTAGAGCCAACAGAGCATGTAGAACATGCCCATTCCGAGACACAAGAAGAATTCTCAAACAGCAATAAGTTTGTGAAGGATCTTCCAGTCACCAAAGGCAACAAACAAATATCCAGGTTGTGTGAGGAGACTGTTGCAACACCACCTGAAGTGCCGCTGAAAATCCCCTTGAAAGACAATTCTAATCGGAATGATCTTCCCGATGACACAGCACACGAGACTACCTTATCAGACACAAGTTCGCAAGGTGTCAGAGGGAAAGTGCCGAAGCCAGGGAATGCATTCTGTGAGGAAGAAAAGGCCACAGATAAACAGGAGACAGTGCAAGAAAACAGGACTGCCAAGAGAACCCCAAGTAGAGGAAGAGGGAAGTTCAAGTTGTGTTCTGGTAAACGCCCAGACTTCGACTACCGAGAGGACCCATCTGGGGCAAGGCCAAAGAATGTGTTTTTCCGAGGGAGGCCCAGTCCCGAAGACCTGAGCATTTTTGAGGAAAGGAACAGGTCCAGTGGCACAGCGAATGATGTCAGCAATTCAAGGAGTGTGAGTGGAGGTACATATTTTAATTTTCATGCAGCCACAGCTTCCTTAGTGCTATATCAATCTTTGAATTTGATTTTTTTTCCTTATCAGAGTCATAATCTCTCGCATTTCCAGAGGGCAATCTCCCACTGCCTCCTCGAGACACACCAACAGGTACCGGCAGTTCCAGTGGTCCCATTGTGGGTAATGTCGCAACACTCGCACATATCTAAGACTGGAGAATTATTGTATTCCCGTAGATAACACACCAATCAGTTGAAATGCATAGCCAAATGGAGTACTTGTTTTAGGAGTTTTCAGCAATTTAATTTCATCGTCAAAAGAATTCCTTTGCAGATATAGCTATTTCTATATCAAAAGTCTATGTTTAAGTTTTCATTTTTGTCCTTTCAGAAGGGCAGATTCAGTTTTATTATCCGCCTGTGTTGGCCACAGTTCTGTCTATATATGTTAGGAAAAGGAAAACAGTTTAAGAAGTGTCTTTAATTTTTTCAATTAAATGATTATGAATGAAATTAGCTCAAGGCAAGTAAACTAGGAAATATCTTTGTTTATATGAACAGGAGTGATATGTTATTAATCTGAAATAAATATTTTCCAAATGGAATTTCCTTTCAGAATTAAATGTATATAATTTTTCAGTTCTATTCTTGGTGACCTAATCTTACACACACTTCATTTTAAACAGCCAGTAACAGGCCACAATAAAGAAAAAGCAATGCAGGTTCTTGGTCAAAGAAAAAAAAAATCAGGAAAAAGAAATGTCAAGACTTTTGCCTTGCTAAATGCAGTAAACTATACATTAAGCATTTTGGGCAATGTGGCACTCAACTCCCCCTCTTGGCTTATCCCTCAGTATGCCACTTAAACCATTATCAGTTGCATCCCCGTGGGAGAACTATAATTTAGCATTAAGCCAAACCAAACACAATACCAGATCTCCACGAGGCAAAAGAGAACGGCAAGGAAACAAATGGCCGCTTTGGACAGGAACATTGATGGCCAAAGGGACAACCTTAGAACCTCAACACTACCAAACGCGTGAGAATATGTGTACGAGTCCCCGAGTTTCATACCAATCCACATTCCTCAAAGACTTCGTTTACCTTTAAGATATGCGTGTGCATGGCTAGCCCTATGCAAATATAAACTAATAAAGAATAAAAAATAAATAAAAGGGGTTACTCTTGTGGTGTGGGCCATACTTTCCCTAATGCATTTGAAAGGTGTAATAGGTAAGCTTCCTAGTGATTTAGAAATATATGTATTTTTTAACATGATAATGACTCCGACAAGGCATGAAAGCTTGAAGTCTGTGGAACATAGATATGGATTCAGTAACTTGAAATATACATGGATTCAACCATTTAAAGCATATTTCTAGAAGACATAAGTTTCGTTTTCTCATCACAAAAGAGAGAGTGAGTGTATGTGTGTATATGTGTGTGTGTGTGTGTTTTCACGTGTGCATGTGCGTGTGCGTGCACGTGAGAGTGACTGACTGACTGACTGAAACTTTGACAAGTATATTGAAACAATCGGTTACATACATCTTAGAAGAGTTAATTCAGGTTAATTCAGGTTGTCCTCACTCCCATCTCTGTTTCTCTTTGGACTCGCACATCTATTACAAACATTTACAATTATATTAACACACTGAATCATATAATCTATTTAAGGTGGAGAAATTACGAGCATACAGAGTCAAGTGTTTACATTTCACAAGGGCAACACATGATAAATTTTCTCACCCTCCCGCTGAAACCATCTCATAATCACATACACAACTGTACGACATGCATGCATACATACATATATATATATATATATATACATATATATATATATATATATATATATATATATATATATATATATATATATATATATATATATATATATATACATATATATATATATATATATATATATATATATATATATATATATATATATAATAGCAAAATACAGTTATTCCCTGAAGGAAAAAATAATCAGATCATGCAAAATGTTCTATTTTCAATATGTCACACATCACTCATCCCTCAATGAAACTGCTCGCACTCGTGTGCTTGATTAAAAATTCTTGTACTTAAAAAATCCAATTACTTCGCTATTTCTATGAATCCAAACAACCTAGTCGGGGACACGAGCTATTACACACCCTTGTACATGAGAGAGGGAGGGAGGGAGATAACATGAACTGGTCCAGTAGCATAGCGAAATCAGTTCTTAATTGACGTTATCCATGGAGGCGGAACACCCGAGTGGAAAATTGTCAACTCTCTTGGACGGAAACCTATCGACCCGAAGAAGGTCTTCAAAGGCGGAATTCTAGGAACGAGATAAAAAGAGGGACTAAGACGGAAAGTAATAGGAGAGGAGGAAGAGGGAACAAAGAGGAGACAATAAAAGGTTAATTGGTAGACAGGGCTTGAGTGTACATATAAGAATAGGCGAATACTATAAGCATATATAGAATGTATCTAACTAATGGCAATAAGAACAAAGTA
>NW_028234434.1:27916949-27921949 GCF_977035675.1 Penaeus japonicus
AGAGAGTGGCAGAGAGGAGAGAGAAAGGCTGGCAGAGGAGAGAGAGCGCGGAGGCAGAGAGAGAGAGCGAGGGCAGAGAGAGAGGAGAGGGCAGAGAGAGCGAGAGAGGGCAGAGAGAGAGAGAAGAAGGAGAGAAGAGAGAGAGAGAGAGAGAGAGAGAGTGAGAAAGAGAGGATGAGATGAGAGAGAGAGAGAGGAGAGAGAGAGAGAGAGGGGGGGGAGGAGAAAGGAGGAGGGCAGAGAGAGAGAGAGAGAGGGCGAGAGAGAGAGAGGATAGAGAGAGAGAGAGAGAAGGATGAGAGAGAGACGAGAAGAGAGAGAGAGAGAGGAGGCGAGAGGGCGGAGAGAGAGTGAGCAGAGAGAGAGCTGATGGGGGCATGCAGAGAGGAGAGAGAGAGAGAGGAGAGAGGGCAGAGAGAGAGAGAGAGGAGAGAGAGGGCAGCGAGAGAGAGAGGGAGGGGGCAGCGAGAGAGAGAGAGGGAGGGGGCAGTGAGAGAGAGAGAGAGAGAGACAGACGAGAGTGAGAGGAGAGAGGCAGAGAGAGAGAGAGAGAGAGAGAGAGAGAGATCGAGAGAGAGAGAGAGATGAGGAGAAGACGATGAGAGTGAGAGAGAGAGAGAGGGCGAGAGAGCGAGCGAGAGCGAGTGAGCGAGAGAGAGAGAGAGAGAGGGAGAGAGAGAGAGGCGCCGAGAGAGAGAGTGAGAGGAGAGAGAGATGAGGAGATGAGAGAGAGAGACGAGATAGAGAGAGAGATGAAGGCGAGGAGGGAGAGAGAGAGAGAGAGAGAGAGAGAGAGTAGACGATGAGGAGATGAGAGGCCAGAGAGAGAGAGGATGCGAGGGGAGTGAGAGAGAGAGGTGGTGAGAGAGAGAGGAGAGAGAGAGCAGATGAGAGAGAGACAGAGAAGAGGGGAGGAGAGGTTGAGAGAGAGAGAGAGAGAGAGAGGGCAGCAGAGAGAGAGAGAGTGAGAGGGCTAGGCGAGAGAGAGAGAAGTTTTGGGGCAGAGAGAGAGAGAGGGTGCGGCAACCAAAGGATCCGGCAGAGAGAGCGAGTGAGGGAGAGAAGAAGAGAGGACGAGAGAGAGAGAAGATCTGAGGAGAGAGAGAGAGAGAGAGAGAGAGAGAGAGAGAGAGGCAGGAGAGAGAGAGAGAGAGAGAGAGAGAGAGGGAGAGAGAGAGGGAGAGAGAGAGAGAGAGAGAGAGAGAAGAGGGGAGAGAGAGAGAAAGAGAGAGAGGAGAGAGAGAGAAGGAAGTGGAGAGCAGGAGAAGAGAAGAGATGAGCGAGAGAGGAGGGGGGGGGAGAAGGGGGGAGGAGGGAAGGAGAGAGGGAGAGAGGGAGAGAGAAGAAGATGAGAGAGGAGGGGAGAGGGATGAGAGAGAGAGAGGCGAGAGAGAGAGAGAGAGAGAGGAGGGGAGAGGGATAGGGAGGAGAGGGAGAAGGGAGGAGAGAGAGTGAGTGAGAGAGAGAGAGAGGAGACGGAGAGAGAGAGAGAGAGAGAGAGAGACGGGAGAGAGAGAGTGAGACGGAGGAGGGGAGGGAGGGGAGGGAGGAATTAGGAGAGAGAGAGAGAGAGGGAGAGAGAGAGAGAGATGAGATGAGAGAAGAGAGAGAGAGAGATGAGAGAGAGAGAGAGAGAGAGGGGGAGGGGGGCAGAGAGAGAGAGGGCAGAGAGAGAGAGAGGGCAAAGGGAGAGAAAGAGTGAGGCAGAGAGAGAGAGAGAGGGCAGATGAGAGAGAAGAGATGGGAGAGAGAGCGAGGAGAGGGCAGAGAGAGAGAGAGGGAAGAGAGAGAGAGAGAGGAGAGAGAGAGAGAGAGAGAGAGAGAAGATGAGAGAGAGAGATGAGAGAGAGAGAGAGGCAGGAGAGGAGAGGAGAGAGTAGGCAGAGAGGAGACTGAGGCAGAGAGAGAGAGAGAGTGAGAGAGAGAGAGAGAGAGAGAGAGGATGACAGAGAATGAGAGAGAGGGCAGAGCGAGTGAGAGAGAGAGAGAAGAGAGGGGGCAGAGAGAGAAGAGAGAGAGAGAGAGGGCAGGAAGAGAGGAGAGAGAGAGAGGGCAGAGGGAGAGAGAGAGAGGGCAGAGGAGAGGGAGAGAGAGAGAGAGAGAGAGAGAGGGGCAAGAGCGAGAGGAGAGAGAGAGAGAGAGAATGATTAGAGGAGAAGAGAGGAGAGAGAGAGAGAGAGAGAGAGAGAGAGAGGAAGAAGGAGAGAGAGAGAGAGAGAGAGATGAGAGAGAGATGAGAGGAGAGAGAGAGAGAGGAGAGGAGAGAGAGGAGAGGGGAGCGAGAGGGAGAGACCGCCAGCAGTCAGGAGAGAGAGAGAGAGGGGAGAGGAAAGAGGAGAGAGAGTGAGAGGATCTTTGAGAGAGAGAGAGGGAGAGAGAGATCAGCAGGAGAGAGAGAGAGGGAGGAGAGAGAGAGGGAGAGAGAGGAGAGAGAAGAGATGAGAGAGAGAGAGAGATGGAGAGAGAGAGGAGGGGAGCTCCCGAGAGCGGAGAGGAGAGAGAGAGGGAGAGAGAGGAGAGAGAGAGAGAGAAGAGACTTGGAGAGAGAAGAGGAGAGAGGAGAGAGAGAGGCGGGAGAGAGAGAGGGAGTTCGCAGGAGAGGAGAGAGAGAGGCAGATAGGGAGAGAGAGAGCGTGAGAGGGCAGAGAGAGAGA
The DNA here is from genome assembly GCF_977035675.1 of Penaeus japonicus. Classification (NCBI taxonomy): domain Eukaryota; kingdom Metazoa; phylum Arthropoda; class Malacostraca; order Decapoda; family Penaeidae; genus Penaeus; species Penaeus japonicus. The sequence goes on from NW_028234434.1 coordinate 27,919,604, forward strand.
GAAGAGAGAGAGGAGAAGAGAGAGAGGAGAGAGAGAGGGCCCCCAGAGAAGAAGCAGAGTCGCGAGAGATGAGAGACGTGGAGAGGAGAGAGGAGAGAGAGAGAGGGGGAGAGAGGAGGAGAGGGAGAGAGAGGAGGGGATGAAGAGAGATGGAGAGAGACCGAGAGAGGAGGAGAGGGGAGAGAGAGGACCCGAAAGCAGAGAGGGGGAGAGAGGAAAGGAGAAAGAGAGAGGGAGACAGAGGAAAGGAGAAAGAGAGAGGGAGACAGAGGAAAGGAGAAAGAGAGAGGGAGGGAGAGAGAGGGAGAGAGAGAGGGGGAGAGGGGCAGAGAGAGAGGGAGAGGGGGGAGCGGCCCAGAGAGATTACAGAGAGAGAGGTGAGAGATGGGAGGAGGCAGAGCGAGAGAAGAGAGGGGAGGGGGGGCCAAGAGAGAGAGGTGAGAAGCGAAGAGAGAGAGTGAGAGCCAATTGGTTGGCAGGGAGAGTGTGAGAGAAGGGAGGGACAGCCAGAGCGAGAGAGAGAGATGGGAGAGAGTCACGTGAGAAGAGAGAGACGGTACAAAGAGTAAATGAGAGAGCGAGGAAGGGAGAGGAGAGAGAGAGGCCCAGAGAGAGTAAGAGAGTGAGAGTGAGAGAGAGAGAGAGGGCAGTGAGAGATGAGAGAGAGGGCAGAGAGGAGAGATCGAGATGAGAAGATACTCACCATGTGCAGGACGATTTGTCCGGGGTGAAGGTGCGTCCGTTGAGATTCAGAGGAACGAGGAGTGAGATGGAGAGAGAGAGAAGAGAGGGAGAGAGAGGGGAGGGGAGAGAGGGGGGGGGAGAGAGAGAGACGAGAGAGGGAGAGAGAGGGGGGTGGGGCAAGAGAAAGGAGACGAGAGAGAGAGAGGGAGGGGGCAGAGGAGAGAGAGAGAGAGAGGGATGAGAGAGAAGGGGGGGGGCCGCAGAGAGAGAGAGAGAGGGAGAGGGGGGGCAGAGGGAGAGGAGGGGGAGAGAGAAAGGGAGAGGGGGCAGATCAGGGAGAGAGAGAGGGGGGGGGCCAGACCAGAGGGAGAGAGAGAGATAGGGGGGGGGGAGCAGAGAGAGAGAGAGGGGCGGCAAAGGGAGAGGAGAGGGGGGGAAAGGAGAGAGAGAGAGGGGCAGGGGGGGAGAGAGAGAGAGACGAGGGAGGGAGGGAGAGAGAGAGAGAGGGGAAGGGCAGGGGGCCAGAGAGAGAGAGAGAGGAGCAAGAGCCGAGAGAGAGAGAGAGAGAGAGAGGCAGAGAGAGTAGAGAGAGAGAGGGCAGAGAGAGAGAGAGAGAGAGAGGGGGTAGAGAGAGAGAGGTGGGCGCAGGTGAGAGAGAGGCCAGTAGAGAGAGAGAGGAGGAGAGAGAGAGAGAGGAGAGGGCAGAGAGAGCGAGAGCAGGAGCAGAGGGATGGAGAGAGAGGCAGAGCGGATGACGAGAGAGGACGAGTGAGAGAGAGAGACAGTGGTGGCCTGTAGCACAGGGAGAGAGAGAGAGGGGCAGTAGAGAGAAGAGAGAGCACGCCGAGGAGAGAGAGAGGAGAGCGAGAGAGAGCCGGAGAGAGAGAGAGAGGGAGAGAGGAGAGAGAGATGATGGGGAAGACCAGAGAGAGAGATGGAGAGAGGAGGGGGAGACAGAGAGAGAGAGACGGGGGGGGAGAGAGATGAGAAGTCGGGGACAGGGAGAAGAGAACATACGAGAGAGAAAGAGAGAGAGAGAGATTGAGGGGGGGGGAGAAGAGAGAGGACAGGGGGCAGATGAGAGAGAGAGAACGGAGGAGTGAGAGAGAGAGAGGGTACATGAGATCTGAGAGAGAGGGACAGAGAGTGAGAGAGAGAGAGAGAGGGACAGAGAGTGAGAGTGAGAGTGAGAGAGGGACATAGAGTGAATGAGAGAGAGGGACATAGAGTGAGAGGGACAGAGAGGGAGAGAGAGGGAGAGAGAGATAGAGAAAGAGGGAGAGAGAGATAGAGAAAGAGGGAGAGAGAGAGAGAGAGAGAGAGAGAGAGAGAGAGAGAGAGGGAGAGAGAGAGGAGAGAGAGAGAGAGAGGGGGAAAGAGAGAGAGAGAGAGAGAGGGAGAGAGAGAGAGAGAGAGAGAGAGAGAGAGCGAGAGGAGAGAGAGAGAGAGGAGAGAGGGAGAGAGGTGAGACGTAGAGAGAGAGATGGAGAGAGAGAGAGAGAGGGAGAGGGAGGAGAGAGGGAGAGAGGGAAGAGAGAGAGAGAGAGGGAAGAGGAAGAGTGAGACGGAGAGATGAGCTTCCGAGTCGGTATCCATGTACGGGAAAGTGGGGACTAGGAGAGGGAGAGAGAGAGAGGAGAGAGAGGAGAGAGGAGGAGAGAG
>NW_028234434.1:27926949-27931949 GCF_977035675.1 Penaeus japonicus
TGTGTGTGTGTGTGTGTGTGTGTGTGTGTGTGTGTGTGTGTGCGTGTGTGTGCGTGTGTGTGCTTGTGTGTGTGTGTGTGCATGTGTGTTTTTTATTTTTTATTTTTTTTACCAAGATTCATATACCCCCCCACTCCCTCCCCCTCCCCACCCATTCCCTAGCCCTTTTGAACAACTAGCATGATCAGAATCTAGAGAAGTTGACCTTCTATCCTCTTGATTTCTTAAGCTTTTGTCTTCAATCATTACCTCATGAAAAGTGAAATGCACCTGCAGTCATTTTATCTCACGTGCACACTGAACTAATCACCATGAAAACCCCCCCAAAAAAGGTTTCCAAAATATCCGCTTTATAGATACCCAGAGTAGTACTGAGCTAAATAATATGTCTATTAATGTAGACCAAAAATCACGTTTTCCCCCATATTGTGTGCAAGCAAGGTTGTGGTTCTGTAGGGGTTGATTACTTGCATATAAAAGCAATTTTCCTTTTATCTCATAGATAAAGGTATAAAGGAGTCTTTACAAGTTCACAACACAAGATCATCTCTTCATCAGAATAATAAAAATGCGTTAATTACATCTCTTGCGTTTTGAAGATATTCCGTCTCATTTACACCTTTATCTACCATTGTCACTGTGACAACCTCTGTTACTCTGTTATTCTTTAGGTCAGTCTATGGGGTAACAAGTGTGACCTTAGTATATCTGGCGGTGCGGACAGAGCGCAAGAGACCGACATCTTTGGCTCCCTAGACAAATTCCGACCGCAGATCCTCGATAACAACGCCGATTTGCTCTGGCAGCTCTTAGTCTCGCTTCCCGAGGACCAGAGAGATCTAGGTGAGTGTACGAAGACTGGTCGTTGGAGGCTTTATTTGGTCCGGTCATATGGATTTATTTATATTTAAAGTAACTTGTTATTGTAATTGTTTCATTAGGTCATAATGGGTATCTTAAAATACATATGTGTGTGTGGGGGGGGGGGGAGGCATGTTATTATATAAATCTTTAAATGATGTCTCTTTTCATTGTTTTATATTGAGGATTTTATTGTTGTTAATCAGGTTCTCTCTCTCTCTCTCTTTCTCTCTCTCTCTCTCTCTCTCTCTCTCTCTCTCTCTCTCTCTCTCTCTCTCTCTCTTCTTCTCTCTCTCTCTCTCTCTCTCTCTCTCTCTCTCCTTCTCTCTCTCTCTCCCTCCTCTCCCTCCCTCCCTCTCTCCCTCTCTCCCTCCCTCCCCCTACCCCCCCTCTCTCTCTCCCTCTCTCCCTCTCTCTCTCCCTCCCTCCCCTCCCTCCCTCCCTCTCTCCCTCCCCCTCCCTCCCTCCCTCCCCCCCCTCCTCCCTCCCTCCTCCTCCCTCCTCCCCCCTTCTTCCCTCTCCCCTCCCCTTCCTTTCCTCCCTCTCTGCCCTCTCCTCCTTCCTCTCCCTTTTCTCTCCTCTCCTCTCCTCTCCTCTCCTTTCTCTCTCTCTCTCTCTCTCTCTCTCTCTCTCTCTCTCTCTCTCTCTCTCTCTCTCTCTCTCTCTCTCTCTCTCTCTCTCTCTCCCTCCCTCCTCTCCCCCCCTCTCCCCCTTCCTCCCTCCCTCACTTTCTCCCTCTCCCTCTCCCTCTCCTCCCCCCTCCTCTCCTTTTCTCCCTTTCTCATTCTCAATCTGTATAAGATTATACATCTGTCAACATGATTGCAACAAGAGAGTGTAAAAGTTTCCGTCTTCCTGCCTTTCAGTGTTAGTGTTAGACAATGCGGGATTCGAGCTGGTAAGTGACCTTTGCTTCCTGACCTTCCTGATGGAGTCAGCGCTGGCGACCTCCGTCACCATACACACCAAGACGCGGCCGTGGTTTGTGTCGGACACCATGCACTCGGACCTGGTGTGGACCATCGAGAAACTTAGGTGCGGAGGCAAGGAGAAGCATGGGATTTTTTGCTCTTCGATCTTTTAGTTTGGGGTTTCACCTTCTTTCTTTTTTTTCTCACTCTCGCTCTTTGTTATTTTTTTTTTCTTTACTTTAATCTTTGCTTTTGGATTTTTGAGTTTTGAAAAGAAGAAGAAATAAGCCTGTAAAGAAAATTATCACCATGATCTCCCCGAATTTTGTTTTCTCACTTCACTTCACTTCACTTCAGAGAATTTGGAGACTCCAATGCAGAGATGGCTAACAAGTGGGCGAACTACCTATCATCTGGCCAGTGGAAGATTAGCGAAAACAAATTCTGGACGCAGCACCACGACTTTGCCTCCATGAGCGAGGTCGATCCCCGTCTCTACTCCGAGCTCTGCAAAGCGTCTCTGATTATATTTAAGGTAATATTACGTTGAGGTTGTGGTGTCGGTTACATTTAAGATATGGGATCATTAGTGGCATTTCAGGTATGGGGTTAGCTGTTAGGAGTACCATTCTAAGGAAGGGAAGGAAAGGGAGTCAAATAAAATAAAATAAATAATAAATCAAATCAAATCAAGAGATAATGCTAATTTTGAATACTTATACATCTAAAGAATTAAACTCAAATATTAGAGCTCATAATATAGAATTAATTAATGTAAGAAGGGAGTAAACTACCATCTGTTAGCTGAAAAGTTTCATGAAATTGATTTGAGAATGATTTTGTATTCCAGATTTTTCTTATTCTTGTTGTTGTTGTTGCTGTGGATAAGTGTGTGCACTTTCGAAATTTAGAAAACTTTACTATTTTTATGTTTGATTGAATATTTTGTTGTTAGCAATTTCTGTAATACAGTCTGTGGGTAGTGTTTATGTGTTATTTAGAATATTGTTTTCTTGATAAGGGTTTTTTCAGTACATAAGTTAATAGTGTTGGAAAATGTCTAGGAAAAGTGAAACCACTCTTGGTGTAAGACAATGCTCTTAGATGATCAGTATAAAGTCAAGATAAAGGTCAAGATAAAGTCTTGATAAAGTCAAGAGAAGGTCACTGATATCTCCACAGGGCAGACATAGCATTTCTGCCCAAGGGATTACTGAAGCGTTTTCCTCCTCTCAGGGCGACCTCAATTACCGCAAGCTCACCGGGGACCTGGACTGGCCGACGAACACGAGCTTCCAGCGCGCCCTCAGGGGTTTCTCCCCAGCCCCAATCTTAGTCCTTAGAACGGCCAAGGGAGGGCCTGTGGTGGGTCTGGCCCCGGGGGTGGCAGAGAGAACGGCCGCGGCGTCGAGTGATTGGAACATCAGCGGGGACTACGGCCTGATCCAGCTCTGCACCGGCTCTTGATCTGCTCGTGATGCCATTTGGCGATTTTCCTTCACTGCCCTTGGGGTCCATGCGATGTGTACCCCTTAGTTCTCTTTCTTTTTTCTTTCTTATTATTTTGGAATTTACCTCCTGTTAAAGAGAGAGTGTGATTGTGAGTGTGAGTGTGAGTGTGAGTGTGTGTGTGCATGTGCGAGTGTTTGTGCGTGTGCATGTGCGTGCGCAAGTGCATGTGCATGCATGCGTGCGTGTGTGCGTGCATACATTTTTGTGCATGCGAGTGTTCATGTGTGAGAGGCTGTGCGTGTGAGTGCGTAAGCTGTTATTAAAGGTATTTTAGTGTCGGATACACTTCTTCGAGAAGAGATATTCTAAGCTTTCAGTGTCCTTGCATTAGTGGAGGGAAGTGCTATCCATCGACGTAAATTTTGTTTGACAAGTGTATTAAATGATTCTCCGGCAATATGCTCTTTATTTTGTAAATATATATTTGATATATATTTATATTTTTAATGACAAGTCTCGGTCAAAAAATTTATAGAATTTTTCTTATTATAATCTCAGTGTATTAAAATTAATATGAAGACTTGTTTATATTACAGGTAAAGGATTTTGACCTACTTACTGTGGGGATATAGGTACTGGATAGTCCATTATTTGATATTTAAATTTTACATTATTTGTGACATTTCTTTGTACCAAGAAACAAGAACAACCATTGAGTAATTCAGATGAAGAGATGAGTGAATATTTAGAGAGAAAAAAACAAATATAATTTCTTCCCTTGAACTCTGTCTACTTGAAAGATCAGTCGTTTCTCACGGAATGTTTAGCATACGAGAGTTTCGAGGGAAGTGAAAGACATTTTTGGATGCCCTTTTGTCCTAGGACTAACATAGCTTAGAGCTTTTGATTACCAATTGTGACTTTAAGCTTATAAGTGGCACGACCCTAAACCTATACAATACCCAAAACGACACTAGAACGGCATAGTAACAAACACGACCCCTCATTTACCAGTACCAAGAACCCTGACCGTACCTTTAACTTTCTTAAAAACCAGTTCAGCGAATACAGAATCTCTGCAACCTCAGTTTATAGACCAGTCCACAGTACCCCTCAACTGGGCATGCGACTGTAGACACCCACCCCCTGACTACTCTGATCCGAAATGTGACCTTCGACCTGTACAATACCCCGTACCTCATGCACTGCCTTCTGTCACTCTTGAATCCCGCCTTGTGATCCCCCCATTGCACATCCCCGGAATCTCCTCGTCACTACCTAGGTACCTATGCACCTCTCCAGAATGCGTTCAAGTGATTGCGCAACAAAGCTGCCTATGGTGTTTCTCGATAATGCTTGCGGATGTCCGGTGCAGTCTGGAGTGTTCCTGTTATGGCATCATAGCTCTGTACTTTCTAATTAAGTTATTCTTTTCTTTTCTATTCAAGCTTGATGCACTATCAGACCAACTCTAATGTTTTAAGTAACTTTAAAGCCAACCTTATCGCCGTGTTTGTGAATCCGTGTGAACGGAGGGTTTATATACATCGCTCTGATGTTTGTTGCTTTGGCTTTAAAGGAAAGGAAGAGAAAATGCAGTCTATTACAATAAACGGTGTAGAAGCTCCTAGGTCTGTCAGGTTTGGCGATGCTCGCTCCCCCTTGGCATGCCACAAACCCCCTTGCCCGGGCACGTTAGTGGGGGCAGTGAAGTTCGCAGTAGGCAGCTGTCTGTTTGTATGCGTCATGTGTTGTCATGCAAGCGTGTGTCATCAT
>NW_028234434.1:27936949-27944449 GCF_977035675.1 Penaeus japonicus
ATGCGACCGCAGGCTGCTGCGCCCTTTCAGCATCTTCCCGCAAACCTGTGGGCGGGCGAGCGTGGGATGACACTTGGTGCAAGAAGGGCCTTTGAGATTTTGAAAGTATTCTAGTCATAATCAGGATTTACAATTTTCTTGTCACAAAAAAACTAATATAAGCTTTCTCAAACACTCACTCACTCTCTCACACACACACACACACACACACACACATACCTGACACAGCATCTCCCTGTTACGCTTCTTCCTGCTCTTCCCGTCCTGCTGATGCCCCCCCCTGAGCAGCAGGGCATTCGTGCTGGTCGACGCCACGGCCTCGTCCCTCAGATCCCCCGTGTCCCTGAGGTCCCTAGCGTCGCCGGGGTCCTTGGGGTCTCTCGGGGTCAGCTCCTGGCTTGGGTTCGTCCCGGAGGAGGAGGAGGAGGAGGAGGAGGAGGAAGCCGACAGGACGATCTCCTGTGCGATGGGCTCGTCCTCCTCGATCCAGAACTTCTCCTTCAGGAGGGCGTCGCGTCTCGACTGCAGCTCTGGGGGGACGAGGAGGACGGGACGGGGGGATTATCATTACTGGTGGTCATTTGAGTGCCTGTTTGTTGGTGTGGTTCTGCAGTAGGCCTTAGGTGGAGGGTATAAGAAGGAGAAGAAGAAGAAGGAGGAGGAGGAGGAGGAGGAGGAAGAAATGGAAAAGATGGAAGAAAATGATATATATCCTAAATATAATGGATCAAGAAATTGCAGCAAGGAAGGAAGGCCAAAAAGCATACAAACTTGACTGTACGACGACCAGCCAAATCTAACCTGAGGAATTCAAGAAGTCTTTGGCCAGCTCCTTCCTCTTGATGTAGGCTCTGTCCTGGTGGGGGATGAACCACAGCCTCTCTGCGCGCTCGATGATGTTGTGAACCTGAGAGGACTCGGCGCCGGGGACTCCGCTCCTCTTGCCGCCCTTCGCCTCGGACGTGGAAGACTCCTGACTGTACTGCTTGGGTAGGGCTTGCGGGTGGTCGGCTAGTCGGACGTTTCGGCTCTCGGGTTTTAAGAGAGAGTCCTGGTCCTCGAAGTCCTGTAATGAGTCTCCCGAAGGAAGGTATAAGGCACTTGGGAATGAGGAAGAGGGCAAGGCATTGGAGCAGCTCGAGAAGCCATCAGCGTGACTGGTCTGCTCGAGACATGGCTGGCCGTCCATGGGCGGATGGGCATCAGCGGATGGGGGCATCACAGGTGGGTTGTTGGGGAAGAAGGTGTTGGATGCGGCCAGGGCATTGTAATCATTTATGGCATTGCTTAAACCTGATGCCATTGGGTACTGGGAGTTTTGTGTGGATGTGGCAGGGTACGGGGAGCCCTGAACAGATGTAGAAGGGTAAGGGGAATTGTGTACTGAAGGGACTATGTGTGGATTGGATGTATAACTTGGAGGAGGAGGAGGTGGGGGCAAGGACGGGGGAGAAGGATATGCCGGTGGAGATCTTACGCATGACCTTGGATCCACTTGCATGTCTGCCAGGTCCTGCTCCAGGAATCTTGGGCTGTCACAAGCCATGGGATAACTGGAGATGTCTGGGTCTAATGCTGACATCGCCATTTGCTGCGACAGGTCGGCATCGGGCTGGTTTGGACGGGCGTAAGCAGTGTTGTTCTGGAAGTGGGCCTCATATGAAGGAGGGTTGTGGGACCTCTCTACGCCTGTGCAGTCGACCCTTTCATTAGAATACGCAACAGATGTTGGAATTCCCTTGGCGTCCTCACACAACTGAGGGTTTGGGGTCAGGTTTGTGTGATGAGAACTGTACATGCCAGAGCTGATGGGACTGGATGAACTTAAATAACTAGAGGCTGTATGCTCTGAAAAGGAATATGATGGCAGGATGGGAGTGTGCGGGATGGAGCTCCCGAGACTGTTGGGTGCAGAGCTTTGTGCTGCGGTTGGTGTGCTCTGAGGGGAGTTGCAGTATGCTGTTGGCTGCGGAGACTCAGAATATGAGGAAATCCGTCCGGCAGGGAATGAGGCTGGTTGTGGCGACTGGTGGCCATTAGTAATGGGAGACTGGTGGGATGCCATGCTATTTGTAAAAGGTTGGGGCGACTGTGCAAAAGTATCATTGTTTTCCGATCTTAAAAAGAACTTTGACTGATCATATGCCACTGAATGTGGAGGATCATTATAAATGGTTGACTGTGAAGCTTCACTATATAATGCTGTGTGTGGTGGAGGCGTATAAGGAGACTGACTGTAAGTTACCGCATGGGTCGTGTGACTGAATGTATCTGGCTGTGGTGACTGAATGTATGACACTTGATGTGGAGACTGGATGTAGTGCTCTGATTGTAGAGCCTGCTGAGAATCAGCATAGAAAGGAGATGACAAGGCCTGTGAGAAGGGCTGCGGAGACTCCCGGAAAGCTTCTGCAGATTTTGACGAATATGAATAGACACTCTGATTTGGTGTCTGGTTACAGATTGGTCCCACTGCTGGGGAAGTGATGGAAGGAAGAGGAGACTCTTGCTCTGTGTGGCTGGCCTGAGACAAGTCCCCATATGCTGAGTGGAAGGAAAAACAGGCTGATGACGATGGCACTTCTTTCTGAATACCCATAGAAGACGAAGTTTCTGGAAGAGTTGATGAAATGTCAGAGTAGTGAGAGGAGGAATGGCTCATAGATGAGTTCATCTGAGAAATGCTCGTGGACAAGGAATGTGAAGTGCTCAGCTGAGGAGCGCAAGAAGACGCAGAGTAAGAAGGAGGGTTAGCTTGAGGCTGACATGAGCTTGAGATTCTACCGTCCTCCAACTGAACAGAAGGTGATGACGTCTGATGAGGCTTGACTGGTGATGAATATGCTGGAGACATCTGATGAGGCAACGACTCATGCTGCATCATGCTGAATGTCACTTTCGGCTGTGAGGTGACTGGCGCAACATAGACTGGGGATGCAGGCGGAGAGAAACAAAGGTTGGTTTTTGGGGAAGAACTGGAGAATATCTGAGAAGACACCGGTGTCGGGCAGTTTTTAATTATTTCATTATTCGTGTTAGTGGAGTATAATGGTGATGCAGCTGAGTCCTTCATTGAAGCAGAGGAATCCATGGCACTAAACTGAGATGCATAAGAGGTTTGGAACCCCTCCTCAGGCCCCTTTGTGATCCTCTCCGAGCACCAGTCCTGCACTCGCGACTCTACTTCCTGGAGGACTAAGTCTAAGCTACGGTTTCTGGATGACTTTGGGTAGGGAGGCGGAGGGATGTCTGTGAGATTCTGCTTTGGGAAGCACATGTCTGGTTGGCCGGACACAATGTACTCCGTTGATGCCACGGGACGGGCAGTGCTGCATCCCTTCGACTTCAGCTCATCTAGGGTCGTAAAACTCTTCAACTTTGCATTGCTGCTTGAAGGAAAAGCTTTATTATTTGCCTTCTTCTCGACCGCTTTGTTTGGACTCTCTCTCTTGACTGAGTGTTTATCTTCCGAGGTGCCTGCAGGTCTCCCTGTGCCATCTGCGACTTTTTCTTGCTGCTGCACTGGTGGGACCGCTTTCTTCCTTCTCTCCTTCCTCTTTTTGCCTCCTTTCTGACCTGCCTCCTGATGGCTGCTCTGATTCTGGGAGGACAGATTCATTCCCAAAGCGATCTTCGAAGGCACAACTGCGGAGAATGTTGACGGCAGGAGCTCTGATGTCCGTGCTGACAGCAGGATGAGAGTGTGGGCATCTCCTGGAGGGACCTTGGGCAGGATGGACTTGACGTTGGATCCCCTGGGCACCTCACCAACACTCCCTTCCTTCCCCTGCAGAGCTCGCAAATCCTCCACTTGTATCAGCTTTTTCGTTACTTTTGCTTGGAGGATTGGTCTCACTGGCTCCTGGTGGAGGGAAAGTTTTTCTCATGATTTTTTATTTCATTAATTAAATAATTTCTTTTAAAAATCCATGTATTACTCATTTATTTTATCATCATTATTTGTGTGTCTGTGTGAAATGCTTATAAAATCATGGACACAATCAGGTTTTGTATCACCCAATCCTGGATTGAATCATGCCAGTCCTTGATTAATCTGTAAAATAATCACATATATAACAAACAAGCAAACAAACAAACAAACAATACTCACAACCTTGGGCAGCACAGACTTGGGTGCCAGCAAGGGCGGGTGGTGTCTGGCAGTCGCTGGACCCAATCCCGCCTTGGTGGGTGGTTTCAGCGGCAAGATCAGTGAGGCCGGTTGGTGCCCCATCGGTCCGCCAAGCATGATTGTGGAGGTGGATGGTAACAGGACAGACGCGTTGGGCTGGGGAACATTCTGTGAGCCCGGAAGTGATGCAAGGATGATGGTTGTGCCAGGCTGGGTGAGGACGTTTCTGACCTGCGGCACGCCGATGCATGCCCCGGAGGTTTTCGGAAGAATCTGTAAGGAGGGATAACTTCTTAGTGTCCTATTTTGGTGTTGTTTACTGATATGTCCATACATGAAGTGACATGAGATTTATTACATGTCTTCCCTTTTGTTCCAAACTGGAAGGAAAATGGCCATTTCTCCACCTAAAAGTAGACGATCATAAAAATGACTTTTTCTTACTACAATGCAAAGAGGACTTGATACTATTATTAGCAGTATTGCATGATCAATTGCAAGAAAAGGCTAAAAATTCCAAACATGATATAAAATTCAAATTAAAAATAAACAGCCTAATGTTATAGAAATTAAATAAAAATATTTTAACTTCTTGGGAATAATAATAATAATAAAAAACAAAAAAACAATAAAACCCAATACAAAAAGGGTACTTTACCGGTTTCATATTTGAGATCACTGTTATATCTTGGTGATCGATGTCCTATTGGAAGCCTGAAAAAACAAAACAAAAATATGTTTGAATACTAATGAATTTCAAGAGTGAGAGTGAGAGAGAGGGGGGGAGAAGGAGAGAGAGAGAGAGGGGGAGAGGGAGAGAGAGAGAGAGGGAGGGGGGGAGAGAGGGAGAGAGAGAGAGGGGGGGAGGGGGGAGAGAGAGAGAGAGAGAGGAGAGGGGGGAGAGGGGAGAGAGAGAGAGAGAGAGAGAGAGAGAGAGAGAGGGAGAGAGGGAGAGGGGAAGAGAGAGAGAGAGAGAGAGAGAGAGAGAGAGAGAGAGAGAGGGAGAAGGAGAGAGAGAGAGTGAGAGAGAGAGAAATTCATATGACATAACATTTTATAAACAGAAGTCACATCACATGTACATGCACAATAAAAAAAAATGATCCATTAGTCTGAAAAGTAATACATATATTCATATAAAAAAAATTTTCATAGAGGAGAAAAGTCTTCTGGCTATGAAAAATTACGACCTCATGTATTTTTGTAATAGAGGTTCAATATTCCACTATTTTGCCGCATCTTCGGTTACTGAAATGTACTAGATTATTTTGAAAAACCAGTAGAAATCACACAATACCAATTCAATAACACTTCTGACGCTTTAACCCATTGGTTGCGGATGGCATAATTTGCTGTTAAGACCAGAGTCATGCCTAAATGCAGAGGGGCTGGTCCAAACATGATATTACTGCCACAAGGCTGTGTAAACTTATTTTTTAAAACCGCGACCAAAGGGTTAATTATGTTCCTTTTGTATCTCTGAATTCAAGAAGCACTAACCACTGCAGTGTTAATAATTATGTAATAGCCAGCAAGCCACACTTAATGCCACCTGTGTCTACCCAATGAAAAGATAAATAAGTCATGAAAAGTTCAAGTTTCATAATACTGTCCATATTAAAAGAACTATTCGGAAAACATTAGTATATCTTAATCCTGTTTTTTTCTGCCATAAGTCATTTAAGGCTCTTATGTCCAAAATTGGAAAATGTCCTAATTGCTACACATCATAAGACCAAAAGTATAAAATGGCTAAATGATCAACTCATTAACCCACAGGACACAGGGGGGTGGCTGTGTACCGCGCATTCAAAAAAGCAAATTTGCGCGGCACAGTATTGTGCCAGCCATTCAATTGATTTAGGCCTAATAATTCGAACGCCCCGGCATTTGGACATTCAAGGCTAGAATTCCCCCGTCGGGAATGGGTTAAGATAACATTGTTGTAATTTTGTTCATTGCTTAACTTGATACCGCCGGCCGCCAAACAACAAAAAAAACACCACCACCCCACAAAAAACAAAAAAAAAAAAAAAAAAAAAACAACACACACATTTAAAGAAAAAAAAAAAAAAAGAGCCCCGGCCCAAAAAAACCCCCCAAAACAAAAAAAAAAAAAAAAAAACAAAAAAAAAAAAAGTGGAAAAGGGGGAGGCAAGGCATTACAAATACAGAGACAGATTTGGTTAGTTTATGATTTAGATTAAATAGAATTTAATGTAAATTTCACACTGTTATTCTGATCACCAGTCATGAATACCATTTCCAAATTCATAGCCTGCATTTCTAATATTTACTTTCTATAACATCTGCGGCTACATTTTAGTAAAGAAATTACACCTATACATGGCAATAAACGTTTTATTCTCATTAAAATTTTTGCCTACTTTGTGATGTTCCAATGAAATAAAATTACTCAACTCAGGTTAAGTTACTATAGATTCTAGACCTGCTGCCAAGAACATGAAATAACACAAAGCTTTTAAACTGGGATATTTTTGCATTATGTTATGTTATTATAACTGTTAACCTACTGTGTAAATTGAATTTTGTACATATGAACAATATTGATGAGTTATATACAATTATAACAAATCTTTCCATGAGAGCTGTTCGTAAAAGTCTAATTCAATATTAACAAGATTGATCATTGCAATAACTGTATCTGTAAACTTATTTTAGCCATATAAACTTAAACATCATGTATCTGTAAACTTTTTTTAGCCATATAAACTTAAACATCATGTATCTGTAAACTTGTTTTAGCCATATAAACTTACATATCATGTATATGTAAACTTGTTTTAGCCATATAAACTTAAACATATTGTGTATGTGTGAATATAATATCTGACATACGAACATGAATCATAACTTCCAAGGAGGCGTATCACAAGCAGATACAACAACATGAAGTTTTGCAAACTTCACTTAAAACACTCTGAGGTATCCATATATTTAAAGTCGTTTTAATTCCTCCCTTGTCACACATTTGTCTAGATAACTACAATGAAAGTTGATTCTCAAGACTGAGAGAAAAAAAAATATAACCAATTTACTCACATGTCATTCTGAAAGCTGTCTGTCACATCCATACTTTTTAATAACTGGACAACCTCTTGTTAGATAAAGACTTCAATAATCTAACAGCCTTTATGTACTTTTTTCTTTCTTTCTCCCTCTCTCTTAATTTACATTCTTGTTCTAATTACATTTCCTTTTGTCATTAAAAACCCATTCACTCTATGGATAATGACAGCCCACTGACAACACCTAAAATAAATAGAAATATGATGTTACAAAATAATACACCATGCCATAAAAATCAATATAAATACAAAAACGTATCCCAACAAAACATAAATAAT
>NW_028234434.1:27951949-27954449 GCF_977035675.1 Penaeus japonicus
TTGTCTTTCTAGAACAATTGGAGAAAAAAACGAGGCCTAGTCAGTGATGTGATGGAAAGTGTAAAATAGTTTGAGCAAATATTCGAAGTCCATTGAAAAATAATAGTTCATAGTTGAAATATCAATCACAAACAGTAATGACACACCATATATACGCCCACATATATACACAGAAGGTTAAAGAACTTCACATTGCAAATTAGTTAATAAAGGTAGAGCACAGCAAAGATATTAGAGGAAAAGACCCCTTTTAGATTCTATACACGCTTTAAAGTTTTAATTTCTTAAATATTTTGAAGAAATAAAACTACTAGAGTTATCCCTCACAAAATAGGTTTACAGAAAACGAAAATTCTTTAAAATTTAGGGGATACCATTATATTTTATTCGAGGTTTGCAGGATATTGTAGGGTAAACTGTATAAATATAACAATAGCGGTGATGGTTGACATTTTTACTACTGTTATCTTATTATATAGTCTGTAAATGTTTAAATAATTTCCATAATTTCCAATTAGGCCTAGTCTAAAACCATGAAGAATTTTTATTCCGGAATAAATCACAAACACTTGTGTTTATTAATTTTCCAAAATGGATATATAAAGTAACCATATTACATGAAATGAAAATCTTTACTTAATAGATGGTAACTATTATAGTGATTGAAGAGAAAATAAGAGTAATGTTGAATAGATATCTTTAAATATATGCTTTCAGGTGTTTGAGCAATCAGTGAGTCACTCGGTTTTACCCCCTTTACCTTCCTTAAACACACTTATTAACTACTTTTTATATATTAGTCCCAATTATCATTAACATTACCATTATTATCACCACGAGAATGTTAATAACGATAATAATAGCAATAAAAATAAATTACTTTTTAACGAAAATCCAAGGTTTCAGTTGTAAAGGTGAAATCAGATAAATATATAATTGGTGACTGAGCACTTGCATGTATGTGTAAAAGAAAATATAAATAGACATTACATCTATAACACTGATGAATAAATAAAGCAAAACCACATTGGTCAGAACACATATACAATTCCGGCGTCTAAAGGACAAGCAATAACTACAATCACATCCCCCGATACAAAATCTATTGTAGTACATCTAACAGCTCTAAAATTACACACGAAATCATCATTTTCCTCTCACACGAGGGGAAAAAAAAAAAAAATCCCACACACACAAAAAAACACACACTTTAGACACGCTCTTACATCAACATACATTCACACGACCCTAACAATGCACACACATTGCCACACATCATCATCATCATCACAATCCCCAATGGCGGCGACTGAGAGCGAGGTTCAACCAGGTAACAGCGCGACAGGTGCGTGTGAAGTGGGGGGTGGAGGGTTACGGGGGGGGGGAGAGTTAAAAGGGGGCTGGGGAAGGGGATAGAGAGGATGGGGGGAAGGGGGAGGGGTTGGGAGGGAGGGAGGGAGGGAGGGAGGGAGGGGAGGGAGGGAGGGGAGGGGTTGGGAGGGAAAGAGGGAAGGAGGGGAGGGCATGGTAAGGGTTGGGATATGGAGGGATGGGGGAGGGAGGGAGGGAGTGAGAGAGAGAGGGAAGGGAAGGAATAGTGGCAGTTTAGGTAGGAAGAGGAGGAGGAAGAAAGGTAGATGAAGGAGATAAGATTGGGGAGAGGTGAGGAGGTAAGAGATACGTAGGAGGAATGGGGAGAGGAGGGGGGGGGGGAAGAGGGGGTCTAGAGGTTACCTGAGGGCGGGTGCGAGCCTAAAATCTTTCACTGTGACGCTTCCGGCCGCAATGTTAGCCCCGCGCCCTCTCGCCGCGTATCGCTCGCGCTCGCTGCAATTCACGCTCGGCGATTCGGACGAAGCAGTGAGGAAAGAAACCAAACGAAGCGAAGGAGAGGAATAACACCAACAACACACACAAAAAAAAGAGGGGAAAAAAGGGGGAGGAGAGAAAAGAAGCCTTAGCTTACAGCCTCAGGAGCGCTAACTATAGCGAAATCCGCTAAGAATGCTAGCGAAAGGAGGGTCGCTATGGCGGCGACGACCCGCTCGCTTTGGGCTCGACTCGCCAAGGAGGGAGGGAGAAAACGCCGATAATTAACAGGAATCAGTTCCCTCTTCTCTTTTCCGTTCCGCTTTGGCTCTGGGTCGATGCGTTCAGGGATTTCGGCTCTTTTATTTCATTATTTTTTCCGTGTGTTTCATTCTGTTCGTGTTATTATCAATGCTGTTGTTTATGACATTGTTATTTTTGTTGTTATTGATATTATCACTATCACCATCATCATCATCACTACCATCACCACCACCATCATCATCATCATCATAATCTTCCTATCATTATTATCATTATCATCATTTATTTTTATTATTATCATCATTATCATCAACTAATATTTCAACTTACGTGCATATTTATTTTTTCGCTCCCAATTCATTTTTTTTAAAATTCAATTCAATTCAAATTTAATTCAATTCAAATAATCACCATTTTCTGTTTACTT
>NW_028234434.1:27969449-27971949 GCF_977035675.1 Penaeus japonicus
GATTTCTGTGTGAGACCCGTTCGTGGTGCGAGAGATATTATCATATATTTTCTTGTGTAAATGTCGAACACCCGCAGGACTGTGTCATTAGCCTCGGAGGCGCAGGTCAGGCGGCAATACTCTTTCTCTCTCTCGCTCGCTCTCTTTCTCTCTCGCTCTCCCTCTCTCTCTCTCCCTTCCCCCCCCTCTCTCTCTCTCTCGCTCTCCCCCACCCCTCTCTCTCCTCTCTCTCTCTCGCTCTCTCTCCCTCCTTCTCTCTCTCTCTCCCTCTCCCTTTCCCTCTCTCTCTCTCTCTCTTTTTCACCACTGACCTGGACCTTCCCAACCACCAACTGTCTGACCGCGCAGTCCTTCCGTCTGCCATCTGCCGGGAGGGCAGCAAGGAACAGTCAGGAAGGACTCCTTGTGGTGGGCGAGGAAACACTGCACGATGCACCTGGATCTTGAATTATCCTTCGCTAGGATTATATGTATTTACACACACACACACACACACACACACACACACACACACACACGCGCACACCCATATACACACACACATACACACACACATAGTATCAAATATCAACCATATATTTCGACTGGTTCCTACACACTAATAGACATAAACAGGAATGTGCATTTTCAAACTGGATCTTTTGACGGGAAAAAATGCGTCTTTAGGAAGATCATAATCAGGACGTCGATACAATTCATATATATATATATATAAAGGAGATAAAATAAGTATAATAATAATACACAAGATGCATACATGTGCTACAACAATAGCACATAACATACACAAAACGGAGGTGCGTGAGAGTTCATGCTGCACTGGGGGGCCCTCAAGCACTGGGGACTCAAAAGCACTGGGACTATCAGGCACGGGGGCCCTCAAACACAGGGGATCCTCAAGCACTGGGACCCTCAAGCACACAGGAGGGCCCACAAGCACACAGACCCTCAACACCTTGACTATCTATCACCTCTTGTTCACAGCGTCGACTTAGCCACCGCCCACGCGCGCATTTCCGTCACGAAGGCTTTTGGTTACAGCTGTGTTCTCTTCTTTTTTTCTCTCTTTTTTTTCCTTCTCGTAGTGCTTTTAGTCTCTTTTTCGTCGAGAGGTCACAGCTGGATTCTGGATTCAAGGGCTCGGATGATCCGCGAGAGGAAACTTAGACGAATGTGCGAAGACAGTCCGGGAAAATCTCTTGGAATTTCCGAGCGACGGAGTCTTGTCTTCTCTGGCGTCAGGCTGGGCCACTTTTTAGGACCCTTTTTTTTAAGAGAATCAAGAAGGATAACGATTCTCGATAAAAGAGGGAGGGGATATATATAAAAAAATACCTCTTTGCAAACTCTCCTTCATCATAGGGATAAAACTCCTTCGAATTAACCGATGGATCTTAAGAATTATTTTTTTTTCTTTTGTCTCAAGCAAATGAATCCATATCATTCGAAGGAGCTTTTTATTTATCTATTTATCTATTTATCTATTTATTTATCTATTTGAAGGGGGGGGGGGGAGTTGATGAAGGCGAGGCAAAGGTGGAAGGAATCATTTTGGATTCGGGTTGAAAGGAAGGGACGAGGGGAGGGGGGGGGGGGTTCACGTGCTGCCAGGGAGGGTGTGACTGATTGTGGCAACTCTGCTGGTGGTCTTGGTGACGTCACGGCGCATCTGTAAGGCAGAGGAAAAAAAGAGATGGTTACTTCACTTTGTCGTTTGATTATATGGAAAGAAAATGGGGTGACATCATTTTCTTTCTTTTGGGAGAGCATCATAATAATAAGAATAAAAATGATCTGATAGGACTTTGATATTTGGTTAAAGAAAAAGAAAAGAAAAGATAAAACAAAAACAAAACCGAAACAAAACATGGTGTCATGGTATTCTGAAGGTAATATGGTGTCCTAAAAAAAAAGAAAAAAAAAAAAAAAAAAGGACTCAATCCTCTAACATAAACAACATACTTCAACCGACAACCACGGCATCATGTGGCATTATGTTTATCATGTTGTAGCACCATAGATCTGATCATGATACCTGTGTGTTAGAAATGATATGACGTGATAATACTAATGAGAATTGACACAATGCAAGTCAGATCCTATCATTAAACCACGAACATCATGGCGAAAAGGGTTGCCATATGACTCTTTTGCCATAGAGGAAAACGGGTGTCTGATATGTCATGCCGGAAGGGATTTATGGCGACATGACACCAAATGGTCATAGGAATGTTGCCATGTTGTCATGAGATCGTTGCCTCGTGACATATGTTGCTAAAGGACTATGTGGCAGGTTTTAGGGGTGGGGGGTGGGGGGTGAGGGGGTGGGGGAAGGAGGGGGACGAGGAAGGGGAGGGGAAGGGGTAGGTGAAGGTAAGGATTTAGTTATGGGAGGGAGGGAAGGAGAGTTGGAGTACGAGCCTTCTGTCTGTCTGTATCTAAATATCTATCTATCTATCTATATCTACTATCTATATATTTATATATATATATATATATA
>NW_028234434.1:27989286-27991786 GCF_977035675.1 Penaeus japonicus
GAGGAGAGAGAGAGAGAGAGAGAGGGGGTGGACGGAGGGAGACGAGAGAGAGGAGGAAGGAGAGAGAGTGAGAGAAGATTGAGAGGAGAGAGAGCGACTGAGAGAGAGTGACTGAGAGAAGATGAGAGAGAGAGAGAGAGAGGTAGAGGAGAGATGAGAGAGAGAAAGAGACGGAAGAGATGGAAAGAGAGAGAGAGAGAGATGAGAGAGAGAGAGAGAGAGGGAAGGAGTGGAGAGTGAGAGGGGAGTGGCGTGAGGAGGGAGAGAAGAGTGACGAGAGAGTAGACACGAGAGACTGGAGATGGAAGACGAGAGAGAGAAGAGAGAGAGAGGCAAGAGCTGTGAGAGAAGAGAGAAGTGAGAAGAAAGAGATAAAGACAAGAAAGAAAGTTTAATAAAAAACATAAAAGACAAAACAAAAAATATAAAAAAAAAAACAACAAAAAAAAAAAAAAAATAAATTAAGAAAAGAAAGAAGAAGAGCGAGAATGAGAGAATGAGAGAGATGAGATGAAAGGAGAAAGTGGGGTGTCGTGAGAAAGAGAGAGAGAGGAGCAGAGAAGAAGAAATAGGAACGAGGAAGAGGGGAGGTTCTTAATAGAGAGAGAGACAGTGAGATAAGAGAAAAGAAAGAGAGACAAAGAGAGGAGAACGAGAGACGAGAGAGCCAGAGAGTAGTGTAGAGAGCGAGAGAGAGAAGATAGCTTAGGAAAGAGTATCGTAAAGAGAGTCAGTCAAGAAATCAGTAGACAAAGAAGAGGAGAAGATGATTGAGAAGGTAGAGTGAAAACAGGAGAAACAGAGACGCAAAATAGAGAGACAAAGAGAGTGGGGAAGCAAATATAATAAAAGTAAATTTTAAGACCCCCTTGCGGTCGTCTCTATATTCCCAGTGTCCCAGACGACGGCTGGGACAGTCTTGAAGAGAAATAAAACTCATTAGGAAGACTTTTAATTAGCCATTCGGTGCGTCATTAAGGAGAAAAGGTCATTATGAAATAGTGATTAGCAATAATCATTAGTAATGGTGTAATGAAATGGTATTTATCGCTTCGGGTTCATTGTAGAGTGATTTTGTTGAATTTCTGTCTAATTATGGTTTGTAGGGATTTCAGGGATGGTTTTTTTATGAGTTTGGAAAGGAGGTAGGAGAGAGAGTGAAAGGGGGAGGGGGAGGAGGGGGGGATAGGATGAGATGAGAGGGGGAAGAGGAGGGAGGGAGGGAGGGAGGGAGAGAGAGAGAGAGAGAGTCTGAGAAAGAGAGAAAGAGAAAGAAAGAGAGAGAGAGAGACTAGTTGATATTCCACTAATGGAAAGAGCAATCAGTCAAACATTAATTTTACATACATCAAGGGTTTGCACACCATAGCGCTTACCATATACACAAGCCTTATCTGGTCTGTATATCACAAATCATATCAAAGACATATCAGCGTCTACAGTAACTGATATTCCTTGGACAGAGTACTTGGCCGACAGGACGCAGTATGCATACAGCAATTGATACAGCATATAATGAATAATATTGTGTGACCTTGGTATTGTGCACTTTTTGCAATAATGACGTGAATTTGTCTTTAAAACTGTATCAAACTGCATGTTTAATAAGTGTACAACCTCCATAATATTCCAGAATAATCTAAAGGGTTTGTCTATATTTGATGTCCCTACAATACCTTCATCATAGCAGATGATGATAAATCTCTTTCTTCATCTTTATCGTCCCTTTCTTCATCTTTCCATACCTGACTTACTTGATCTTTCAGAAAACTGATATAACACGTTTTTTTCATTTGATTAAGAGATGAAGGCGCTGCATAGTATGGATCTTCGCGGAAAAATGCAAAATTGGCAAGCTGGCCAACCTTGCCATAGGAGGATATTGTGCTATATAGGAGGATATACAGTGTAGTGATGATAGGATATCCTGTTCTGAAGGCTTGGATATTTGGTGCAGGATATTTCGAGATAGCGTGTGTTCTGGACTGCATACACTAAATAAAGATAGAGAGAGCGAGAGAGAAAGAGAGAGGGGGGGGAGGAAGAGAGAGAGAGAGAGAGCGAGAGCGAGATAGAAAAATATATAGATAGAGAGAAAATTAGCGATAGAGAGATAGAGAGAGAGATAGATAAAGAGATAGATAGATAGAGAGAAAATTAGCGATAGAGAGATAGAGAGAGAGAGATAGATAAAGAGATAGATAAATAGAGAGAAAGATAGAGATAGAGAGAAAGAAAGAGAGAGAGAGAAAGAGAGGGACAGAAACAGACAGATAGAGACGCATCTAAAGCAGATAGCCCCCCCTTCCCCCCCCTTCCCCCCCATAAAAAGCCTACTCCCACCTCCTCTCAAAGCCCATGGCAGCGGGCTCCTCACATGCATCCCACTCAGAGCCTTTCTCGTGGACAAAAGGCCGCTGCTTTTCCGTTGTGAGGAGGCCTGTTCAGGAACGAAAGCCAGGACGCAATGTGCAGGGAAGTCTCTCTCTTTCTCTGGGCT
>NW_028234434.1:28021786-28026786 GCF_977035675.1 Penaeus japonicus
GTGTGTATGTGTGTGTGTGTGTGTGTGTGTGTGTGTGTGTCCGTTTGTGTGTGTCTGTGTATCTATGTATATATGTATGTATATATGTACACACACACACTTTTACAAAATACCAAAAAAGTGGTATCGATGGATTCCTCTCAACCTTTACTATTCATATATAGTGGATATAATGCGCGATTCCACCCCTGGACCCCACAATCCCACAATCTGGGTCCCGATAGTAGGGAAGGGCATGAAGGAGATCAGGGAAATTGCGGGGGGAAATAGGAATTCCGTTTGCAAAATCTTAACCCAATTACCTATCTAACTTTGCCCCCCCCCCCTTGGACACCCCCTATTCAGAACACTTCGTGCAACATCCTTTGTGCAAAATACCGCGATGACCACCATCCTCGGCCGGAAATGCAAACTTGGTTGTGTTTACGTATTTAAGGCTTCTGACGAGCTGTGGACTGGAAACCCTCAATGAATTACCTGCATGCGCTGTTATGTTCTCTCGATAGATGGCGCAATATTCCCCATTGTTTACAGTACAATTATAGAGTGCCCTCTATTGAGTGGTCGTGTCATTATCGGTCCTAGTTTCCTATCCTGAGGAATATGTGAGACGAAGACTCAGTTGCTGTTATCATGGCGCAGTGTGAAGGTTATTCGTGGTCGCGGCATTTTCATCCACAGAACTAATTACGCATCATAAGTATCCCGAAGTACCCTGAATAGGAGAGGTCCACAGGGGGACGTAGCCCCTTTTTGGCAAAGGCTGACTTCAAAACTAGGCAACGTGAGGTAGGTAATTGGGTTATGATTTTGCAAACGAAATATGCCCGGATTTCATATTTTACTCTGCAATTTCCCTGATCTCCTTCATGCCCTCCCCTGCTATCGGGACCCAGATTGTGGGCTCCAGGTGTGGAATCGCGTATTATATCCATATGAAGAGTAGAGGTTGAGAGGAATCTATCGATACCACTTTTGTGGTATTTACTAACGCGGCTTTATTCGTAAGATTTGTGTGTGTGACAGACAGACAGGCAGAGAGAATGAGAAAGAGAGAAAAAGAGAGAGGGAGATGTAAATATAGGTAGATAGGTGTAGATATGAAAATCGAAAGAGATACTCCAAATCCAAATCTAATAAATGAGGTTCCCTTAGGTTTGAATCGATCGAACGGACTTTCGCCAATAGCGGACACCCCCTCCCCGTTGTCAGCCCTTTAATTAAATCGAGTGTTAGATGTATTCTAGAACCTAAGAATAAGAAAAATGTAAGATTCACCCTCCCGCTCCGTATCCCACGCCCAAAATCACCTAAAACCGCCAAATCCTGCCGTAAGAGTTTCCCAAACAAGCGCGCATCGCACAAACCCACTCGAGAGCGTATCAAATACCCTATAAGGAGGATCCAATCCAACGAGCTTAAGTCTCGGGAAAAAAAAGCAAGTAAGATCAAGGGATTATTTCCCATCAGCTGAGTTTTGCCTTCTTGGAGGTCGAGAGACTTAAGATGTCCACTCCATCTTGCAGCGGGATGCCAAGTGCGCCCCGAGTGCCATGCCGCAGTGCCAC
Source organism: Penaeus japonicus (assembly GCF_977035675.1). NCBI lineage: Eukaryota > Metazoa > Arthropoda > Malacostraca > Decapoda > Penaeidae > Penaeus > Penaeus japonicus. Next base: position 28,023,355 of record NW_028234434.1, read on the forward strand.
AGTGCCAATTGATGCCCAGCTTGCAACGGAGTGCCAGTGTGCTGTGCCGTTGGGGGTTGGTGAGAGGGGGGGGGGCTGTGTTGGGATGGGAGATTTCAGGTTTATGTCATTGTGTATTTAGGCGTGTATATATGTATATATATATATATATATATATATATATATATATATATATTTATTTATTAATGTATATGTACATATACATATCTGTCTATCTAAAAATATAATATATGATATATATAATATATAATATATATATATATATATATATATTTATATTTATATTTACATATATGTATATATATGTATATATATAAATATATACATATACACATACATATACATACACATATATGAATATGTGTGTGTGTATGTGTGTGTTTGTGTGTGTGTGTAGATAGATAAATATACGGAGAGATATATGTATATATATTTATTTATTTATATACACCTTTATATACATGTGTATATCAATGTATGTACATATATATGTATATATATATATATATATATATATATATATATATATATATATATATATTTATATATATATATATATATATATATATGCATATATATATATACATATATATATATATATATATATATATATATATACATATATATATATACATATATATATATATATACATATATATGTATATATATACATATATATATATATATATATATATATATGTATGTATGTATGTATGCATATATGTATGTGCGTTTGTTGTAGAAAGAGCAGATAACTCTTAATTAAACTCTGTGACGCCCGAATCCCATCCCAGATCAGAGCCCAAAGGCGGTCGGTCGTCCCAAGGATCCCCGACTCCTTCTGTTTCTTCTCCTGCTAATTCGTCTCATTTCCCATAATCCTCCGAAAGATGATCCTCTCCCCCTTCTTTTCTTCCCTCCTTCTCTTATCCTCTCTCCCTTCTCCCTTCTCCCTTCTCTATCCTCTTTCTTACCTTCCTTTTTTATGTTTCCCCCCTCCGCTATCTCACCCTTCGTCTCCTCCATTCTCTATTCTCCTTCCCCCCCATTTCCCATTTCCCTTCCCTTCCCCACTCTCCCTTTCCCTCGCCCCTCCCCCTTTCCTTCCATCCTCTCCCTTCCTCTCATTGCCTCCCCCATTCTCCCCTCCCCTTCTCCTCGCCCTTCTCCCTTCCCCTCCTCCTTTCCCCTCCTCCTTTCCCCTTCCCGTTCCCTTTCCCCTTCCCTTTCCCCTTCCCTTTCCCTTCCCCTTCCCCTCCTCTTTTCCCTTCCCCTCCTCATCCCCTCGCCCTTCTCCCTACCCCTCCTTTTCCTTTCCCTCGTTCCTCCTCCCCTCCTCTTCCCCTCGCCTCTTCCCCTCCCCTTCTCCTCACCCTTCTCCCTTCCCCCCTCCCTTTCCTTTCTCCTCGTTCCTCCTCCCCTCCTCTTTTCCCCTCCCCTTCCCCTCACTCTTCCCCTCGCCCCTCCCCTTCTCCTCGCCCTTCTCCCTTCCCCCCTCCCTTTCTCTTCCCCTCGTTCCTCCTCCCCCATTCCCCTCCCCTTCCCCTCCCCTCACCCCTTCCCGTTCCCTTTCTCCTCACCCCTTCTTCGTCCCTTCCACTCCCCTTCCCCTTACCCCTTACCCTTTCCCCTTACCCCTTCCCTTTCTCCTTACACCTTCCCCTCACCCCTTCCCTTTCCCCTTCCCCTCACCCCTTCCCCTCGCCCCTCCCCTTCTTCGTCCCTTTCCCCTCACCCTTCCCCCCTCCCCTACCCCTTCATCTCTTCCCCTTCTCCTTCCCCTTCCCCTTCCCCTTCGTCTCTTCCACTCCCCCCCAATTCCCCTCCCCTTTCCCCTCCCCTTCCCCTTCTTCGTCCCTTCTACTCCCCCCCACCAATTCCCCCTTCCTTAAATCCCCGAAGTGAGAGCCATCTAGCGGCGCGATCCTCAACTAGCCCTCGACGCTAAACAAAGCCTTCGGTTCGAATTCTTTCTTGACACACAGTGAGCGAGAGGTTGTAACGAAGCCGAAGGAGACGCGAACGCACTCCTGGCGTTGTTTGCATTCTCTTTCGCTCATTCGCTCGCTCTCTCTCTCTCTGTCTCTAGCTCTGTCTCTTTCTCGCTCGCTCTCACTCTTTCTTTCTCTCGCTCTTTCTCTATCTCTCTCTTTCTCTATCTCTCTCTTTCTCTCTCTCTCTCTCTCTCTCTCTCTCTCTCTCTCTCTCTCTCTCTCTCTCTCTCTCTCTCTCTCTCTCTCTCTCTCTCTCTCTCTCTAGCTCAGTCTCTCTCTCTCTCTCTAGCTCTGTCTCTCTCTCTCTATCTCTCTCTCTCTCTGTCTCTGTCTCTCTCTCTCTCTCTTTCTCTCTGTCTCTCTCTCTCTCTCTCTCTTTCTCTGTCTTTCTATCTCTCTCTTTCTCTCTCTCTCTCTTTCTCTCTCTCTCTCTTTCTCTCTCTCTCTTTCTCTTTCCCTCTTTCTCTCTCTCTTTCTCTCTCTCTCTCTCTCTCTCTCTCTCTCTTTCTCTCTCTCTCTCTTTCTCTCTCTCTCTCTCTCTCTCTCTCACTCGCTCGGCCTCCCTCTGCCTCTTTTTTATCTTTTCATCTTTCTCGCTTTCTCTCTCTCGCTCGTTCTCGTTTTTCTTTTTCGCTTTCGCTCGTTCTCGATATTATCTCTCTCGCTCTTATTTTTTTTCTCTCTATAGCTCTTTTTTCTCTCATTTCCTCTATAGCTCTTTCTCTCTCTTTCTCGTTCGTTATATCTTACTATATGTATCTCTTTCTCTCTTGTTTATCTTTCTATCTCTCTTGCTCTATATCTTTTTTTCTCTCACTTTATCTGTTTTTCTCTGCCTCCTTTTCCTTCACTATCTATTTTTTATTGACTCCCTCCCTCTCTCCCTCCTGCCTTCTCTCTGTTATCCTCTCTCTCTCTTTTTTTTTTTTTCTCTCTCTCTCTTTCTCTCTCTTTCTCTTTTTCTCTTTTCTCTCTCTCTCTCTCTCTATCTCTCCCCCTCTCTCTCTCCTCTCCCCCCCTCTCCCTCTCCCTCCCCCCCTCTCCCTCCTCTTACCCTTCCCCCCCTCTCTCTCTCCTCTTCCCTTTCCTCTTCCCTCCTCCCCCCCTTCCTCCCTCCCCTTATACAACCGACACCCCCCCCCCCTCCACTTCCCTCCACCTACCCCTCCCCACTCCCCCCCCCCCCCCCCCCCCCCCCCCCCCCCCCCCCCCCCCCCCCCCCCCCCCCCCCCCCCCCCCCCCCCCCCCCCCCCCCCCACCCCCCCCCCCCCCCCCCCCCCCCCCCCTCGCCCCCCCCCCCCCCCCCCTCCCTCTCTCCCTCCTCTTACCCTCCCCCCTCTCTCTCCCTCTTACCCTCCCTCTCCTCCTCTTACCCTCCCTCTCCTCCTCTTACCCTCCCTCTCCTCCTCCCTCTCCCTCTCCCTCTCCCTCTCCCTCC
>NW_028234434.1:28031786-28037818 GCF_977035675.1 Penaeus japonicus
TTTGGGCTGCAACTTGCAGGGGTTAATGTGCATAATCAGCGAGCAATAAAAAAGGAGGGGGAGACAGAAGAAGCAGACGAGGAGATGAAGAGTGCGAGAAGGTGAGGAGAGAGGAGGATTTTCTGGTGGGTGTGTATGTTTAAAAAGTAATGATTAAGATTCGGCTGTATAATGGTATATTATTTATAATAAGAAAATGATATCACCATTCTTCTCATATTTTTTTATTACGGATTATATTAATAATCTTATTTAGAAGAAGTGAGTTAAATATGATTAGCGTGGGAAGATAGGGAAGGAGGGGGAGAAAGAAACAGGAGGATAATGATGGTGTGTTGAAGGAGTGAAGATGGAGGAAGAAGGAGGAGGGGATAAAAAGGAAGAAGGAAGAAACAGATAGAATCAGAGAAGAGCTGTGTGATGTGAAGGAAGGGGAGAGAGAAGAGGAGGGGGAGAAAGCAAGAGAAAGGAAGAAGAAGAAACAGGAGAAGAAACCGGTGTGAAGGAGGGCAAAGAGAAGATAAGACGGAGAAACAGGAGGGAAGCGGAGAAGATGGTGGTGAAGGAGGGAAATTGTAGAGGAGACAGGAAAGCGAGGGGGAGAAGAGGAGTGGGAAGAAAGAAGACAGAAGAAAGAAAGAAGAACCAGGAGGAAGAAACAGGAGGAGGTGGAATACGAAGATGGTGGTGTTGTGGGTTGAAGGAATGGAGAAGAGGGAGTAGTGAGAAGAGAGAGAAGCTGAGGAAAAAGGAGGAGTGGAAGAACGAACCCGGAGGAGTGAATGAGGATGGAATGGTGGGTGAAGGAGGAAGAGGAAGAGAGAGTGAAGAGCAAAGGAAAGAGGAGGGGCGAGAAACAGGAGGATGAGATTGTGTCTGGTGTGTGAAGGTGGGCATAAAAAGAGGAGGTAGAAAGGGAAGGAGGATAGGGAAGGGGGCAGGGAGGAGAGAAAACCAGGCCGGAAGAAAGGGAAAGATGGAGGTGAGGAGGAGGGAAAGAGGGAATAGGGAGCGAATGGGTCTGTGAGGAAAAGAAGAAAAGAGGAGAAAGAAAAGAAGAAAAAGGGATAGACAGAGAAACAGGAGGAGATGGTGGTGAAGGAGGAAGAGGAGGAGAAGGAGGAAGAGGAGGGGGAGAAACAGGAGGAGAAGATGGTGGTGAAGGAGGAAGAGGAGGAGAAGGAGGAAGAGGAGGGGAAGAAACAGGAGGAGAAGATGGTGGTGAAGGAGGAAGAAGGAAGGGGGGACGAATGTGAGGAGAAAAGAGGAGGGGAAGAGATCAGAAAGAGAAAGAAGGACAAACAGGTCGGAGGATGATGCGGTGTTGAAGTGGAAGAAGAGGAAAAGAGGAGGGGGGGAGAAACAGGAGAAACAGGGAGCAGTTGGTGGTTGATGAAGGGTGGAAAGAAGGAGGAGGAGATGGAAGGAGGAAGAGGAGAAGAGGGATGGGGAGAGAAAACAGGAGGAGAAGATGGTGGTGAAGGAGGAAGAGGAGGAGAAGGAGAAGGAAGAACAGAAGGAGGGGGTTGGAGAGGAGGCAAAAAGAAAAAAGGGACAAGAATATGGAAAAACACTCGAAGAAACAGGGGACGATGTAAGCGGACGGGGATGAACGGAAACAAGAAAAAGGGGAACTAGATGAGGAAGAGCTGTGGAAAGGAGAAGAAGAGAGAGGAAGACGGAGAGAAGAAGTGAGAGGGGGGAAGGCCATAAGATCAGAGAAAAGATGAAGGGTATATACAAAGGATGTAAAGTATGGGAAGGCTAAGGAGGTGGCAACTGTAGAGAGTAGGGGAGGGTGTGGGACGAGAAAAAGAGAAGGAGAGAACGAAAGAGAAATGGATGAAGAGAGAAGCGGGAGGCCGTGGGAGAAAGGAGAGAAGAAGAAGGAAAAGAAAAGAGGGAGTATGGAGAGGGGAAAAGAAGGAGATGAAGGAAGAAGGGGAGAGTGGGGAAAGAAGTGAAGAAGGTATAGAAGTAGAGGAGTGGGGGAGATGGATAGAGATTAAAAGAGAAGGGGAATAAAGAGGAGAAGGAGAAGAAAGGAAATAGAAATAAGGGAAAAGCAAGGGAGAAGAAGTAAAAGACAAAGTAGGAAGGAAAAAAGGAAAGGAGGAAAGAGGAAGAGGAAGAAGAAGGAAGAGAAAGAGAAGGAACCGCAAAGGCCAGAGGAGGAGGGAGAGAGAACTGGTTTGCACAAAATGAGGAAAATACCCCCACAATACCCAACCCTCCTAGCCCACGCCCCACCTCATCCCCCTTCCGTCTAAAAAAACGGCCTCCCCCGCCCTTCCACCCTCTCTTCCCCCTCCTCCCTCCTCCCCCTCCTCCTCCCCCCTCCCCCCTTCACCAAAAAAGAGGGAGAGAAAAGATAGTTCTAATTGGATTCTGACTTACCATGAGTGTGAACAGGTTTCCCGCCGCCACGACCTCCGCCGGACGCGACCTACCTGGTGGTGGCGGCGGGGAAGGGGCTCGGGTGTCGCTTTGGTTGTTGGCTTGTTGGGTTGTTAGCTTGTTTGGTTGGTGGCTTGTTTGGTTGGTGGCTTGTTTGGTTGTTGGGATTGTTGGCTTGTTTGGTTGTTGGCTTGGGATTGTGGGCGTTTTTTGGGGGGTGGAGGGAGTGAGGGAGTGAGGGATCTTTCTAGCTCGCTTTCTCTCTCTTTCTCTGTCTGTCTGTCTCTCTCTCTATATATATGTATATATATTAGTATATATATGTATATATATATGTTTATATATGTATATATATACATATATACATGTATATATATATATATGTGTGTGTGTGTGTATTTATATATATATGTATGTATATATATATATATATATATATATATATATATATATATCTATGTCACCCTCTCTATCAATGTCTTTTCCACTCCCTCTCCCTCTACCTTCTACTCTCTTTCTCTCTCTCAAGCACAAACGCAAGCAAAAACGATTCCTAAAAGCTCTATTAAGTGTCTCGCAGCAGGCAAGCAGGCGTTGCTTGGCGAAAGCACTTGACCTTCGGGAGAATCTCATAAGCTTTAATAACATGGAATCTCACTGATAAGTGAAGATGGAGGGAGGGAGAGAGAGAGAGAAAGTTAGAGAGAGGGAGAGAGAAAGAAAGAAAGAGAAAGAGAAAGAAAGAGAGAGAGGGGGGGTGGGGGTGGAGAGAGAGAAAAACAAACAGAAAGAAACAGAGAGAAAAGAGATAGAGAGAGACAGAGATATAGACAGACAGAAAGAGAGTGAATTAACTAAGAAAGATATAAAAACTTATGAATATAGTTAATAAACCAAAGTTAATTCATAAAAAAGATCAAGATAAATAAGACACGATTGCACAAAATCATCCGCCAGAACCGAGCGAAGAATTAATGAACAGGTTAAAAAAAAAAAAAAAAAAATCGCTCCAGCACTGTTGTGTCAGGTCATGGGCGGCGGAACTCGTTTTGTTTTGGTCTGACTGTTTCTTATTTTCGCTCTCTATATCTTTCTTTTTCTGTTTCTCTATTTTTCTCTGTTTCTCTATATTTCTCTGTTTCTCTATTTTTCTCTGCTTCTCTATCTCTCTGGTTCTCGTTCTCTCCGTCTGTCTCTTTCTCTTTCTTTCTTTATCTCTCTGGTTCTCGTTCTCTCCGTCTCTCTGTCTCTTTCTTTCTCTGTTTCTCTATCTCTCTGGTTCGCACTCTCTCGGTCTCTCCGTCTCTCTGTCTCAATCCTTTCTTCTCACATTCCTACCAATACAAAACGACTATCTGTTGATCAAAAGATCAAATACGATAACCTGGGCAAGGAAATCTGCACTATTCAAGACCCAAATTATCCGGAACCATCTGCACATATAGAAATATTTTTAACTAATAACATTACAAACATGAATTTTGTATGTATAAAGGATGGTGGTGATAATGTCGATAATGGGGGGACTTGCGTTTGAATCGTTTATTGAGTGTTTTAGAAGATGAGTAGTTATTTTGTTTAATTTTGCTAATTTCTAAGTGGTAGTATTCGAGTTTTGAGTGTGACTATGTTCTCAGATCTTAGTAGTGATCTTTACCAAAGTACATCTCCTGCCCCAATCCTCATCATTGAAGTCCAATGGAACGGTTATGTGTGGTTCTTGAACATCAAGCCAAATACACGGTATTTCAGTCACTTGTGATGCACCTCGCTATGGTGTCTATGCTGCCCCTCCAAGCGGCTCAGCGCGCCCGCGCCCCTTGTTGTGTTAATGCCATGTTATTACGTAATGTATATACTATATATGTAAATAGAATAACCATCGTAATTAATGGAATAAAGTATTTAAATTGAATTGAATTGAACTCTTTGTCTCTCTGTTCATCTGTCTCCCTCTTTCTCTCCCTCTGTCTCTCTCTCTGTCGTTCAGTCTTTCTCTCACGCTGTTTCTCTGCCCCTTCCCCCCTCTCTTCCCCCCCCCCCTCTCTCTCTTTCTCTCTCTCTCTCTCTCTCGCTCTTTCATTCTTCTCACTCCTCCTCCCCCGCCTCCTCCCTTCCTCTATCCTCCTTCCTCCTCTCCCCTCGCCCGCCTTGTCCCCTTTCTCCATAGCACCTTGCACTTTTTCCCCTTCCTACTCTGCCTCCCTCCTATCCTCAAACGTCCCCCCCCCCATCCGTTTCTCCCTTCCACCCCGCTTCGCTTTTTCCATCCCTCGCCTTTTCTCTCTCTCTCTTTCTCTCTCTCTCTCTCACTCTCCCACTCTCCCACTCTCCCTCCCTCTACCCTCCACCCTCCCTCCCTCCCTCCCTCCCTCCAACCTCCCTCCAGCCTCCACCCTCCCTCCAACCTCTCCCTCCCTCCCTCCAACCTCCCTCCAGCCTCCACCCTCCCTCCAACCTCTCCCACCCTCCAACCCCTCCCTTCCTCCCATCTCTCCCACCCTCCCACCCTTCCAACCTCCACCCTCCCTCCAGCTTCTCCCACCCCCGCTCCCTCCCTCCCTTCCACCCTCCACCCTCTCTCCCCCCCCCCTCCCTCCAACCTCTCCCTCCCTCCCTCCACCCTCCCTCCAGCCTCTCCCACCCCCCTCCCTCCCTCCCTTCCTCCCACCCTCCCTCCAACCCCTCCCACCCTCCCTCCAACCCCTCCCACCCTCCACCCTCCACCCCAGACCAGGTATAAGAACCGGCACTTGCCCCCACTAAGCTGTAAATCTGGCTATGAGGACTGAGGGAATGCTCTGGTGTTGGCTCGAATCCGGCCTCCTCCCCGCCTTTTCCATTCCACACTGACAACACCTGGCATTTTTTTCCCCTCCGCCCCCCCCCCCCTCCCCCGATGATTTCCATCGATTTCCGCTACGGTACGGCTGATTGTATCCATCCTTTCCGCTTTAGCTCTCATTAACGTAGTTGTGGGTTTTGTTAGGTTGCTTAGTATTGTTGGTTGCTATTTTGTCATTTTCCTCTTGGTTTCGCGGTGTTATTGTGTGGTTATTTCTGTTATTAACATTATTTCCTTTCATGATTATTATTATTCATTCTCTTATATATTTTTCATTTATTTCATTTACTAGTTTCATAATTATCAGTCTTGTTAATTGTTACTATCCATTTATCATTCATATGATCACGCTATCATCATCATTATTCATTGTGTTCCTAAACATTATCATTCGTCACTATATTTATTCTCATCAGTATTATCACCATCACTATCATTTTAATTATATATAAAACAATCTGTGATGCATTTATATTTATACGATATTTAATGAAATATTAAAATTTTTGTATTATATTAGGTATTAACCCATTATATTATATTAAATTATTATATTATAGTGAAAATTATATTTTAGTAATAGGTCATGTTTTAAAACGAAAATAATTCCAAAAGACTTCGATAGCGGGCCTATCACATAAACGGACGCTCGGCATAATGGTAACGAACACGCCTTTTACGAAGTAGGACGCGACCGTGAAGAATGGAAAGAAGGGATAAAAGAAGAAGGAATTAAAGTGGTTGGATAAAAGGTTATAATAGTAATATAAAAATATAAATATAATAAATA
>NW_028234434.1:28037918-28045418 GCF_977035675.1 Penaeus japonicus
ACCGCAAAGGCCAGAGGAAATCTGTAGCACAAAGAATACCCCCCCTCCCCCCCCCCCCCCCCCGACGCCCCCCCCCCCCCCCGCTTCCCCCTTCCTCGTCCCCCTTCTCCATACCCTGCTCCCTCCCACCCTCCACCCCACCCTCACGCCCCCCCTCCTCCCTACCACCCTCTCTCTCCCCCTCCTCCGCTCCCCCTTCCCCCATCCCCCTCCTCCTCCCCCCTCCCCCCTTCACCAAAAAAGAGGGAGAGAAAAGATAGTTCTAATTGGATTCTGACTTACCATGAGTGTGAACAGGTTTCCCGCCGCCACGACCTCCGCCGGACGCGACCTACCTGGTGGTGGTGGCGGGGAAGGGGCTCGGGTGTCGCTTGGCTTGTTGGATTGTTTGGGTTGCTGGCTTGTTTGGTTGTTTGGGTTGTTGGATTGTCTGGTTGTTGGGTTGGGATTGTGGGCGCTTTTGGGTTGTTTGGTTGTTGGCTTGTTTGGTTGTTGGCTTGTTTGATTGGGATTGTGGGCGCTTTTGGGTTTGGTTGGGTTGTTTGCTTGTTTGGGGTGTTTGCTTGTTGGCTTGTTTGGTTGTTGGCTGCTTGGGTAGTTTGGTTGTTGGCTTGTTTGGTTGTTGGATTGTTGGTTTGTTTGGCTGTTGGCTTGTTTGGTTGTTGGTTTGTTTGGTTGTTCGCTTGTTTGGTTGTTGGTTTGTTTGGTTGTTCGCTTGTTTTGTGTGGCTTTGATTTGTTTTGTTTGTTGTTAGCCTTGTGTGGTTTGGGGTGGCCTTGTTTGTGTTGTTGCTTGTGGGCTCCGTCTTTAAGGCTACTTCAGACGATCGGTCTTTTTGCCCGCTGGGCGTCAGCCGCCTTTTCCATGTCACAAACGGCGGTCGGGCCGCTAGTTTTAAGTAAACCCTGGGTTTACTAGCGCCGACCCGCACCGTGTGACATGGTAAGGCGGCTGCCGCTTCAGTTCAAGACTTGCCGTTGCAGCGAAAGGTTGTGTTAAAAATGACTTAGATACAGCCCCAAATGTAGGACACTCTATTTCGCATATAATCTTTTCAGTACGAACATATTCTCACTAACCCAGCCACGTCTCCCTCTCCATATTCACCACCGGCGGCCGCGGCGGGTAAACTCTCGTCTGACAAGCAGCGGGCTGCCGCGCGTTTCAAGTGGGGAAATGCGTCCTCACTACCCCGCGGTCAGCGGTAGACCCCCGTGTGAATCACCAGCGTTTTACATAGGAATCAATAAAAACCTTTCAAGGCGATCCGCGCGCTGACCCGCTTTGCACCCGCGCGGGCCACCCGCCAATCTTACATAGCCCTTTAGAGTTAAGGGGTGGAGTAGTAGGATCTTTCTTGCTCGCTTTCTCTATCTATCTATATATATGTATGTATATGTATACATATGTATACATACACACACTCATACATATATATGTGTGTATGTATATATATATATGTCTATGTCACTTTCTCTATCAATGTCTTTTCCACTCCCTCTCCCTCTACCTTCTACTCTCTCCCTCTCCCTCTACCTTCTACTCTCTCCCTCTCTCTCTCTCAAGCACAAACGCAAGCAAAAACGATTCCTTAAATCTCTATTAGGTGTCTCGCAAGCAGGCAAGCAGGCGTTGCTTGGCGAAAGCACTTGACCTTCGGGAGAATCTCATAAGCTTTAATAACATGGAATCTCACTGATAAGTAAAGATGGAGGGAGGGAGAGAGGGAGAGAGAGAGAAAGATAGAGAGAGGGAGAGAGAGAAAGAGAGAGAGAATGATAGAGAGAAAGGGAGAGAAAGAGAGAGAAAAAAAGATAGGGAGAGAGAGAGAAAGAGAGAGAGAGAGAGGAAGGAGAGAGAAAAAAAAACAGAAAGAAACAGAGAAAAGATATAGAGACAGATATATAGACACAGAGACAGAAAGAGAGTGAATTAGCTAAGAAAAATATAGAATATATATAAAGACTTATGAATATAATGAATAAACAAAAGTTAATTCATAAAAAGATCAAGATAAATAAGACACGATTGCACAAAATCATCCGCCAGAACCGAGCGAAGAATTAATGAACAGGTTAAAAAAAAAAAAAAAAAAAAAAAAAATCGCTCCAGCACTGTTGTGTCAGGTCATGGGCGGCGGAACTCGTTTTGTTTTGGTCTGACTGTTTCTTATTTTCGCTCTCTATATCTTTCTTTCTCTCTGCTTGTCTATTTTTCTCTGTTTCTCTGTCTCTCTGGTTCTCATTCTCTCGCTCTCTCCGTCTCTCTGTCTCTTTCTCTTTCTTTCTCTCTGTCAAAACAAGACAAAAGACCTATCTATATATCAAAAGATCAAATACGAAAACAGGGGCAAGAAATATGCAAATCCAACGACCAATGATCCGGAACCATCTGCCACAACATGTTAGAAATATTTTCAACCTAAGTACATTTAAAACAAAATAAGTAGCATTTGAAAGTAAATCCTCCTAAGTACATTTGAAATAAAATTGAAAGAACATCTCCTGAATTATCATTGACATCAGGCGCTTGAACATCAAGCCAAACACGGTATTTCAGTCACTTGTGATGTTAGTATGTTGTCTATGTTGACCACACGTGTACTTTATGTTGTCTGTGTTAATGCCATGTTATTACGTAATGTATATACTATATATGTAAATAGAATAACCATCGTAATTAATGGAATAAAATATTTAAATTGAATTGAATTGAACTCTTGTGTCTCTCTGTCCCTCTGTCTCTCTCTTTCTCTCCCTCTCTGTCTTTCAGTCTTTCTCTCTCGCTGTTTCTATGTCTCTCTCTCTCCTCTTTCCCCTTCTCCTCCCTCTTCATCCCCCCCTTCCTCCTATCCCTCCTTTCCCCTCGCCCGCCTTCTCCTTCTCCCATTTTCCCCTTCCCACTCTGCCTCCCTCCCATCCTCAAACGCTCCCTCTTCCTCCCCCTCTCCCTCCACCCCCCCCCCCCCCCATCCGTTTCTCCCGTTCACCTCGCTTCGTTTTTCCTATCCTTCGCCTTTTTCCTCTCTCTTTCTCTCTCTCTCTCTCTCGCTCCACCGCCTCTTTCCCTGTCTCTTCCCCTTCTTCCCTCCCTCCAACATCTCCCACCCCCCTCCCTTCCTCCGACTCCCTCCCTCCCTCCCTTCCGCCCTCCACCCTCGCTCCCTCGCACCCTCCCTCCCTCCAACCTCTCCCTCCCTTCCACCCTCCCTCCTTCACTCCACCCTTCCTCACTCTCTCCCCCCCTCCAACCTCCCACCCTCCCATCCTCCCTCCAACCTATCCCCCCCCCTCCCTTCCTCCACCCTCCCTCCCTCCAGCCTCTCACCCCCCCCCTCCCTTCCTCCACCCTCCCTCCCACCCTTCCTCCCTCCCTCCAACCTCTCCCTTCCTCCCTCCCTCCCTCCCTCCTCCCTCCACCCTCCCTCCAGCCTCTCACACCCTCCCAACCTCCCTCCACCCTCGCACCCTCCACCCTCCCTTCCTCCCTCCCTCTCTCCCACCCTCCCTCCAACCTCTCCCTCCCACCCTCGTTCCCTCCCTCCAGTCTCCCACCCCCTCCCTTCCTCCAACCTCTCCCACCCCCCTCCCTCCACCCTCCCACCCTCGCACCCACCCTCCCTTCCACCCTCCACCCCAGACCAGACCAGGTATAAGACCCGGCACTTGCCCCCACTAAGCTGTAAATCTGGCACTGAGGAATGTTGGCTGTTGGCTCGAATGGCCCTCCTCCCCGCCTTTTCCTTCCAACACTGACAACACTGACATTTTTTTCCTCCTTCGAAGATTTCCAACGATTTCTTACGGAACGGCTGCTTAGAAATCCACTTTCCGCTTTAGCTAATTAATTAGTTGTGGGTTTTGATAGGTTGTTGTTATTGTTGTTGTTTTTGTCATTTTTTGTTTGGTGTTATTGTTGTTGTTATTTATGTTATTACCATTATTTTTTTTCATTATTATTATTATTATTATTATTATATTTTTCATTATTGTCATTACTATTTTTCATAATTATCATTCTTGTTATTGTTACTATCATTTATCATTAATATGATCATTATCATCATCATTATTATTGTTATTAACATTATCATTGTCACTATAATTAATATCATCATTATTATCACCATCACTATCATTTAGATTATATATAAAAAGAAAACTGTGATGCATTTATAATATATACAAATATTAAATATTAAATTTTGTATTATATTAGGTATTAAATTATATTATATTAAATATTATATTAAATATGAAATAATATATTAGTAAAGGTCATGTTTAAACCGAAAATAATTCCCAAAAGATTCGGATAGCGGGCCTCTCACATAACGGACGCCTCGCATAATGGATAACGAACACGCCTTTTACGAAGAGGGAGGACCGCGAGGAAGGAAAGGAGATAAAAGAAGAAGGAATATATGTGGATGGATAGATAGGTTATAATATATATATATATATATATATATATATATATATATAAACACACACACATATATATGTATATATATATACATAACCTTATATATATATATATATATATATATATATATATATATATGTATATATATATACATAACCTTATATATATATATATATATAAAACCTTATATATATGTGTGTGTGTGAGAGAGAGAGAGAGAGAGAGCGAGAGCGAGTCTGAGAAAGAGAAAGAGGGAAAAAAAAACCGCGCACAGCCATTATTCATCATGTGTGACCAAACACCCCCTCCCCTTCTGGCCCGCCCACCCGCCCGCCCCTCGTTATGGTGCCAAAGTAGATCACATGTCTTACCCTCCCCCCTCCTCCCCACCCCCTCCACTGCCTTCTCTGTCTCCCCTTACCCTCCCCTCTCCCTCCCTTACCACTTCCCATCTCCCTCCCATCTTCCCCCCTCCTCCTCCTCCCCTCTTCACCCTGCTATCCCCATTCCTCACCTCCCCTCTTCACCCCCCCTCTTCCCGTCCCCCTCCACCTCCCTCATTCCCCTCAGAACCCCCCCCCTCCTCCTCTCCCCATCTCCCCATTTTTCTATTCCCAATCCAATTCCCCCCCCCCTTACTTTCCCCCTACCCCCCCTCCCCTCCCCACACCCTCCTCCCAATCCCCTGCCCCTCGCCCCCCCTCCCCCTCCTTGGCACTGTCTGGCACCAACCATAATACGACCCATGTGGCACTTCGAGTGTTTATTTACATGTACAAAGACCCTTTCGTATGTGGTAGAGTGGCACTGAGCCGTTCGTGTGTGTGTGTGTATGTGTGTGTATGTGTGTAGATATGATTAACAGTGGCATCAATAATGATAATGTTAATAGTAATAATAATGATCATAATATTGATGATAATAATAAGGAAAAGAATGATATATTAGTAATGATGGTAATACTACTAATAATAGCAATGTAATGATAGTAGTGATGATGATGATAATAATAGTAATAAAGATAAAAAAGATGATTTTTTTCTTGCTATAAGTGCATAATAAAGATATTGTAAATCAAGACAGTTAATTACAATTATTCTGATTATAACTTTTGATAGTCAAGTGTGAATATTCTATGGTAATTTTGATTATAATTATTCTAATGTAACTTTGACTATAATTGTTTTCAAGCAACCTTGATTTTGATTATCCCAACGTGAATAAACAAAAAATACTTTTTTTGTCATGCGAAACAAGAATTCCTCTTCCTGCAGGACAGAGCTTTGGAGTGAGCCTTCCTCTCCCACTATTTATCCAGGAATGAAAAAGTGTATATATATACATATATATATATATTATATTTATATATATATTTATATTATATATATTTATATTTATATATATATTATATATATTTATATATATATATTTAAATATATATATATATAAATATATATATATCTATATTTATATATATACATATTTATATATATATATATTTATATATATATATTTAAATATATATATATTTATATATATTATTTATATATTTATATTTATATATATAACATTTATATATATATATGTATCATATATATATATGAATATATATATATATATATTTATAATATGTATATAAATAATATATATGATATATATAATATATATATATATACATGTAAATATATATATAACCCAGGAATGTTAGTTTATGTCACACAGAGAGGGGCTAAGAGGGGGAGGGTTGAAGAGGGAGAGAGAGGGAGCTAGGGTGAGAGGGAGGTTGAATAAAAGAGAGAGTGAGTGAGTCAGAGAGAGAGAGAGAGAGCAATCGAGAAAGAGAGAGAGAAACGTGAAACGCGAAAGTTAGATTCAGGCTTGAGTGCTAGTCGTACAGTAATCACGGATTGACTCGCCTTGCTTTGCGCCGTCCGACTGATTTCCAGGTGGAATGAGAAGGAAGGTCGTTCGTTAATGGATACAGTTCTGTGACTCAGAAAAAAAAAATACAGACGAGGCGGAGTCGAGGGTACAGGTAGATAGATATTCCCTCTATATATATACTTGCTGTAATGCGTGCAGTATCTGGGATAGCGACGTTGCCTTGGGTACAAGACCGGTCCCTTTGTGTACTAGAGGGGCGCTTTCATCTTCATATTGCTAGGGGAGAATGAGGCAGGGGAGGGGAGAGGGGTAGGCTGCGTGTGGTCAGGGGAAGTGGAGGGGGAATTGGAGGTATGGGGGAGGGGGTGTGGTGGTATGGATAAGGGGGGAGGGAGGATATAGTGTGGTGTATGGATTGGTATGGGAGGGGGTACTTGTTAGGGGAGGGGGAAAGGAGGAGGGTAGGAAAGGAAAAAAGATAAAGTATATAGGGGGTATTGTGCACTTTTATGGAAACGAGAGTATAGAGGGAAATACTAGGGGGAAATGGGGAAGTGGGGGTATGGATAAGGGGGGAGGGGGAAAGGAAGAGGAAGAGGAGGAGGAGGGTAGGAAAGGAAAAAGATAAAGGATATAGGGTATGATGTTTGGGGGGTATTACGCACTTTTATGGAAACGAGAGTGGAGAGGGAAATGCTAGGGGGAAATGTGACCGACATTCAAGGATGGTAGGGAAGAATGGACGGGAATAGGGGAAGATTTAGGGAAAAAGTAAATTATTTAAAATCGGCTAATAGCAGTTGGCGCGCTTTTTTTTTTTCTTTTTCTTTTTTTTATCATACTAGAAAGCAAAGGCTAGGGATAAATCGTAGAGCATTTAAGGGTAATTGTGCGTATTTGTTGGAAATTTGCAGGGGGAAATAAGTCTATGAAGTAGGATGAAATCATGTGATTGGAGGAAAACAATGAATGAAAAAAAAAGGATTAGAGGAAAATGCGAGATTAAAAAAAAATCAAACACTAAGGGGGAAATTGTGGCGGGGAGAAAAAAAAACAAAAGACTTTCGCCATGCGTAAAAAAAAAAAAAAAAAAAAAAAAAAGTAACCCCATAGTTAATAATAAATAAAATGGAGACGAAAATAAAGCGATAAAAAGAGGCAACGGAAATGACTCATAAATCAGAGACGTAA
>NW_028234434.1:28052918-28060418 GCF_977035675.1 Penaeus japonicus
CGTCATGTCCGGTGATTTAACTTTATTTTCAATGAAATCTTCTTTAATCTCTCTTTGTGTCTCTGTCTTTCTTTTGTTTATTTTTCTCCCTTTTTTAATCCTTCGCTTTACATCCGTTCGTGCAACTTCTGCCGGATTGCACCGTCTAGGCTTAGAAAAACGCTCTCCCTGTTTCTCCTCACAAATGCCCGATTGTTCTCCCTTCCTCCTCCTCTTCTTCTTTTTCTTCCTCTTCCTCCTCCTCCTTCTTCTTCTTCTTGTTCTCATTTTTCTTCTTTTTCATTTTTTCCTTCTTTTTTTTTTCTTCTTCTTCACCTCCTCCTCCTCCTCGTCCCTTTCCTCCTTCTTCACCTCCTCCCTCCTTTTTCCTCCCCCTCCTGCTCCAGTCCCTCGTCTCCCTTTCGTCTTCTTCCTTTTCCTCCTCCTTCCCCCACCCCTCCCCTTCCTCCTCCTCCTCCTCTTCCTCTTCTTCCTCCTCCCCCTCCTCTTCCTCCTCCTCCTCCTCCTCCTCCTCCTTTTCCTCTTCCTCTTCTTCCTCCTCCTACCCCCTCCTCCTCCTCCTCCTCCTTCCCTTCCTTCCCCTCCACCTCCTCCTCTTCCTCCTCCTCCTCCTCCTCCTCCTCCTCCTCCTCTTCTACCTCCTCCTCCTCCTCCTCCTCCTCCTCCTTCCCTTCCTTCCCCTCCACCTCCTCCTCTTTCTCCTCCTCCTCCTCCTCCTCCTCCTCCTCTTCTACCTCCTCCTCCTCCTCCTCCTCCTCTTCTACCTCCTCCTCCTCCTCCTCCTCTTCTACTTCCTCCTCCCTCCTCCTCCTCTTTCTCTTCCTCCTCTTCTTCCTCTTCCTCCTGCTCCAGTCCCTCTTCTCCCTTTCGTCTTCCTCCTCTTCCTCTTCCCCCCCTCCTCCTCCTCCTCCTCTTCCTTCCCTCCCTTTCCTTCCTCCTCTTCCCCCTCCTCCTCTTCCTCCCTCTCCCCCTCCTCCTCTTTTTCTTCGTCCTCTTCCTCCTCCTTCCCTTCCTCCTCCTCCTCTTCCCCCTCCTCCTCCTCCTCTTCCTCTTCCTCCTCCTCTTCCTCATCCTTCCCTTCCTCCTCTTCCTCCCTCTCCTCCTCTTCCTCCTCCTCCTCCTCTTCCTCTTCCTCCTCCTCTTCCTCATCCTTCCCTTCCTCCTCTTCCTCCTCCTCTTCCTCTTCCTCCTCCTCTTCCTCATCCTTCCCTTCCTCCCTCTCCTCCTCTTCCTCCTCCTCCTCCTCCTCCTCCTCCTCCTCTTCCTCCTCTTCCTCCTCTTCCTCCCTCTCCTCCTCTTCCTCCTCTTCCTCTTCCTCCTCCTCCTCCCCCTCCCAATGCAATCAAAGCGAAAGAGGAAACTCCTTCACCAGACGATTACTTATATTTTTTCACACGCATCTCGACTGTCTTTTGTCATTCATGTTCTTATCGTTGGTATTAGTTTTTATTACGCATGTTATCTCTCTCTTTTTCTCATTCTCTCTCTCTCACTCTCACACACTCTCTCTTTCTCTCTCTCTCTTTCTTTCTCCCTTTCTCTCCCTCTTTCTCTCTCTCACTTTCTCTCTCTTTCTCTTTCTCTTTCTGTCTCTTTCTTTCTCCCTTTCTCTCTTTCCTTCTCTCTCTATCTCTCCTTCTCTCTCTCTCTCTCTCTCTCTCTCTCTCTCTCTCTCCCTCTCTCTCTCTCTCCCTCCCTCCCTCCCTCCCTCCCTCCCTCCCTCTCCCTCCCTCCTTCCCTCCCTCTCTCCCTCTACATCCCCTCACGTCTCCCCTTTCTCCCTTTTATTAATTTTCCCCTCTTCCCTCTTCTCAGGTGCCGCTGTGGAAGCTCGGCGGGGAGGAGAGAGAAGGCCAGATAGCTCTCCTGCGCGCCGCTTGCCCCGCCCACTTGGTAAGTCTCCGCCCACTCCATCGATCGGCACGCCCACTCGAACCCTTTCGTGCGTTCCTATTGGTCGGTTGTTGTGTGGAATACGCCCGCGCTTGTCATGTTTCGCTTGTTTTTTGGGGGGTGTTTTTTTTATAAGGGGGGGGGGAGTGGAGGGGGGTTATGTCTTTCTTTATTTATTTATTCTCTTTTCTTTTATACTTATTTTTTTTCTTTGAATTATTTCTTGAGGATTTTTTTTTATTTTTTTTTAAATCTTAATAAGTGTTTATGTGGTTTACATTATTTTTCTTATCTCTCTTTCGTTTTTGTTTTTTTCTATTTCTTTGTTTTTCTTTCCTCTTTTTCTACTCTTTTATATTTATATTATTATATTGTTATTATCATTTCCCTTTGAGGTAAAGAAGGGAAAGTTAATATAAAGATAATATAAGCAAGAGGGAATGTCAAGGGATTGTAAATATAAACACACTTAATAATATAACAAGAAAGACAATATAGCAAATCCTACAGAATTTACAAAGGCAAGAAAATGCATAATAACAGAACGAATATGAAGACGAATATTCATAAAAAAAAAAGACGAGCAAATTTGCAAAAACAAAAGTGAAAAAGAGTTCATGATTCATATTTGCTTCACTTGGTTTTAGTTCGAAACAAAAAGCTTCAGAAATGGTAGATTGTTAGCGATCTTAGAAATTCAAATTAACGAATTCCCGATGACTATGAAACTAGCTAGCACCTAAATCTTCCAGCAACTAGTAATGACTGTGAATGTATCTGGCAAAAAAAATAAATAATAGAATAAATAAATAGAAAATAAATATAAAATAAATGTGAGTCTTGATAGCGGGTTCGTTATCCGAGCTGTTTTCGTAAATATATTTCGAAGTTTCGTACATCGTGAAGCAATGGATAGGATTTAGATGACTACCTTTGTAAAGACAGCTAGTGGATCTAGTGGTTCATCTAGAAACGATTCTGAATGAAGGTAGAAGTTACTATAAATCTAGATCTAGTTTTATTAACATTTTTAGTGGGTCTCTCTTTCTCACTCTCTCTCTCTCTCTCTCTAATTTAGATAGCGATTATGATAGAGGTGTGTGGGATCACTCAGTCATCAGAACTACATGTAGTCCTGATGACTGAGTTATCCTAAATGCGTCAATTACATCTCTTGCGTTGTGGAAACTATTCAGTCTCATTTAGACTTTTTCCCTCATGGAGGCGTATGTCTCATTTAGACTTTTTTATTTTATTTAGTCTCATTTAGATTTTTTTCCCTCATGGAGGTGTATGACATGTTTCATTTAGACTTTTCATTTAGTTTCATTTAGACTTAATTTTTTCCATATGGATGTGTATGACATGTTTCATTTAGACTTTTCATTTAGTCTCATTTTGACTTTATTTTCTCCATTTGGAGGTTTATGACAACGTTTCTGAATGATCTCACAGCGTTTGTGTAAGCTAGCAGATGTTAGGAATCTAGGAATCATTAATGGTCATCCTAATTTGCAACGACCATTACGCACCGTGCAATAACTATTCAAATATCAGTCAATTAACAGTTGTATTAAACTCGATCTTGCAATTCTTCTTTCCATTGTTCCGTAGTCAACCAAGACTGTAACGACTTAGCATTGTCTCTCAGGCAAGGAAACAGTGATTGCAAAAGCGTCTGAGGCGAGATTCAATTGCAGAATCCTTCCAGAAGTGCCTGTGACTCAGAGGGCGAGGGTTGAGTCACGCCGGGTGTTTCTGTGAATCAAAAACGACAAGTTGACTCGTACCGGAAGTGCCTGTGACTCAGAGGGCGAGAGTTGAGTCACGCCGGGTGTTTCTGTGAATCAAAGACGACAGGTTGACTCGGAGCGGAAGTGTCTGTGAGTCAGAAATGGATTGCCGAGATGTTGTTGCATCCGTGAGTCAGTGAGTGGTTGATAAGGTATTTAGAAAGGTATGTAAATATGAAGAAGAAGAAGAAGAAAAAGAAGGAAAGAAAAAAAAAGAAAAAAAAGAAAAAAAATATGTGTGTGTGTGTTTGTATGTATGTATGTATATATATATATATATATATATATATATATATATATATATATTGTTAAGTCTTTACCGAAGAAGTCACTGAGCAATTGGAATTTCTACGATTCATTTTGCAAAGATTCTTAAGACTAAGAATAACGAAATAACGAGCGGAAACCAAGAATCGTTTGAAGGGAATTAGATTTTAAGATTGTTTTTTTTTTTCAACTCTTTGTAGGTCTTTATTTCCCCTTCTATAACCTTTAATAATTATTTTAAATAATAGACTTCCAGATGAAAGAAAAGGGAAGATAGATGCAATAACTGATGATCATTTGCAATCAATTATTTTAGTGCATAATTGATACTGCCGAAAAAGCATCTTCTGAAATGATCAAACAACAACAAAAAAAAAGAATTTTGAAAAATATTTCCCTTTATGAAATAATTATGCTGTGAAACCGAGAGAGAAATATATATATATAAATATATATATATATATATATATATATATATATATATATATATTTATATATATACATATATATACATATATATATGTGTATATATATATATATATATATATATATATATATATATATATATATATATGATATTTCTCGTATATAAATGCCCCTTTCATTTGAATGAAAAAAGAAGAAAAAATGATAATAAATGAATAAAAATAAATAAATAAATAAATAAGCCTTGCCTAACGAATGATAATTAACACCAAATTATTTTTCTGTGTTTTAATGACCATAATAAGTAACACCGCTCGAATAACACACACACATAACATCCACGTGTTATAATAATCCACATTCCCAAACCCTCCATTTATCTTTAAAAACTTCTTTCATGGCCATTCGCTAACGAATTTAATATAAAGATAAGTCGCGTATAAGTCGTGGAAGTATAGTTAAAGGGGGTAAGTATGTGCAATAGACTCTGGGTATGTGTTATAGTCAGCAGCGGCCTAAGGGTTTGGATGGGTATAAGAGTGAGTCACACCATGAGGGTAGAAAGGATAAGATTAATCGCGTTATGAGAGTATGAGTGAAAGTGAGTCACTTCATTAGGGTAGAAATTATTAAAATGAGCTGCATTATGAGAGTATGAGTGAAAATGAGTCACATCATAAGGGAAGAGATGTTAAGATGAACCGCGTTATGAGAGTATGAATGAAAGTGAGTCACTTCATGAGGGTATTGTTAAGATGAACCGGGTTATGAGAGTATGAGTGAAATGAGTCACATCATAAGGGTAGAAATGATAAAATGAACCGCGTTATGAGAGAATGAGTGTGAAAGTGAGTCACTTCATGAGGGCAGAAATGTTAGAATGAGTCGTGTTGTGAGAGTATGAGTGAAATTAATCACATCATGAGGGTAGAAATGATAAAATGAACCGCGTTATGAGAGTATGAGTGAAATGAGTCACTTCATAAGGGTTGAATATTAAAGCGAGTACATTATGAACAATAAAATTTAAAAGATAAAGATAAATATAATAATATAACAGAGATGCATTCTGCTTTCTATTTTTCTCAATATAAACTTTTTTTTTCTTAAGAGAGGAAAATTCAAATAAGTACGTCAAGAATAAATAAATACTTGTTCAACAGAAAATATTTATTTTTCAGATTAAATCATTTTTCAGAGACACATATATATTTTTTTTTCAAATTTCAAATGCCAAACCTTAAGAAATGAATAAAAGACCTTTTTTCTGATATATAATCTCAAGAAAATATTATGAAAGGATGAAATAGATGTGTTATCACAAGGGGAGATTCGCGAGTGGGGGGAGGGGGTAGAGGGGCCATTGCGGGAGGAGAGAAAAAAAATGTTTGCGTAGGTAGGGGAGGGGAGAGGGAGAGGGGAGGGGAGAGAGATGGAGGGGGAGGGAAGGGGAGTGGCGATAAAGGGGAAGAAGAAGGGTTAGAGGCGGAATAAATAGGTTGGTTTTCTTTTTTAATGGGTTGTGTGTTTGTGTGTGTGTG
This sequence comes from Penaeus japonicus, assembly GCF_977035675.1. Taxonomy (NCBI): domain Eukaryota; kingdom Metazoa; phylum Arthropoda; class Malacostraca; order Decapoda; family Penaeidae; genus Penaeus; species Penaeus japonicus. Next base: position 28,058,839 of record NW_028234434.1, read on the forward strand.
TCCTTTTTTTTCTCTCTCTCTATCTATCTACCTATCTTAAAATGATGGTTATAGGTTAAACCTGTGTGTGTATGTGTGTATATATATATATATATATATATATATATATATATATATATATATATACATATACATACACGTATGTATAAAAATACTCACGCACTCACATATATACATTATATATATATATATGTATATATATATATATATATATATATATATATTTAAAATATATAAAACAGATATATAAAACAAACTGAACGAAGTGCAGAAAAACAGAGCAGCCAAGTAGTGATTCAAAAAAGAGAGTGTCCATCGCGCGGAAAGATACGCGCCCGTTAACCATCCCTCGATATCTGTTTCAACGAAAGAAGCAAATAGGGAGAGACAGATAACAGTTAACTCGCTCAGTTAGCTGTCTGGGGGAGAAGAGGAGGGGGTGGAGGTGGAGAGAAGGGGAGGGTGGAGGTGGAGGTGGAGAGGAGGGGGGAGTGTGTGAGAGAGAGAGAGAGAGAGAGAGAGAGAGATGGGCAACAAGATGGAGTGGAAGGAGGGTGGGGGTAGGGGGGGACGGGGACAGGGAGTGAGAGAGAGTGTAAGAAAGAGAGAGAGAGAGAGAGGGAGTGGCGTGGGGGGAGGGGGGGAGGGAGTCAAAGAAGAGAGATAGAAACAGACAGACAGATAGATAGAGCGAGCGAGAGAGAGAGAAAGAGAAAACCGAAAACCGAAAGAAATAAAAAAAAAGAAAAAAAAAGAAAAGAGAAAGAGAGACAGAGAAACAAACAAACAAACAAACAAAAAAAAACATATCCAACCGGAGAGAAAGAGATAACCAAACAGCATCCCAAAAGAGCCTGAACCGGAGCACCGACCAAGCCCCACGGATGCTGTATGTACCGCTGGATGCTGGGCTGGAGACTGACAGCTCCCCAGATCTCCTGAGATGAGGAGACTCCTTCTTAGGGCGGACGCCACACAACGGCTCTGAGATACGGCGCTGCGCTAATACGGAAGGAGGGAGTCGGGAACGCGGGAACACACGCTCTCTATCTCTCTCTCTATCTATCTATCTAGCTATCTATCTCTTTCTATCTCTCTTTCACCATCTATCTGTCTCGCTTTCTCTCTCTATCTGTCTCTCTCTCTCCATCTATCTATCTATCTATCTTTAATCTCCCTCTCTCTCTCTCTTTCTCTCTCACTCTCTATCTCTCTCTCACTCTCTCACTCTCACACTCTCACTCTCTCTCTCTCTCTCTCTCTATATATATATATATATATATATATATATATATATATATATATATATATATATATATATATATATATATAACTCTCACTCTCTCATTCTCATTCTCTCTTTATCTCTCGCCTTTAATCTCTCTCTCTCTTTCTCTCTCTCCCTCCCTTCCACCCTCCCTCCCCCTCTCTTTCTTTCTCTCTCTCTCTCTCTCTCTCTCTCTCTCTCTCTCTCTCTCTCTCTCTCTCTCTCTCTCTCTCTCTCTCTCTCTCTCTCTCTCTCTCTCTCTCTCTTTCTCTCTCTATCTTTTTCTCTCTCCCTCCCTCTCTCGTTCTCTCCC
>NW_028234434.1:28078479-28088479 GCF_977035675.1 Penaeus japonicus
ATTTATATTATAATATGTATATATATCTCAACCCACACCACACACACACACATATTTAGATATTTATATATATTAAGATATATTTTATATATATATATTTATATTTATATATGATAAATATTATACACAACAGATATATATATAAGTAAATGCTTATAGATAATTATTTTCTTTATTTATTTATATGATATATATATCTAATATATTTATATATATATTATATAAATATATATATATATATATAGTTTAATAGTATTATAACACACCGATTTATTTATACGATAAATGGCATATAGATGTTATTTTCTTTATATTTATATATATATATATATATATATATATATATACATTAATATATATTATATATATATATATATAAGTTTTAGTATATAATTTTTTCTTTATTCAGTAGTTGTTTCAAAGTCGTATAAATACTCTTCATGTTCATATTTTTAATCTTTCTTGTATGTGGTACATATTTTATATATATTTTTTCCATCTTCCTTTTTTATTTACCATGTGTTTTTTCCATCTCGTATTTATTCATTATATTTATTCAATCTTTTTCCATTCTTCTTTTTTCCTTCTCATTTTCCTTTGACTGTATTTATCATTCCCTTTGGTAATTCCCGTGTCATTTTTTTTTATATATATATTCTTATATTTTCCATTTGATAAGACTTGAGTATTTTGTTTATTAAAGATTTTGTAGAAAACTGTCCTTTTTATTTATTCATGTAAATGCATTTAATTAAGATTGTTATAAAGATTTAAAGATTTCTGTCTCAGTAAAACGACGAAAAATAAAATAAAGGGAAAAAATAAAATTGTTGATATATATGAAATGACCAATTGATTTAATATAACCTAAGGGTAATTCGATAATGAAACTGCAACATAAGGTAAAAAAAAAAAATGTCAATACTGGATAAAAAAAAAAAAAAAAAAAAAAAAAAAATCCTCTGCCTTGACCTCCTCGCAAACAATAAGCGTAATTCGCGTCGTTTAAATCAAGTCATTCCACCGAATCGCGAATATTTTGACGTGCGAAAAAGTCATCGGTGTGATTGGCTGTCCTTCCCCGAAAGAAAGATCGCGCGGTTGTGTTGGTTTCAGGTTGGGTACTTCCGTGGCTCGCCTTCCGTTCCGAGAAATTGAAATGAATACGCACGCACGTATGCACACACACGCACTCACTCACTCACTCTCAGTCACTCAGTCACTCGCACTCACTCACTCACTCACTTAGTCAGTCAGTCAGTCTGTCTCTCTCTCTCTCTGTGTCTGTGTCTGTCTCTGTCTCTCTGTCTCTCTGTCTCTCTCTCTCTCCCTCTGTCTGTCTCTCTTTCCCTCTGTCTGTCTGTCTGTCTGTCTGTCTCTCTCTCACTCTTTCACTCTTTCACTCTTTCACTCTCTCATTCTCTCCCTCACTCACTCACTCTGTCTCTCTCTGTCTGTCTGTCTGTCTGTCTCTCTCTTTGTCTGTCTGTCTCTCTCTCTCTGTCTGTCTCTCTCTCTGTCTCTATCTCTGTCTGTCTGTCTCTCTGTCTGTCTGTCTGTCTGTCTCTCTGTCTGTCTGTCTCTCTCTGTCTCTATCTCTGTCTGTCTGTCTCTCTCTCTCTCTATCTATCTCTGTCTGTCTGTCTGTCTCTCTCTGTCTCTATCTATCTCTGTCTGTCTGTCTCTCTCTCTCTGTCTATCTGTCTGTCTCTCTCTATCTCTCTCACACACACACGAACGTATTTCACATACATAGCTCAATAAGTTAGTAGTTCGAACCCTGTGGTATCATCTTTGACATCCACTTCTTCTCACCTCTCACGTCTTTCACTTCATTTTCTTCTCTCCCTCTTCCTTTCAATCTCCTGCTGCTCCTCCGTTTCTCTATTCTGCCTCTACGATTTATTCTCCTCCTCCTCCTCCTCCTTGTGAGAGAAAGAAAGAAAGAGAATAAGAGAAAGTACGAGCGAGTGTGTGTCTCACCGGTTGTAACTAAATCCAACTGCGGCGGATCCGGCCTTGTTTCTGTGGCTCCTCTGTGGCTTCTTGTCAACAACAACAGCACACACGCAAACACGCTCTCTCTCTCTCCCTCTCTCTCTCTCTATTTCTCTCTCTCTCGCTCTCTCTCTCTCTCTCTCTCTCTCTTATTCTATTTCGTTTTTTTCTTTCTCTCTTTCTGTCTATTTCTCTTTTCTCTCTTTCTCTCTCTCTCTCTCTTTCTCTCTATTTCTATCTCTCTCTATATATATATGTATGTGTATATATATATATATATATATATATATATATATATATATATAGATATATATATATATATTTCTCTCTCTCTCTCTTACTCAATATCCCTCTCCCTCTCCTCTTTTAGAGAGAGAGAGACAGAAGACAGAGAAGAGAGAGAGAGAGAGAGAGAGAGAGAGAGAGAGAGAGAGAGAGAGAGAGAGAGAGAGAGAGAGAGTAGTAGTGTAGTGTGGGGAGGAGTACGAGGAGTGAGGATGTGGTGCTGGAGAGGGCGGTGTGAGAGGAGTGGGGCAGGGATGTGGTGGTGGGGGGTGTGGCTGGTTGGTGGTTGTTGTGAGAGTCTGAGAGGTGACGGGGGAGGTATGAGGGAGAGGAGGCGGTGCGGAGATAGAGAGGAGTGAGGAGGGGGTGAGAGAGAGTCCGATGAGGGGGGAGAGGAGGGGCGACGGTGGGTGTGGGCGAGGCGAGCGTGACTGAAAGAAGAGGAGAGAGTACGTGCGATGAGTAGGTGGGGGTGTGGTGTGAGAGAGAGACGAGAGAATTTTGAGAGAGAAAGCCCCCCAACCCCAACCCCATTACCCACGCCCCCACAAAGAGAAAAAGATAGAGAGTGAGAGATGAAGAGAGAGAGAGATAAAGAGAAAATAATGAGAAAAAGAAAGAGAGGGATTGATAGCTGGACAGACAGATAGATAAGTAGATAGAGATGAATACGTGGAAGAAACAGAGGAGATGGGAAAGGAAGATAAGTAAGATGGAAGTAATGGAAGAGGAGGAAGGGAAGATGAGAGGAGAAGAAGAGAAAAGAGGAGAAGTAGATGGTAAAAGAAGAAGAAGAAGAAAGAAACTAATAGAAGAAAAAAATAAGAAGAAAGAAGAAAGAAAAAGCAGAACAAGAAAAAAAAAGAATATGACGAAGAAAAAGAAAAGGAAGAAAAAAGAAGATTAATAAAAGAAAAAGACGAAGAAGAAGAAGAAAAGGAACAAGGAAAGAATAAAAAAATGAAAAAAGACAAATTAAGAAAAGAGTGAAAGACGAAAGAAAGGAAAGAAAGAGGGAAAAGAGTTTAGGTAAGAATGGTTAAATGGAAAAGGCTTGAATGAGAAGGAAGAAGAGCAGGAAAAAGAAGAAGGAAGTGGATTATTGCGAAAAAATTTTATAAATTAATAAAATAATATATTTTTTATTATTAAAGAAAGAGGAAGAAGAGGAGGAGGAAAAAGAAAAAATAGAAGAAGAAAAAACGGTCGAGAACCAAGATAACCTGACTTAAAGGAAGACACTTCAAAGAAAACAACAAAGTCTTCAAAATACTTTTTATTGTAAAAAAAAAAAAAGTTTTCGAATGATTAACACACAGCACTGGAATGCTTTTTTTTAGGGCTGAGCCACGTCACACAGACGTCGTATCAATGCATTGCACAATCATGATGCACATTGCAGGGTTGTTGTTGTTTTTGTTGTTGTTGTTTTTGTTGTTAGTGGTGGTGGGTGTGTTGTTATAGCTTTTGTTGTTGAAGTTATTATTATTATTTTTGTTGAGTTATATATTGCTTGTCTCGTTTTGCTTGTGTGTGTGTTTGCGTGTCTTTGTTTTGTATGTAAATGTTTGTGTGTGTACTTGCGTGTGTATACAATTCATAAAACATATCTTGAACAATACATACAGCTTAACATTACACTCAAACATGTGATTTTTCTCAACCGAAATCCCATTCAGTGACTAACACACAAAACACAATATAATATTATAACATTCCTTTAACCAGCCATATAACACACCATTCATCTTAATTATCTATTCACAACAAACACACGTCACTCACAAACAAACAAATCAACTTACAAACAAATACAAAACTTACAAACTGTCAATCAAAACCATTTGCCTTCTTCTTCTTAATAATAATAATAATAATAATAATAATAATAAAATTCTAACTGTAGTCATGGTATAAATTATATCAATAGATTATGTAAATAATGGCCTTTTCTATTCTAACTAATATTAATAATTAAACTTTTCCTTTTCAACGAATAACTTGCTCTTTAAGGTAAGCAGCTGGTATGAGGTATGTCACTTGTGTAATTCTTTAACAAATATACACTATCCTTTAACACGTGGAGACACTGTAGCTCCTTTTAAGTAAATCAAATTAGGAACACAAGGTTGAATAGTGACACGGCTGTGATGACCCGACACCATTTCACTGTAAAGGAAGAAGGGGCTAAATACAGTGTGGTTTCACTGTATATAAAAAAAGGGTCCATATTATCATCACATAGTAATGAGTCTATTTATATTTAGATACATTTCATTCTCACCAAGATATCAAATTGGTGATAAGAACAAAAAAAGTAACAAAAAAAGTAAGGGAAGGGGCATGCTAGTCACAGAAGCACTGGAGGACTGTGAAAATGACAGTGATTCAGATCTACTGTGTATGGTGTGTCGGGTCGGTCACTACATCCGGCTGAAGACGCACTACAAGAAGGCACCCGAGCATCACCAGTATGGCACTCGCTGCGTCACCACACTGTGTCAAACATGGCAGTGGCAGCGTGTCAAGAGGTATTTCGTAATATACAAATCTCGCTCTCCGTTCCGCGCCCACGGGAAAGGGGGCCCCGCCCATGGGAAAGGAGGCGCCCACGGGAAAAGGGGGCGCCCCGCTCAGCATCCCGAAAGGGCGACTCCATCAGATTTCTCTCCTTGTCTCCCCGCAAGGATTCCAAGACACACACACACACTCACACACTTCTTTTTAAAGCACCTTATCTACACTACGGCACCGTGACCCGAAGGATTAAGGAGAGAGAGAGAGAGAAAGAGAGAAAGGAAGGGGAGAGAGAGAGAGAGAGAGAGAGAGAGAGAGAGAGAGAGAGAGAGAGAGAGAGAGAGAGAGAGAGAGAGAGAGAGAGGGAGAAACGAGACCGGAGAGGAGGGAGACTGAGGAGAGTGAGAGGAGAGAGGAGGAGAGAGAGAGAGAGAGAGAGAGAGAGAGAGAGAGAGAGTGGTAGGAAGAGGAAGAGAGGAGAGAGAGATGATTGAGAGAGGAGAGAGAGAGAGAGTCGAGGGGAAGAGAGGGAGAGAGAGAGAAAGGGAGGAGGGCGGGAGGGACAGGGTGTGTGGAAAGGGGAGGAAGGTGAGACGAGGGGAGGGAGGTGAGTAAAAGCAGATGGAGAATGGAGAGAGAGGAGGAGAAGAAGAGGGCGAAGGTGGGGGTGGGGGTGAAGGACAGTGGAGAGAGAGAGGGAGAATGGGAGGGAGGGAGGGAGGGATGGAGAGAGAGAGAGAGATAGAAAGACGGAGAGAGAGATGAGAGAGGGCGGAGGAGAGATGAGAGATGTGAGAGAGAGTATAAAGGAGAGAAGATGAAGAGAGAGAGTATAAGAAGAGAGAGAGAGAGAGTATGAGAAGAGAGAGAGAGAGAGAGAGAGAAGAGGAAAGAGAGAGAGAGAGAGAGAGAGAGGAGGGAGAGAGAGAGAGAGAGGAGAGAAAGAGAGGAGGCGATGTGGAGATTTGAGAGAGAGAGAAAGGCGGGGGCCATCTGATGAGAGTGAGAGAGAGAGAGGGAGAGACCGAGAGAGAAGAGACGAGAGAGAGGAATGAAAGGGCAAGGGAGGGAGGGAGGGAGGGATGTTGAGATAGGTGGGGAGGGAGGGAGAGAGAGTGTATAAGGAAGGATGGTGAGAGGAGAGAGAGAGAAGAGTGTGTTAAGTGAGTGAGAGAGTAGAGTGAGAGTGAGAGAATGATGTTAGGGTTGGGATTGGGAAGTGGGGAGAGAACCAGAGAGAGAGAGAGAGATGGATGTGAGCGTTGAGAGAAGTGAGATGAGAGATAGTGAGTAGAGGAGAGATTGTTGAGAGGGGGAGGATGTTGGAGATGGACGAGAGATTTGTAAATGTTGTTTGGAGATGAGGAGGAAATTTGAGAGGATTTGAAAGAGGAGAGTATGTGAGAGAGAATGACGAGGAATGAGTGAGAGAGAGATATAGAGGAGGTTTGGAGAGAGGAAGAGTTAAGGTATAGTGGAGAGGTGCGGTGAGAGAGGATGGAGAGAGAGAGAGAGAGGATGTGAGAGAGAGAGGAGAGAGATGGAGAGGATGGGGGGCTGAGGAGAGAGAGAGAGAGAGAGAGTGTGAGAGAGTGTGGTGTCGAGGTTGTGAGAGTTGTGGTGGTTGTGAGTGGAGATGAGTTGGGAGGATGGAGTCGAGAGAGAGAGAAAAGGGGAGTAGAGAGAGAGAGAGGAGAGTAATGAGGAGAGAGTGAGAGAGAGGAGAGTGAGAGAGAGAGAGAATGGAGAGAGAGAGAGAGAGAGAAGAGTGAGGGGGAGGGGCGGAAGGACGGGGAGGGTGAGAAGCCGGACGAGGAGAGGGAGAGTGGAGGACCGAGAGGAGTCTGGAGAGACTAGAGAGAGAGAGATGAGAGAGAAGAGCGGAGAGAGAGAGAGGAAGAGGGGAGAGGAGGAGAGAGAGAGAGAGAGAGAGAGAGAGAGAGAGAGAGAGGAGAGAGGGAGTGGAGAGAGAGAAAGAAAAGCTGAGAAAGAGAGAGAGAGAGACGAGAGAGAGAGAGGAGAGGTGAGAGAGGCGGGAGGAAGACGAGAGAGGAGAAGACGAGAAGAGAGTAGCAAGGAGGTAGGAAGCGGAGAGGTCGGAGAGGGGGGGGAGAGAGAGAGAGAGGAAGAGAGAGGAGGAGACTGGAGAGAAAGGAGAGAGGAGAGTGAGAGAGAGAATGAGGTGAGATGAGAGATGAGGAGCGAGAGAGAGGCATAGAGAGAAAAGGAGAGAGAGAGAGAGAGTGAGAGAGAGAGAGAGAGCGTGACGTGTGAGAAAGATGAGTGAGAGAGAGAGAGAGGAAATGAGAGAAAGATGTTGAGGGAGAAGAGAAATGAGAGAGAGGAGGAGAGGAGAGAGAAGTGAGAGAGTTGAGACAGAGTAGAGAGAGAGATGAGAGATGAGGAAGTGGAGAGGAGGAGGTGAGAGGTGAAAAGAGAGAGAGGAGGAGGAGGAGGAGAAAGTAAGAGTGTGGTGGAGGAGAGAGAGAGAGAGAGAGGAGAGAGAGGAGGTGAGACACAGACTGGAGTGAGAGAGGAGAGAGAGAGAGAGGAGAGAGAGACGAGACGAGAGAGAGAGAGAGTGAGAGAGAGAGAGAGAGATGAGAGAGATGAGAGAGAGAGAGGAAGAGAGAGAGAGAGTGAGCGAGGAAGGAGGGAGGGGAGGGAGGGTAGAGGCTCGAGAGCAGAGAGGAAGAGAGAGAGAGAGAGAGAGAATAGAGTGAGAGAGAGACGATGATGCGTGTATGTGATTGTCGAGTGTGTGTGTGTGATAGTATGTGTGTGAGTGTGGGGTGGGGGGGAGAGGGTGGGGGGTGGGTGGGAGGGAGTGGAGAGTAGTGTGTGGTGTGAGTGGAGGCGTGAGGGGGTTGAAGTGTTGTGGTCGGCGTGAGGGGTGAGGAGAGTGGTAGGTGATGGTGTGAGTGGAGAGATCTAGTGAGGAGAGATGTGGGAGATTGAGAGTGTGTGAGCCGGTAGGAGTGGTAGATGGTGTGCCCCTGCGTGGGGTAGTTTGTGGTGTGCGTCAGGGGGGGGTCGGTAGTGAGTGTGAGTTGAGTTTGCAGTGAGTGGGAGAGAAAGAGAGAGAGAAAGAAAGAGAGAGAGAGAGAGAGAGAGAAAAGAAGAGAATAGGAATGCGTCTCCGAAGAGAGGGACGAGGACAAGGCCTCCTCCGCGCTCTCTCCCTCTCCAAGCAATAGGAACTTTTTGTACATAACATCTTGGGTTTGTTGTCACTTTGTAAAAACACCTTTGGCATCATGTTGGCACCGCGCGACTCTCCTGCCGTCGCGTTGGCACTGTCATACACTGAGCTTATCCCTGAAGATGAATTATCGTAGCACCGTTGGCACTGCTCGTCTGTCTCAAACAGTGATCGCATCACCGTTAACGGGGATCCCTTAGAAAAAAAACAAACAACAACAACAACGGTAACGGAGTCCATTGCACGGAGAGTTCTAGAGGAACTTTGATCACCTTTCGTTACCGTTTTTAAGTAGTTCTTCGCCGCAGCAGGAAGAAGAAGAAGAAGAAGAAGAAAAAAAAAAAGGAAAAACGGAAGCCACTTAAATTCCTGTCAATGGAGTGTCATAAGTCTAGGTAAGTATCACCCGATGTCCAGAAGCACCGCAGCTGCTGATCGCCAGCGCCCATGGCACCTCCTGCGCCCTCAGGAGACCCCGACAACCAGCCTCGCCGCCGCCCACGCCCACACGACGACCAGGACGAGGGCGAGAGGGCACGGCGGGCGCGGGGCGAGGGGCCCGGCGCTGGTGTGGGCGGGGACGGCGAGGGTGAGGGCGGCCGCGGGAAGGGCGGACAGCAGGCGAGGCGACCGCGCCATGACGGCGCCCGCGATCCTCTCCGCCTCCACCTCGCACGCCCGCGACACGAGCGGCGGAGGAGGCGCCGAGGAGGACGATGGAGGAGAGGACCCGCCCGAAGAGGAGTCCGAATGGGCGGCGAAGGCCCCGCGGGCGGCCGTGGGCGTGATGAGCACCAACAAGTGTCCCTCGAGGGTGATGTGTCCGCGGACCTCACACTCGGAGACCGACACGTGGGCGGCGAGGGCGGCCACGAGCGCCGAGGCCGTGAGTGGGCGGCGCGACGGGAGGGCGACCGCCGCCACCTCCACCGCCCGCGTCGACCACGTCAGAGCCACGCCGCCCCCGCACACGCGCCCGCAGCACCAGCCCGAACTCGCCACGCCCACGCACCTGCAAGGGAGGGAGGGAGGGAGGGGGGAGGGGGGAGGGGGGGGAGAGAGGGGGAGGGAGGGGAGAAGAAGGAGAAGGGGGGTGAGCGAAGGGAGAATAGAGAGGGAGGAGATGGGGGGAAACGTTAGACATTTGAACTTTCTGTGATGATTATGATGATAGTGATGATGATGACGACGATGGTGTTAATGATGGTGAGGATGGCGGTAATGGTAATGGTGATGGTGATGGTGATGATGAAAATGAAAATGAAAACGAAAAACGAAAAAGAAAACGAAAAACGAAAAATGAAAATCAAAATTAAAACGAAAAACGAAAAAGAAAACAACAATGAAGATAACAACCATAACAACCCCATCTCAAAACAAGAACAAACAAACATCCATAACAACAACAACAACAACAACAACCAAACACCTTCTACCAACCAACACCGCCAATGAACACCATAAAACCAATATTAATAATACATAACGAAACCAATAGCCGGCACAGCAATACCAATCACATTAATAGCGCGCCAAAGGCATCGTCGAACATCTGGCAACGCGCAGAATTATTCTTTTGATGATAATGAATCAGAATTTTGTTCAGGGGATACGAGCGTAATCAACTTACGAGTGAATAACATGAAATGCCGGTTATACAACGTTTGGTTTTGATGTTATTCACGATCTCGTATTTCATGGGCGGTTTTAATTGCGATATATATACATATACATATATATATATTTATATATTTAATCCTTTGTGATATCGGAATGTTTACGGACAATCGCACGTTGGCGAAGGAGGAAAAGGAAAGATAGATGAATTGAGAGAGCCAGAGAGAGAAAGAGAAAGAGAGAGAGAGAGAGAGAGAGAGAGAGAGAGAGAGAGAGAGAGAGAGAGAGAGAGAGAGAGAGAGAGAGAGAGAGAGAGAGAAGATAGGAACTGTGGAGAGGAGTAGGAGAGGAGGAGGATGAGAGGACGAGAGAGAGGAAGGG
>NW_028234434.1:28093479-28095280 GCF_977035675.1 Penaeus japonicus
ATCATCATCACCATCATCACTATTATGATCTTCCCCATCAACATCTTCGATTTTAATCATTCTTCATTCACTATATTTCATTACACAAAGCAACACCATTTTCAATCACCACAAAACAACACAAATCGACTCTAATTATAACCTCAGTAACGGGGCAATCCCCACCATCGTCTTCGTCAACACCACCATCACCCCCCCTTGCACATTTAATTCTAGCCTATCACTATCCTTCATGCTCCTCTACTCACACATTGGCATCGACCATAATCCACCACAATCATACCGTAGCTCCAGCATCCCCTCTCTCATCTACTAGCGGACCACTCACTCAACCAGAACCAACCGAAATCACCACTCTACTCATCACCACCATCTTCATCACTCACACTATCATCACTACCACTCTTATCACTAATCACCATCACCACTCACACCATAACTGCCCCCATCACCACCGCAATCACTATACCCACCATCACCCCCACCATCACACCCCACCCCACCCCACCCCCCCCTCAACCACCACTTCTCACTCACCATCACCACTGCTCTCTAAACCACCACACCTCAATCCAAACACTCTATCCTGAGGCACCATCCTCCTCACCATTACCACCGGCACCACACTCACCCCCCCTCCCCCCTCACCACTCTCACCCCCTCCCCACCCATCCACACCCCCCCCCCCCCCCCCCCACCCCGCACTCTCACTCCACACCTCACTCTCGACTCACCCTCCCCCCCCCCTCAACCCCCCCCACCCCCCCCCCCCCCCCCCCCCCCCCCCCCCTTCACCACTCACCCTTCCCTAGGCGGCGCGGGACAGCTGACGGCGGGGCAGCCTGAGCCCCCCCCCTCGGCCACGCCCCTGCAGCGCCCCCAGTAGTCCACGGGGACGAAATGGGCGGCGGCCTGGCACTCGGACGCCCACGTACGCCCATCCCGCCCGCAGACCTTCCCTTGGCTCGAGCAGCGGGACTGAAAGAGAGAGAAAAAAAAATGTTCGTTTTGTTAACAGGAAGAATACTTATTTATTTATTTTACTTATTATTATATATATATTTTTGTCTATGGATGATTTTTTGTGTACTTTGATTTTTGAAAGGGTTTAGAAATTGGGTTGATAGTATGATGGAAATGGGAGTGAACTGGAAAAAAAAAAAAAAAAAAAAAACGGTTTGATGATTAATGAATATCATGAATTTTACAATCAATATTTTGTCTTATTGTGTTAGGAGTCATGTCACAATACACACACACACCCAACACACACACACAACACACAAAATAAACACTACACACACAACACACACACCACACACAACACACACACACATATATATAAATATATATATATATATATATTAGTATATATATATATAATATGAATATATATAGAAATAATATATATATATTTATATATATATATATATGTATATATATATATATATATATATATATATATATATATATAGAATATGTATATAATATATATATATATTATATATATAGACTGATAGGAAATATAGATAGATTGTGATAGATAGACAGATAGATAGACAGAAAAGGAACTTAGAGGACCATAATATATATATATATATATGTATATATATATATATATATATATATATAATAGATATATAAATATATCACACATATATACCAAACACACACACAGATATATATATATATATATATAATATAAATATATATATATATATATAAATATAGTATATACACACACAACTACACACACAACACATTTTATATATATATGATATATATAATATATATTTATTAT
>NW_028234434.1:28095380-28100380 GCF_977035675.1 Penaeus japonicus
CTCCCCCTTTTCCCCCAAACCGCCCTCTGTCTCTCCCCTTTCCCCCAACCCGCCCTCTGTCTCTCCCCTTTCCCCCAACCCGCCCCCTGTCTCTCCCCTTTCCCCCAACCCGCCCTCCGTCCCTCCCTTTCCCCCCCAACCCGCCCTCTGTCTCTCCCCTTTCCCCCAACCCGCCCTCCGTCCTCCCCTTTCCCCCAACCCGCCCTCCGTCCCTCCCCTTTCCCCCCAACCCGCCCTCCGTCCCTCCCCCTTTTCCCCCCACCCCCCCCCTCTCCCTCCCCCTTTTTCCCCCAACAACCCGCCTCTGTCACTCCCCCCCTTTCCCCCCAACCCGCCCTCCGTCTCTCCCCTTTCTCCCTCCAACCCGCCCTCCGCCCTCCCCCTTCCCCCCCAACCCGCCCTCCGTCCTCCCCCTTCCCCCCAACCCGCCCTCTGTCTCTCCCCTTTCCCCCAACCCGCCCTCCGTCCTCCCCCTTTCCCCCCAACCCGCCCTCCGTCTCTCCCCTTTCCCCCAACCCGCCCTCCGTCTCTCCCCTTTCCCCCAACCCGCCCTCCGTCCTCCCCCTTTCCCCCCAACCCGCCCTCTGTCTCACCCCTTTCCCCCAACCCGCCCTCTGTCTCTCCCCTTTCCCCCAACCCGCCCTCTGTCTCTCCCCTTTCCCCCAACCCGCCCTCTGTCTCTCCCCTTTCCCCCCAACCCGCCCTCTGTCTCTCCCCTTTCCCCCAACCCGCCCTCTGTCTCTCCCCTCTGTCCCCCAACCCGCCTCTGTCCTCCCCTTTCCCCCCACCCGCCCTCCGCCCTCCCCCTTTCCCCCCAACCCGCCCTCCGGCCCCCCCTCTCCCCCCCATCCGCCCTCTGTCTCCCCCCTTTCCCCCAACCCGCCCTCCGTCCCTCCCCTTTCCCCCAACCCGCCCTCTGTCCCTCCCCTTTCCCCCCACCCCGCCCTCCGTCCCCCCCCTTTCCCCCCAACCCGCCCTCTGTCTCTCCCCTTTCCCCCAACCCGCCCTCTGTCTCTCCCCTTTCCCCCAACCCGCCCTCTGTCTCTCCCCTTTCCCCCCAACCCGCCCTCCGTCCTCCCCCTTTCCCCCCAACCCGCCCTCTGTCTCTCCCCTTTCCCCCCAACCCGCCCTCCGTCCTCCCCCTTTCCCCCCAACCCGCCCTCCGTCCTCCCCCTTTCCCCCCAACCCGCCCTCCGTCCTCCCCCTTTCCCCCCAACCCGCCCTCTGTCTCTCCCCTTTCCCCCCAACCCGCCCTCTGCCCCCCCCCCTCTGCCCCCCCCCCTTTCCCCCCAACCCGCCCTCCGTCCTCCCCTTTCCCCCCAACCCGCCCTCCGTCCTCCCCTTTCCCCCCAACCCGCCCTCTGCCCCCCCCCTTTCCCCCCAACCCGCCCTCCGTCCTCCCCTTTCCCCCCAACCCCCCCCCCCCCCCCCCCCTTTCCCCCCAACCCGCCCTCCGTCCTCCCCTTTCCCCCAACTTATTAACACCCCCGCCCTCCGTCCTCCCCTTTTTTTTTTTTTTCCCCACCCCCAACCCGCCCTCCGCCCCCCCCCTTCCCCCCAACTCCGGGCTCCCGCCCTCCGTCTTCCCCCTTTCTCTTCCCCCCAACCCGCCCTCTCCTGTTCCCCCCCCTTTCCGCCTTCCCCCGACCCGCCCTCTGCCCCCCCCCCCTTTCCCCCCAACCCACCCTCTGCCCCCCCCCTTTCCCCTCCACCCGCCCTCCGTCCTCTCCTTTCCCCCCACCCGCTCTCCGTCCCGCCCCCTTTCCCCCCCAACCCACCCTCTGCCCCCCCCCTTTCCCCCCACCCCCCCCCCTGCCCCCCCCCTTTCCCCCCAACCCACCCTCTGCCCCCCCCCTTTCCCCCCAACCCACCCTCTGCCCCCCCCCTTTCCCCTCAACCCGCCCTCCGTCCTCCCCCTTTCCCCCACCCCGCGCTCTGTCTTTCCCCTTTCTCAAGATGTCTTTTTCTTTCTCCTTCTCTCATTCTCCTTTCCCTTCTTCCCTCCCTCCTTCGCTCCTTCCCTCCCTCATTCTCCCTCCTCCCTCCCTCCCTTCCTCCCTCCCTTTTTCCCTCCCTCCCTCCTCCCTTCCTCCCTCCTCCCATCCCTATCTCCATCACCCTCCCCCTCCTCCTCTCTCCTCCCCTCTCCTCCCACTTAGCCCCCAGACACCCACCCCCCCACCCATCCCCGCCCCCACTAATTCCACCCTCCCTTTTCCCCTAGAACACACGCGGCGACACTTGTTAGCGACTCCTTTTTTTCCCCCGCACCCTTCCGCCACCTCCCCTTTTTCCCCTACGATCACGTGCGCCTCATCCCTACCTTGTCAGTTTTCTCCCCTGGTTTCGCGTTAATGATGATGATGGTGATGGTGATGATGGTGATGATGATGGTGGTGATAGTTATGGTGAAGATTTTGATGACGTCATTGTTGTTATGTTGTTTATTGGTGTTATTATTATTGTTGTTGTTGTTGGTACGATGGTGATGCCTATGATATTGATAATGACAGTGATATTGATTGTAATCATAGATGAAGATTCTTTAACATTTTGAAAATTCTCTGAATTTGAAATATGATTTTTTTTTTCTCAATTCCCTCTTTCATTCCATTCCTCATTGTTAAAAATGATAACACGCTTTCAGAAGAGAGAGAGGGGGGGGGTGATAGGGGAGAGAGAAAGAAAAAGAAAGGGAAAAAGAGAGAAAGGGAGAGAGGGGGGGAAAGAGAAAAAGAGAAAGAAAGAGAAAGAGAGAGAGAGAAAGAAAGAGAAAGAGAGGAAGAGAGAGAGAAAGAAAGGGAGAGAAAGAGAGAAAGAAATATAGAGATAGAGAATAAGAGAGAGAGATAGAGAGGACGATTTTTGAAATCCGTTTTCTGTTGGGTCATTTAGTCAGAAATAATCTTTCTTTCCACAAACGAATACTTTTCGGCCCGACAGACACGTGATAGTTAGAATAACAAAATACAATAACATAATAACAATAATAATACTATACAACGTAACAATATTGATGACAAAAAACAACAATATTAATGATAACAATATCAATGCCAAAAGACTGCTATTTCAATACTACTCTGTCTCTCTGTGCTGAGCCGCTCCCTAGGATGAGGCTTATAGGCTCAGGGTAGACTCTGCAGAGGCTATTTGTGCTATTTACGACTCTCGCCATCTTCCCTCTCTCTTCTTCAGCCCTCATCCTCCTCTCTTCTCTATTTCTTTTTCTTCTATTTTCCTCTCTCTTCTTTAGCTCTCATTCTCTTCTCTTCTCCCTTTCTCTCTCCTCTATTTTCCTCTTCCTTCTCTAGTTCTCATCCTCCTCTCTTCTCTATTTCTTTCTCTTCTATTTTCCTCTCTCTTCTTTAGCTCTCATTCTCTTCTCTTCTCCCTTTCTCTCTCCTCTATTTTCCTCTTCCTTCTCTAGTTCTCATCCTCCTCTCTTCTCTATTTCTTTCTCTTCTATTTTCCTCTCTCTTCTTTAGCTCTCATTCTCTTCTCTTCTCCCTTTCTCTCTCCTCTATTTTCCTCTTCCTTCTCTAGTTCTCATCCTCCTCTCTTCTCTATTTCTTTCTCCTCTATTTTCTTCTCCCTTCTCTAGCTCTCATCCTACTCTCTTCTCCATTTCTCTCTCCTCTATTTTCCTCTCCCTTCCTTGTCTTCATATTCTATTCTCTTCTCCCTTCTCGTTCTTTACTCTCTCCCTTTCTCCTTATCTTCCTTCTCCTCTCCTTTTTTTTTTCTCTCTCTACCTACCTACACACCCTCTCTTCTTCTTCCCGTCTCTCTCTCTCTCTTCTCCTTTCCTTTTCTATCCTTTTCCTCCCCTCTTATCGGCCTCCTCCTCCATCTATCTTTCTATTTTTCTATCACCTCCGGCCCCTCTCATTCCCACTCCTCCCCCCCTTCCCTACCTCCTCCGCCCTTCTCCTCCCTGCCTTCGTACCCCACCCCTCCTCCTCTACCACTCCCACCCCCACCCCTCTTCCACTCCCACCCCTCTTCCTCTCCCTCTCCCACCCTCCAACCCCTCCCCCCCCTCCGCCATCCAACCCCTCCCTCTCCCACCCCTCTTCCTCTCCCTCTAACCCCTCCCCCCCCTATCCCCTATGCCTCTCTCCGGCTCTCACTTTCGCCATAAATACATTTTTTTAGCGCCTTCGGGTCAGGTTTTGGTAAAAGGAGACTTTGTTGTCGTTTATTTTATTGCTTTATGGTGTTTTTTCTTGGAGATTTATTGTCATTTATTATTTTCAATATTTTTATAATTATTTTATCTCGGTTCCGTATGGGTGTTGTTTTGTTATCATTATTGCTTGTAGGATTCATTTGAGTATTCTGTAGAGAGATGGAAAGAGGGAGAGAGAGGGGGGGGAAGTGAGAGTGAGAGAGAGAGTGAGAGAGAGAGATAGAGAGAGAAAGAAAGAGAGAGAGAAAGAGATATAGAGAGAGGGGGGGGAAGAAGTGAGAGAGAGAGAGTGAGAGGTAGAGAGAGATAGAAGAGGGGGAAATGAAGTAAGAGGAAGCAGAGAGAGAGGTAAAGAGACAGATATATAGATAGATATATAGGTTTAGATATGTATATATATATATATTTGTATATGTATATGGACAGATGAAGAAGTAAATAGATCGATGGACAAACACACACACACACACTCACACACACACACACAAACAAGACTGTGCGTATGTGTGTGTGTGCGTGTGCGTATATGCGTGCATAACTACAATTTCACACCCATCCATATCCTAACACCGATTCTTATTTTCACTTTTTCTCCTTCCCATTTCATCCCCCTCCCACCCCCCACCCCTACTACCCCCTCCACCCCCTCCCACCCCACCCCACCCCTAAAGCCAAGTTACGGCGGCCACTTAACGCTTCCCCTGATAGACGGAAAAGTGAGCCTTAATACGGAGGGTCAAAGGGTCGACTTTAGCGTGTCTCTACGGCGCTATTGGAGGTCTCACACCCCGTCGGTTTCGTAAAGAGA
>NW_028234434.1:28105380-28107880 GCF_977035675.1 Penaeus japonicus
TCTCTCTCCCTCTTCCTCCCTCCCTTCCTCCCTCCCTCCCTCCCTCCCCCCCTCCTTCCCTCCCTCCCTTCCTCCCTCCCTCCCTCCCTCCCTCCCCCCCTCCCTTCCTCCCTCCCTCCCTCCCCCCCTCCTTCCCTCCCTCCCTTCCTTCCTCCCTCCCTCCCTCCCTCCCTTCCTCCCCCCCTCTCTCCCACCCTCCCTTCCTCCCTCCCTCCCTCCCTCCCTTCCTCCCTTCCTCTCTCCCACCCTCCCCCCTCCCTTCCTCCCTCCCTTCCTCCCTCCCTTCCTACCTCCCTCCTTCCCTCTCTCCCACCCTCCCTCCCTCCCTTCCTCCCTTCCTCCCTCCCTCCCCCCCTCCCTCCCTTCTACCCTCCCTCCCTTCCTCCCTTCCTCCCTCCTTCCCTCCCTCCCCTCCTCCCTCTCTCCCTTTCATATTTGCACGCCGTCGCTGTTAGCTTTGAAGTCTCACTCGGGTTCGAGTCGGGATCGCTTCGTCTAATTGAAGCAATAGATTGTTTCGGATGTGTCAGTTATGTATTTGTTGTTGGTGGTGCTTTTTTGTGCCTATTTTTGTGGTGGGGCTGAAGTTATTATCATTGTTTTAATGAAGAAGGGATTGTAAATCTCTCTCTCTCTCTCTCGTGACTCATGTTATTATCATTGTTTTAATGAAGAAGGGATCGTAAAAAAAAAATTATCTCTCTCTCTCTCTCTCTCTCTCTCTCTCTCTCTCTCTCTCTCTCTCTGTATACAATGTATATAGTATGAATAAACATATCAAAATCAAATCAATCTCTCTCTCTCTCTCTCTCTCTCTCTGTATACAATGTATATAGTATGAATAAACATATCAAAATCAAATCAATCAATCTCTCTCTCTCTCTCTCTCTCTCTCTCTCTCTCTCTCTCTCTCTCTCTCTCTCTCTCTCTCTCTCTCTCTCTCTCTCTCTCTCTCTCTCTCTCTCTCTCTCAACAGTGCGATCATTTCTTTCTGTTCGCAGATACACGTACCGGAGTGTTTCTAGCAAGTGCGCCTAGACGCAAGTGTGTTAAAAGCATAGCATTTTCTCACCTCGAGACCCACGGGAATAAAATATGGTTTCCATCTGTGACCTTTGGACCCCCCACCCCCCTTCCCCTCCCGCTTCCCCCTTTCCCCTCCTCGTGACCTTTTTCGACCCGAAGCGAGAATACGAAGTGGCACGCAGTTGCCACCTCTCGATTTTCGAGATTTTTCCCTATATGAGTTCGTTTTGTGTGTGGGTGTTTGTGTGTGGGTGGGGGTGTTTGTGTATGTGGGTGTGTGTGTGTGTCTGTGTGTGGGGGGGTGTTTGTGTATGTGTGTGTGGGTGTGTGTGTGTGTCTGTGTGTGTGTGGGGGGGGGGGGGGTTTGTGTGTATACATATATATATATATATATATATATATATATATATATATATACATACATATCCACGCATAGACGATATCATACACATCTACCCATACACACATGGACGTATGTGTGTGTATGTGTATATGAATGTATGCATTCCACACGCAGCCACCAGTCAGTCACAAGCTCTTGTATATCAATAAACACATAACATACTTGTAAGCCATGCAATTGCAGTGTTTCCGATTTCTGCCTTTTGATCACCAGCATTACACAGTCCATCTCGTCACTTAATTAATATCGAGTGCGCTGTTGGGAATCGTGTGCTCGAATTTCAGAGGAAAATATTACGTGCGCGGAAAGGGCGAATTGGTAGCGACTCACTCACTCTACGATTTCCAAAGGCTGTGTTTTGGTGTGTGTGTGGCAATGACTGACACGTGTTTTGGCTTTGTTGTTGTTATTGTTGTTGTTTGGGTGTTTTTTGTTAGTTTTTTTTTTCTTTCTAGTTCTTTTTTTAACCTTTTCCTTTGGTCTCTGTTTGTCTCTTTCTCTTTCTTTCTTTTTCTCTCTCCTGTCTCTTTTCTGCTCTCTCCTCCTCCTTTCCTCATCCTTCCTCTCTCCCCTTTCCCTCTTTCCTTTTTCCTCCTCCCTCCTCCCTCCTCTTTCATCTCTCTTCCCTCCTCTCTCCTCTCTTCTCTTTGCCTTCATTCCCTCTCTTTCCCACACACACAATATGTAGCTTACGAGTTTGCGCAATGGCCTGTGATAACATCTATTCTTTACATTTAGTTCATTATCACAACCACTAATTTACCTGCACAAAGAAGGATAATTTTACTGTGAACTATTTTTTTTTTCTTTTTTTTATCAAGAAGGATAATTTTACTGTGTTCTGTGAACTTTTTTTTTTTTCATCTGAGAGAAACACTTTTCTGTTCGTAGTCCCTGTGTTGTTGTTTACCAAGTCGACGTTCCAACATTATCGCTTCACGCATCGTTTATACTCTTTTCGGATCAGTCGTTCTCTTCATAAAAGCTCTTCAGAAATGTACGAAAGAGTTGTCAATTTAGAGCGATTCTTTGAAAACAAACAAACAAAAAAAAAGTTAATTCCCTTTCTAG
>NW_028234434.1:28115380-28122880 GCF_977035675.1 Penaeus japonicus
TATATATATATATATATATATATATAATATATATATATAATATATAAATATATATATATATACATATACATATACATATATATGTGTGTGTTTTTAATAAAGTCACAAGGAAAGAATCCAAGAGATGGGTTCCCTCCACAACCATTTCCCTAAATCGGGAAATAGATTCAGTGCATGATGGGTATAACTCCAGCATGACGTCATGGCCAGTGCCTGCGACATACATCATGACCGAAGAACCTGCCGTGTGACAGTCCCTCGATCTCTGGACAGACGCCAGGCTGGCATATGACACTTGACAGCCTGCCAGGCGACGCATGCCAGATCCCGACGAAGAGCCATTCCGACTTCGGTGCCAAATGATCATGACACATGGCACTCACACGACCCTTTGGAGTGTCATATCCTGGCAACATGGGGATGATATCAGCTCTGCGTTTTTATTGGTGTTGCTAATTTTGTCAGCCTTATTATCATGACTATTATCATTATTATTGTTATCTTTATTACCATTATCGTTATTCTTAGCATTATCATTGTCATCTTTATTTTCATTATCATTATTCTTATCATTATTATTAGTATCATTATCATCTTTATTATCATTATCATTATCATTAATACTTTTCTTTTGAGGTTTGTTTCGCTGTAGTGTGTCTCACAAGGGTGAATGCAGTACTTTGCCTCCTCGCTGAACTAGGGGGTAAGTCATGCAGAGTCATGCAAAGTTCCCTTTTGTCATTCACTGTCAGTCTGTCAATAAGTCACTTAGACTTTACCTATCTATCTGTCTCACTTTCTCTCTCTCTCTCTCTTTCTCTCTCTCTTTCTCTCTCTCTCTCTTTCTATCTGTCTCCCTCTCTCCCTCTCTCTCTCTATCCCTCTCTCTCTCTTTTTCTCTCTCTCTCCCTCCTATTTTTTTTTTTTTTTTTTTTTACAATTCGACCTCCTATTCGTTTCTCCCTCCTATTCTCTCTCTCTCTCTCTCTCCTATTCTTTCTCTCTCTCTCTCCCTCCTATTCTCTCCCTCCCTCCTATTCTTTCTCTCTCTCTCTCCCTCCTATTCTCTCCCTCCCTCCTATTCTTTCTCTCTCTCTCTCCCTCCTATTCTCTCCCTCCCTCCTATTCTTTCTCTCTCTCTCTCCTATTCTCTCTCTCTCTCTCTCATTCTCTCTTTCTCTCATGTACTTTTCAGAGTGACACCCTCCCTCCTCCCCCCCCTCCCCCCTCGACCCGCTGACCCCGCCTCACTTGGACTTTATGGAGCGTGGCATGGCGAGGGGGGAGGGGGGAGAGAGGGGGGGAGGGAGGGAACAGGTTGTACCGGTGGAGGAGAAGGAAGAACCAGTCCCGCCTTATCCCTCCCTCTGCTCCTCCTTCCTCCTCCTCCTCCTCCTCCTCCTCCTTCACGTCCTCCCTCTCTCCCTCTCTTCCTCCCTCCCTCCCTCCTTCTGCCCTTCTCCCCATTCTACCCCTCCCTCTTCCCTCCCCCTCCTTCCCCTTCCCTAACCCCCCCTCCCTCCCCTTCCCTAACCCCCCTCCCTCCCCTTCCCTTAACCATCCTCCCTCCCTCAGTCTCCACCCCCTCTCCCTCCCCCTCCCCCTCCCTCCCTAAGCCTCCGCCCCCTCTCCCTCCCCCTCCCTTAACCTCCGCCCCCCCCCCATTCCACCCACCGCGGCCCTGCCCAAACCGAAGCTGGCAGGCCGAGTGGCCCATTCATTATTCAATTAATCTTATCGTCAAAACTGAACACGTCTTGTCCCCGCCACTTCATTAGCGGGGTCGGGGAGGAGGGAGGGAGGGACGGAGGGAGCCCCCCCCCCGCTGGACTTCAGGATACGCGCAAATTCCATCCCTAGCAACTCGCGCGAGATGGTCGAAAATCTTATCCTTTTAGTAGCCTCTTCGCGCCTCTATTGCCTCCACGCGGGAACTCGACCCCTACGATACAAATTATACGCACGGCATTCCCGCCACTTTGATCCTTATGCCGTGGCTTCTTAGAGGCGAAATTCGCGACCTCTCCCCCCTCGTTGGCTACGGCGCTGCGTTCGCCAAAGGATATTTTTGTGTAATCTGATATAAATGTCCCCTAAGTTTGATTTCTTAACCGCTGTCCGTTGTTTTTCAAGGATTTTCGCTCACGCCCCTTCCTTTAGCCTCGAAGAAGGGCGAAATTTAAAGAAAATTGTCGTCTTTGACCTCGCTATTTCCAAAGTGTCGAGCTCGCCTCCATAATGTGTTTAAAACGGCCGGGGTGTCCGAGGGGACGGCGCCCGGGCTCCGTTTTCTGTGCGTTTTTCCTCTTTTTCTACATTTTTTTAAAGGGAGGGAGGACTTTGCTATTTTTAGGATCTTTACTTTTTTTGTTTTTCCTTTTAGGAAGAGGTTTGCTGTTCTTTTATTATTTTCAAATCTTATTTTCGTTTTCTTCCTTCTTCTTTCTTGCCAAATATTTTTAGTTTTCTGTATTTTTGATTGATTAAGATAACTGTAATTTCTGTAAAGTGCTTTTTTGTTTTCTCTCCATTATTATCTTGTTTAGAGGAGACCGTTTTCATATTCTTTAGTAAAAAAAAATGCTATTATCAACTTTTTTCTTCAGGAAATCTAATTTCTCTCTCTATATCTGTCTATCTAGCTCTGTCTCTATCTATCTACCTCTCTTTCTCTCCCTATTTCTCTCTCTCTCTCTTTGTCTCTCTCTTTCTGTGTCTCTATCTATCTATCTCTCTATCTATCCATCTATCTCTGTCTATCTATCTCCCACTCTCCCTCTCTATTTCCCTCTCTCTATCTCTGTCTCTCTCTCTCTCTCTCTATGTATATATACATATATATATATATATATATATATAGATATATATATATATTATATATATATATTTATATATACATACATACATATATATATATATATATATATATATATATATATATATATATATATATATACATGTATGTATGTATGTATATGTGTATATATATATATGTTTATATATACATATATATATATATGTATATATATATATATATATATATATATATATATATATATATATTCATATATCTCCTACTTGTCTATCTGTCGATTTCTCACAGATGTTCTCCACCTCCATCCGTAAGTCGAAACCTTTTTCATTTATATGTATGAGTGGAGAGAGAATATAAGCCTTTTTGTATGTCTATGGGACCGATTATATGTATATGAAGTTTACACTCCCTCCCTGACTGTCACCCTGTGTCACCCTGTGTCACCCTTCCGCCCTCGCTGGTCATATATTTTGTTGTTCCCGTCCCTTCTGTCACACTATTTTTCTTCCTTTTCTGTATCGTTTGGGTTTTTCAAGTCGCTCTCGTCCTCGCTTTCTTTCTCTCTCTCTCTCTCTCTCTCTCTCTCTCTCTCTCTCTCTCTCTCTCTCTCTCTCTCTCTCTCTCTCTCTCTCTCTCTCTCTCTCTCTCATTCTCTCTCTCTTATTCTTTCTCTCTCTCTCTCATTCTCTCTCTCTCTCTCTCTCTCTCTCTCTCTCTCTCTCTCTCCTCTCTCTCTTGCGTATGTGTCTGCGTCCGTGTACGTGTGTGTTGTGTGCGTATGTGTATGCGTATGTGACTGCGTCCGTGTGCGTGTGTGTGTGTGTGTGTATGTGTGTGAGTCTACGTCCGTGTACGTATGTATTGTGTATTCTCGAAGTGAGTAGTTCAAGCAAGATAGATGTTGCTGATTCTAACCTCAGAAGAAAAAAACAATTCTGTAACGCATAACCAATAAAGCTCACGAAGCAACGACAAACGCACGCCCACGCCACTGGCACTTCCCGCCAGACACGCACACCCGATGCTGGTCATAATCATTCGTGAATTCGTGAATTTCTAAGTATATTTCATTGCAGCATTTGTAAAAAAATAAAAATAAAAAAAAAATAAATAAAATAAATAAAATATATATATATATATATATATATATATATATATATATTGTAGATTTGATTAAAATGGTGATATGGTGTTGTGAATTGAGTATTAGTTTTGCTTCACGTCATAACACGGTATTGTTTTCTATGGCTAATCAATATGTAAAGTCATCATTTTCAAGTATAGTTTGTACAATATGTATACCTATCGTGCACTATCTTCAAATATGTACAGATCTAAAAATAGAAACTTTAAGCGATTTGATGCGCATTTTTTTTTTTTTTTTTTTATAAAAGTCAAATGAAAATCTTTGGTGTGGAATATTACAAAAAAAAAAAAAAAAGAAATACAAAAAATATAATCATGTTTCTTATCAAAATAAGTTTAATCACATCAGGACAAGTCCAAGCATGTTGAGCTTTTCAAATAATTATCATATTACAAATAAAGGATGATAACATTGACTCTCAATTGCTCCATTGTTTACATTGTTTACATCCGGGATTTCGCTCCCAACGAGACTGGCTTGTTGGTCCCTCTGATAAAATCTACGGTGACCACACGCCAAATATCGCGCTGGAGTACATGGTTAGTTAGTGAACACTTGTGCATTATTCTTCAGAGAGTCATGTATTGTAACTTTTTGGGCGGCCTAGCGTGAGGTACGCAGAGCTATGTAAATAGTGGAAGATATACGTGTGTTGTATCTTATTCCGGAATGCGAGATAGTGTTATGAGCGTAAATTAGATATAGCAGTACGTCTGGGTTGTGGATGGATAGATAAATCACTGACATTTTCCTTCTCGACCGAGGTAAGAGAAGATATAATGATTCTATATCATAGATCTTTTATGTAATACTTTAATGCATTCTGTAATTGTGATCAAACCTCATCTAAAACATAAGGAGATAATCCTTTTTTCCTTCTCTTGGATTTGCTCTGTGGTGACGTTATTTCTGTAATTGAACTAAACCTGTAGGCCAGTATGCCCATGCCCGAGCAATTAGTCACAATGGTATATAAAGGAATAAGGTAAAAAGTCTAGTCTGTGGGTATAGCGAGCAGCACAGTGTATGCTTTCTGTATAGCTTACAGCAACGAATGATGATTAAGTCATATGACAGAGATATTCATAGGTTTAGTTTCCCTTTTTTTAATGAATGTGTATGGAAAAAAAAAACATACCTAAGGAAAGTCTTACACACGATACCAAGATGGAAATGTGAGATTGAACTTACCAAATGATTATTATGCAAGGGGCTTCTGTTTTGACTTTTACGTTCAAAACTAAAGGAATGGCTATGGAAATATATCCGTAAACAAGTGAATCAATAATACTTGGCATAGTAAAAGGCATGGACTAATAAAGTTTGGGTGTGTCACGAGTGGAAACGAATTGGTGATGTCTTAAATGTGTTCCTCGGAAATTAGTACATGTTACTAGTAATATCTTCTAATACAATGTAAAATGCACTATTTCCTAATTTCCTTTATGAGAGAGAGAAAAGGAAAATGTACGAGCAGTGTAAAACGAAGTCAGAAATATTTTCAAGGAATGACGAAATGCAAATAAAATATGTATTTTAATGAAGCTTCGTGGCTAGTTAGTGATCGGCTACTAGTCTGGTTAGAACAGCGGCCTCTCGCGCCCAAAACGGGATTCTCAAATCATTCAGTAGTTGCCATAACAGACAACACAGCCCCTTTGCTTCTACACTTATTACTAAATAAACAGATACATTTTGGTTTTAAACAAATAGTGTTTAGCTGCGAAGATCATTTTCGTCTTGCCAGTGGTGATTCTCGGATATTTCAAGAGAAATGTAAACAACAAGAGGTCCATTACAGCTGAGGAGAGGTATTTTCAGAAGAGACATCAAGGCACGAACTAGAAAACGTACTTCGCGTCGACATAGAAGTCTCATCTAACTAATCTACCACTTCTCATACGAACTACTAATTGCAAACTATTATCCAGTCACTAGTGAAGTGTAATCCACAAGACAGGGCAGTTGGGAAATCCACAAGTTGAAGCTCTGTGTCCTAACCTGAGGAATCTTAAATCTCAGTGTAAAATGTACCTTTGGCTGATGCAGAAGAACGGTACTTACTAAGCTTAGGATTGACCGAATATAACCCAAGGATTAGAAGGAAATGAAAACTGAGAATCAGGTTGCTGGAAAAGGCATCCTGTGACTTCCGGAGGAGGTGGAAAACACTCGAAATAGGAGGTCCGCTGTTTAGTAGACGCCCTAGTAGCAGAGGAAACAAGTTGTTCACGAGGAGACACTGGTGGAAAGAAGAGGAAAAGGCGTTAATTAATAATTCTCTACGGTTTATAAACGCAGAATCCAAATGAAACGGAATCACTGGCATGTCGTAAGTATCTGTTCATAACCAGGCTGTTTGGTGGTCGGTCTTTCCATCGTTCGGTTTTATGTTTCGTATTTTTATGTGTATTCACTTCAGTATGAATCTCTCTCCCTTTCTCTTTCTCTTTCTCTTTTTCTCTCTCTTTCTCTCTCTCTCTTTCTCTCTCTCTCTTTCTCTTTCTCTTTCTCTTTCTCTTTCTCTTTCTCTTTCTCTTTCTCTTTCTCTTTCTCTTTCTCTTTCTCTTTCTCTTTCTCTCTCTCTCTCTCTCTCTCTCTCTTCTCTCTCTCTCTCTCTATCTCTTCTCTCTCTCTCTCTCTCTCTCTTCTTCTCTCTCTCTCCCTCTCTCTCCCTTTTTCTCTATCTCTCTCTTTCTCTCTCTATATATATATAAATATATATCTCTCATTTTCACTATATATATATATATATATATATATATATATATATATGTATGTATATATATATAAATGTATATATACATATATATATATATATGTATATATATATATATATATATATATATATATATATATATCTGTCCTATCCCTTCTCCTATTCTTCCCTCCCTCCCTCTTTCCCTTCCTTTCTCTCTCTCTCCCTCTCCCCCCCCTCCCCTTCCTCCCTCCATCCCTTTCTCCCTTAATCCCTCCCTCGCTTTCTACTCTCTCTCCTCCTCCCTCCCTCCCTCCCTCCCTCCTTTATACCACTCTTTCTCCCTCCTTTCCTTAATCCCTCCCTCCTACCCTCCCACTCTTTTTCCTTCCCTCCTCCCCTTCCCTCCCTCCCTCCCTCCCTCCTTCCCTCTCTCTTCCCTCCCTCCTCCCCTCCCTCCCTTCCTCTCCTCCCTCTTCCCTCCCTCCCTCCCTCTTTCCCCCCTCCCTCCTTCCCTCTTCCCCCCCTCCACACACCCCTCTCCCTCCCTCTTTCCCCTCCCCCTCCCTCCCTCCCTCCCTCCCTCCCTCCCTCCCTCCCTCCTTCCCTCTCTCTTCCCTCCCTCCTTCCCTCCCTCCTCCCCTCCCTCCCTTCCTCCTCCCCTCCTTCCCCCTCTCCTCCCTCTTCCCTCCCTCCCTCCCTCCTTCCCTCTCTCTTCCCTCCCTCCTTCCCTCCCTCCTCCCCTCCCTCCCTTCCTCCTCCCCTCCTTCCCCCTCTTCCCTCCCTCCCTCCCTCTTTCCCCCCTCCCTCTTTCCCCCCTCCCTCCTTCCCTCTTCCCTC
>NW_028234434.1:28133446-28138446 GCF_977035675.1 Penaeus japonicus
CCCCTCCCCCCCCACCCCCCCAACCCCCCTCCTCCTCCCCCCCCCCCAACCCCCCTCCCCCTCCCCCCCTCCCCCCACCCCCCTCCGTCCCCCCCCCTTTCCCCCCAACCCCCCCTCCTCCCCCCTTTCCCCCCAACCCCCCCCCCTCCCCCCCCCCCCAACCCCCCCCTCCCCTCCCCCCCCCCCAACCCCCCCTCCCCCCCCCCCCCCCCCCCCCCCCTCCCCCCCCCCCCCCCCCCCCCCTCCCCTCCTCCCCCTCTCCCCCCCCCCCCCCCCCCCCTCCCCCCCCCCCCCCCCCCCCTCCCCCCCCCCCCCTCCCCCCCCCCCCCCCCCCTCCCCCTTTCCCCCCCCCCCCCCCCCTCCCCCCCTCCCCTTTCCCCCCCCCCCCCCCTCCCCCCCCCCCCCCCCCCTCCCGCCCCCCCCCCCTCCCCGCCGCCCCCCCCCCCCCTCCTCCCCCCCCCGCCCCCCCCCCCCTCCTCCCCCGCTCCCCCCCCCCCCCCCAACCCCCCCTCCCCCCCCCCTCCCCCCCCCCCCCTCCGTCCTCCCCCCCCCCCCAACCCCCCCCCCCTCCCCCCCCCCACCCCCCCCCCTCCCCCCCCCCACCCCCCCCTCCCCCCCTCCCCCAACCCCCCTCCCCCCCCCTTTCCCCCCACCCCCCCTCCCCCCCCCCCCAACCCCCCCCCCCCCCCCCCCCCCACCCGCCCCCCCTCCCCCCCCCCCCCCCTCCTCCCCCCCCTTTCCCCCCCCCCCTCCCTCCCCCCCCTCCCCCCCCCCCCTCCTCCTCCCCCTTCCCCCCCCCCCCCCTCCCTCCCTCCCCCCCCCCCCCCCCCCCCCCCCCCCCCCCCCCCCCCCTCCCTCCCCCCCCCCCCCCCCCCCCCTCCCCCCTCCCCCCCCCCCCCTCCCCCCTCCCCCCCCCCCCCCCCCCCCCCCCCCCCCCCCCCCCCCTTCCCCCCCCCTCCCCCTCCCCCCCCCCCCCCCCCCCCCCCCCTCCCCCCCCCCCCTCTCCCCCCTTTCCCCTTCCTCCCCCCCCCCCCCCCCCCCCCCCCCCCCCCCCCTCCCCCCCCCCCCTCCTACCTCCCCCCCCACCCCCCCCCCCCCCCCCCTCCCCCCCCCTCCCCCCCCTCCCTCCCCCCCCCTTCCCCCCCCCTCCCCCCCCCTTTCCCCCCCCCCCCCCTCCCCCCCCCCTTCCCCCCCCCCCCCCCCTCTCCCCCCCCTCCCCTCCCCCCCCCCCCCCCCCTCCTCCTCCCCCTTCCCCCCCCTCCCCCCCCCCCCCCCCCCCTCCCCCCCCCCTCCCCCCCCCCCCCCTCCCCTCCCCCCCCCCCCCCCCCCCCCCCCCCCCTCCCCCCCCCCCCCCCCCCCCTCCCCCCCCCCCCCCCCCCCCCCTCCCCCCCCCCCTCCTCCCCCCCCCCCCCCCCCTCCCCCCCCCCCCCCCTCTCTCCCCTCTCCCTCCCCCTCTCCCCCCCCCCCCCCCCCTCCCCCCCTCCCCCCCCCCCCCCCTCCCCCCCCCCCCCCCCCCCCCCCCTCCCCCCCCCCCCCCCCCCTCCCCCCCCCCCTCCCCCCCTCCCCCCCCCCCCCCCCCCCCCTCCCCCCCCCCCCCCCCCCCTCCCCCCCCCCCCCCCTCCCCCCCCCCCCCTCCCCCCCCCCCCCCCCCCTCCCCCACCCCCCCCCCCCTCCCCCTTCCCCCACCCCCCCCTCCCCCCTCCCCCCCCTCCCCCCCCCCCCTCCCTCCCCCCCCCCCCCCCCCCCCCCCCCCCCCCCCTCCCCCCCCCCCCCCCTCCCCCCCCCCCCCCCCCCCCCCCCCTCCCCCCCCCTCCCCCCCCCCCCTCCCCTCCCCCCCCCCCCCCCCCCCCCCCCCCCCCCTCCCCCCCCCCCCCCCCCCCCCCCCTCCCCCCACCCCCCCCCCCCCCCTCCCCCTCCCCCTCCTCCCCCCCCCCCCCCCCCCCCTCCGCCCCCCCCCCACCCCCCCCCCCCCCAACCCCCCTCCCCCCCCCCCCCCCCCCCCCCCCCCCCCCCCCCCCCCCCTCCCCCCCCCCCCCCCCCCCCCCCTCCCCCCCCCCCCCCCCCCCCCCCCCCCCCCCCCCCTCCCCCCCCCCCCCCCCCCCCCCCCCCCCCCCCCCCCCCCCCCCCCTCCCCCCCCCTTCTCCCCCCCCCCCCCTCCCCCCCCTCCCCCCCCCCCCCTCCCTCCCCCCCCCCCCCCCTCCCCCCCTCCCCCCTCCCCCCCCCCCCCCTCCCCCCCCCCCTCCCCCCCCCTTCCCCCCCCCCCTCCCCCCCCCCCCCCCCCCCCCCCCCCCTCCCCCTCCCTCCCCCCCCCCCCCCCCTCCCCCCCCCCTCCCCCCCCCCCCCCCTCCCCCCCCCCCCCCCCCCCCCTCCCTCCCCCCCCCCCCCCCCCCCCCCTCCCCCTTCCCCCCCCCCCCCCTCCTCCTCCCCTTCCCCCCCAACCCGCCCTCCCCCCCCCCCTTTCCCCCCAACCCGCCCTCCGTCCCTCCCCCTCCCCCCCAACCCCCCTCCCCCCCCCCCCTTTCCCCCCCCCACCCCCCCCCTCCCCTCTCCCCCCCCCCCAACCCCGCCCTCCCCTCCCCCTTTCCCCCCCCCGCCCTCCGTCCTCCCCCCCCCCCAACCCCCCCCTCCGTCCCCCCCCTCCTTCCCCCCCCCCCCCCCTCCCCCCCCCCTTTTCCCCCCAACCCCCCTCCCCCCCCCCTCCCCCCCACCCGCCCTCCCCCTCCCCCTTTCCCCCCAACCCCCCCTCCTCCCTCCCCCCCCCCACCCCCGCCCCCGTCCTCCCCCTCCCCCCACCCCCCTCCGTCCCCCCCTTTCCCCCCAACCCGCCCTCCTCCCCCCCCCTTTCCCCCCAACCCGCCCTCCCTCCCCCTTCCCCCCACCCCCCCCTCCGTCCTCCCCTTTCCCCCCACCCCCCCCCCCCCCTCCCCCTTTCCCCCCACCCCGCCCTCCGTCCCCCCCCTTTCCCCCACCCCGCCCCCCGTCCTCCCCTTTCCCCCCAACCCGCCCTCCGTCCCTCCCCTTTCCCCCAACCCGCCCTCCGTCCTCCCCTTTCCCCCCAACCCGCCCTCCGTCCTCCCCCTTTCCCCCCAAACCGCCCTCCTCCCCCCCTTTCCCCCCAACCCGCTCCCCTCCTCCCCCTTCCCCCCACCCCGCCCCCCTCCCCCCCCTTTCCCCCCAACCCGCCCTCCGTCCTCCCCCGTCCCCCCCATCCCGCCCTCCGCCCCCCCCCCCTTCCCCCCTACCCCTCCCTCCTCCCCCCCCTTTCCCCCCAACCCGCCCTCCGTCCTCCCCCTTTCCCC
Source organism: Penaeus japonicus (assembly GCF_977035675.1). Lineage (NCBI taxonomy): Eukaryota > Metazoa > Arthropoda > Malacostraca > Decapoda > Penaeidae > Penaeus > Penaeus japonicus. The sequence goes on from NW_028234434.1 coordinate 28,136,746, forward strand.
CCAACCCGCCCTCCGTCCCCCCCCTTTCCCCCCAACCCGCCCTCCGTCCTCCCCCTTTCCCCCCAACCCGCCCTCCGTCCTCCCCCTTTCCCCCCAACCCGCCCTCCGTCCTCCCCCTTTCCCCCCAACCCGCCCTCCGTCCTCCCCCTTTCCCCCCAACCCGCCCTCCGTCCTCCCCCTTTCCCCCAACCCGCTCTCCGTCCTTCCCCTTTTCCCCCACCCCGCGCTCTGTCTTTCCCCTTTCTCAAGATGTCTTTTTCTCTCTCCTTCTCTCATTCTCCTTTCCCTTCTTCCCTCCCTCCTTCGCTCCTTCCCTCCCTCATTCTCTCTCCCTCTTTCCCTCCTCCCAGCCTTCCTTCCTCCCATCCCTATCTTCATCCCCCCTCCACTCCCCTCCCTCCTCCTCCCACTTAGCGCCCCCCAATCCCCGCCCCCACCCACCCACCCACCCAACCCCGCCCCCACTAATTCCACCCTCCCTTTCCCCCCTAGAACACACGCGGCGACACTTGTTAGCGACTCCTTTTTTTCCCCCGCACCCTTCCGCCACCTCCCCTTTTTCCCCTACGATCACGTGCGCCTCGTGCCCCTACCTTGTCAGTTTTCTCCCCTGGTTTCGCGTTAATGATGATGGTGTTGATGATGATGATGATGATGATGATGATGGTGATGATGATGATGATGATGGAGGTGATGGTGATGGTGTTGATGATGGTGATGGTGATGACGCGGATGGTGATGATGGTGATGGTGTTGATGATGGTGATGGTGGTGTTGATGATGGTGATGGTGTAGATGATGATGATGATGGTGATGGTGATGATGATGGAGAGGATGGTGTTGATGCGGATGATGATGGTGGTGATAGTTATGGTGAAAATTTTGGTGACGTCACTGTTGTTATTGTTGTTGTTGTTGGTACGATGGTGATGCTTATGATATAGCATAATGATAATGATGACAGTGATATTGATTATCATTATAGTAATAATCGTGAAGATGGAGATTCTTTTAACATTTTGAAAATTCTCTGAATTTGAAATATGATTTTTTTTTTTTTTTTTTTTTTATTCCTTCCTTGTTAATAATAACACGCATTCAGGAGAGAGAGAAGGGGATGATAAGGGAGAGAGAAAGAAAAAGAAAAGGACAAAGAGAGAGAGGGGAAAAGAGAAAAAGAGAAAGAAAGAGAAAGAGAGAGAGAAAAAGAAAGAGAAAGAGAAAGAGAGGGAGAGAGATAGAAAGAGAGAGAGAGAGAAAGTGAAAGAGAGAGAGAAAAAGAGCGAAAGGGAAAGAGATAGAGAGAGGAAAAGAAAGGTAAAGTTAAAGAGGGAGAACGAGAGAAAGAGAGAGAGAAAAAAAAAGAGAAAGAGAAAGAGAGAGAAGAAAGAGAGAATGAGAGAAAGAGTTAGAGAGAAGGATGATTTTACAGAGCAATTATACGTGATAATCAGTATAACAAAATACAATAACATAAAAACAATCATGATACTAAACAACGTAACAATACTGATTATAAATAAAAAACAATATTAATGATATCAACAATATCAATGCCAAAAGATTGTTATTTCAATGCTATTCTGTCTCTCGTGCTGAGCCGTTCCTTGGGATGAGGCTTATAGGCTCAGGGTAGACTCTGCATAGGCTATTTGTGCTATTTACGACTCTCGCCATCTTCCCTCTCTCTTCTTTAGCTCT
>NW_028234434.1:28143446-28145946 GCF_977035675.1 Penaeus japonicus
TCCCACCCTTCCTCCCTCCCTCCCTTCCTCCCTCCCTTCCACCCTCCCTCCCTTCCTCTCTCCCTTCCTCCCTTCCTCCCTCTCTCCCTTTCATATTTGCACGCCGTCGCTGTTAGCTTTGAAGTCTCACTCGGGTTCGAGTCGGGATCGCTTCGTCTAATTGAAGCAATAGATTGTTACGGATGTGTCAGTTATGTATTTGTTGTTGTTGGTGCTATTTTCTGCCTGGTTTTGTGGTGGGGCTGAAGTTATTATCATTGTTTTAATGAAGAAGGGATCGTAAAAAAAAAAAAAAAATTCTCTCTCTCTCTCTCTCTCTCTCTCTCTCTCTCTCTCTCTCTCTCTCTCTCTCTCTCTCTCTCTCTCTCTCTCTCTCTCTCTCTCTCTCTCTCTCTCTCTCTCTCTCTCTTATGTAGTGCGATTATTTCTTTCTGTTCGCAGATACACGTACCGGAGTGTTTCTAACAAGTGTGCCCAGTCGTGTGTGTGTAAAAACCATGGCATTTTCTCACCTCGACCCCCACGGGAATAAAATATGGTTTCCATCTGCGACCTTTGGACCCCTTCCCCTCCCGCTTCCCCCTTTTCCCTCCTCGTGACCTTTTTCGACCCGAAGCGAGAATACGAAGTGGCACGCAGTTGCCACCTCTCGATTTTCGAATTTTCCCTTTATGAGTTCGTTGTGTGGGTGTGGGTGTGGGTGTGGGTGTGGGTGTGGGTGTGTGTGTGTGTGTGTCTGTGTGTGTGGGTGTGGGTGTGTGTCTGTGTGTGTGTGTATACATACATATATATATATATATATATATATATATATATATATATATATATATACACACACACAGACACATATACACGCATAGACGATATCATACACATCTACCCATACACACATGAACGTATATGTGTGTGTGTGTGTATATGAACGCATGTGTATTCCACACGCAGCCACCAGTCAGTCACAAGCTCTTGTATATCAATAAACACATAACATACTTGTAAGCCATGCAATTGCAGTGTTTCCGATTTCTGCCTTTTGATCACCAGCATTACACAGTCCATCTCGTCACTTAATTAATATCGAGTGCGCTGTTGGGAATCGTGTGCTCGAATTTCAGAGGAAAATATTACGCGCGCGGAAAGGGCGAATTGGTAGCGACTCACTCACTGTACGATTTCCAAAGGCTGTGTTTTGGTGTGTGTGTGGCAATGACTGACACGTGTTTTGGCTTTGTTGTTGTTATTGTTGTTGTTTGGGTGTTTTTTGTTAGTTTTTTTTCTCTTTCTAGATTTTTTTTTTTTTTTTGTATACCTTTTTCCTTTGTCTCTGTCTATCTCTTTTTCTTTCTTACGTTATTTTTCTCTCTCTCCTGTCTCTTCCCTCTTCTCTGCTCTCTCCTCCTCCTTTCCTCATCCTTCCTCTCTCTTCTCCCTTCTCTCTTCCTTCTTTCCTCCTCCCTCCTCTTTCATCTCTCTTCCCTCCTCTCTCTTCTCTCTTCTCTTTGCCTTCCATCCTCTCTCTCCCACACACACAATATGTAACTTACGAGTTTGCGCAATGGCCTGTGATAACATCTATTCTTTACATTTAGTTCATTATCACAACCACTAATTTGCCTGCACAAAGAAGGATAATTTTACTGTGAACTATTTTTTTTATCAAGAAGGATAATTTTACTGTGTTCTGTGAACTTTTTTTTTTCATCTGAGAGAAACACTTTTCTGTTCGTAGTCCCTGTGTTGTTGTTTACCAAGTCGACGTTCCAACATTATCGCTTCACGCATCGTTTATACTCTTTTCGGATCAGTCGTTCTCTTCATAAAAGCTCTTCAGAAATGTACGAAAGAGTTGTCAATTTAGAGCGATTCTTTGAAAACAAAAAACAAAAAAAAAAGTTAATTCCCTTTCTAGAAAACAATGGAATAATGCAAATCTTCCTTTGTGAACGTTACTGTACCATTTATTTAATGCTTTTGTAATTGTCGAGATGGAAATCACAGTTCTGTGTTAATGGCGAAGTTAATCACTTTGTATGCAACGATTCCTAAATGTTAACAAATAGACAGAAAAAGAGGAAGTGAGAGATAGAAAGAGAGTGAGAGAGAGAGAAAGAGTGAGTGAGAGAGAGAAAGAGAGAGTGTGAGTGAGGGAAAGAGGGGAGAGAGAGAGAAAGAAATAGAGACAGAGAGAGAGAGAGAGTAATAGAAAGAAGGGGAGAAAGAGAGAGAAAGTTAGGAAGAGAGTGTGAGTGAAAGAAAGAAGAGGAGAGAGAAAGAAAAAAAGAGACAGAGAGAGAAAGTAAGAGAAAGAAGGGGAGAGAGAGAGAAAGAAAGTTAGGAAGAGAGTGTGAGTGAGAGAAAGAGGGGGAGAGAGAGAGAAAGAAATAAAGAGACAGAGAAAGAAGGGGAGAAAGAGATAGAAAGTGAGAAAGAGAGTGTGAGTGAGAGAAAGAGGGGGAGAGAGAGAGAAAGAAATAAAGAAAGAGTAAGAGAAAGAAGGGGA
>NW_028234434.1:28153446-28158446 GCF_977035675.1 Penaeus japonicus
CCTTCCTTAACCTCGCCCCCCCCCCATTCCGCCCACCGCGGCCCTGCCCAAACCGAAGCTGGCAGGCCGAGTGGCCCATTCATTATTCAATTAATCTTATCGTCAAAACTGAACACGTCTTGTCCCCGCCACTTCATTAGCGGGGTCGGGGAGGAGGGAGGGAGGGAGGGAGGGAGGGAGCCCCCCCCCCCCCCCGCTGGACTTCAGGATACGCGCAAATTCCATCCCTAGCAACTCGCGCGAGATGGTCGAAAATCCTATCCTTTTAGTAGCCTCTTCGCGCCTCTATTGCCTCCACGCGGGAACTCGACCCCTACGATACAAATTATTCGCACGGCATTCCCGCCACTTTGATCCTTATGCCGTGACTTCTTAGAGGTGAAATTCGCGACCTCTCCCCCCCTCGTTGGCTACGGCGCTGCGTTCGCCAAAGGATATTTTTGTGTAATCTGATATAAATGTCCCCTAAGTTTGATTTCTTAACCGCTGTCCGTTGTTTTTCAAGGATTTTCGCTCACGCCCCTTCCTTTTGCCTCGAAGAAGGGCGAAATTTAAAGAAAATTGTCGTCTTTGACCTCGCTATTTCCAAAGTGTCGAGCTCGCCTCCATAATGTGTTTAAAACGGCCGGGGTGTCCGAGGGGACGGCGCCCGGGCTCCGTTTTCTTTGCGTTTTTCCTCTTTTTTCTATATTTTTTTTAAAGGGAGGGAGGACTTTGCTATTTTTAGATTCTTTACTTCTTTTTTTTTCTTTTAGGAAAATGTTTGATGTTCTTTTATTATTTTTAAATCTTATTTTCGTTTTCCTCTTTCTTCTTTCTTGTCAAATATTTTCAGTTTTCTGTATTTCTGATTTTGATAACTGTAATTTCTTAAGTGCTTTTTTATCGTTTTCTCTCCATTATTATCTTGTTTAGAGTAGACCGTTTTCATATTCTTTAGTAAAAAAAAATGCTATTACCAACTTTTTTCTTCAGGAAATCTAATTTCTCTCTCTATATCTGTCTATCTATCTCTGTCTTTATCTATCTACCTCTCTTTCTCTCCCTGTTTCTATCTCTCTATCTCTCTCTCTCTTTGTCTCTCTCTTTCTGTGTCTCTCTCTATCTCTCTATCTATCCATCTCTCTCTCTCTTCTCTCTCTCTCTCTCTCTCTATGTATATATACATATATCTATATCTAAATCTATATATATATATATATATATATATATATATATATATATATATATGCATGTATGTATATATATATACATATATATATATATATATATATATATATATATATATATATATATCTATATATATATATATATATATATGTATATATATGCATATATCTATATATATATATATTTATTTATTTATTTATTCATATATCTCCTACTTGTCTATCTGTCTCACAGTAGTTCTCCACCTCTATCCGTAAGTCGAAATCTTTTTCATTTATATGTATGAGTGGAGAGAGAATATAAGCCTTTTTGTATGTCTATGGGACCGATTATATGTATATGAAGTTTACACTCCCTCCCTGACTGTCACCCTGTGTCACCCTGTGTCACCCTTCCGCCCTCGCTGGTCATATATTTTGTTGTTCCCGTCCCTTTTGTCACTCACTATTTTTCTTCCTTTTCTGTATCGTTTGGGTTTTTCAAGTCGCTCTCGTTCTCGCTTTCTTTCTCTCTCTCTCTCTCTCTTTCTCTCTCTCTCTCTCTCTCATTCTCTCTCTCTCTCTCTCTCTCTCTCTCTCTCTCTCTCTCTCTCTCTTTCTCTCTCTCTCTCTTTCTCTCTCTCTCTTTCTCTCTCTGACATCTTACCCTGGCTTTTTGCAGGGCATGTAAACTGTTCTGCGAATAAACTATATCAAATCAAATCAAATCAAACTCTCTCTCTCTCTCTCTCTCTCTCTCTCTCTCTCTCTCTCTCTCTCTCTCTCTCTCTCTCTTTCTTTCTTTTTTTTCTTTCTTTCTCTCTCTCTTGCGTATGTGTATGCGTGTGTGTGTGCGTATGTGTCTTCGTCCGTGTACGTATGTGTTTTGTCCTCTCGAAGTGAGTGGTTCAAGCAAGATAAATGTTGCTGATTCTAACCGTAGAAGAAAAAACAAAATCTGTAACGCATAACCAATAGCGCTTACGAAGCAACGACAAACGCACGCCCACGCCACCGCCTCTTCCCGCTGGACACCCACACCCGATGCTTGTTTGTGAATCATGCTCTGGTCATAATCATTCGTGAATTCATATTTCTAAGTATATTTTCATTGTAGCATTTGTAAGAAAAAAAAAAATATATATATATATGTATATATATATATATATATATATATATATATATATATATATATATATATAGAGAGAGAGAGAGAGAGAGAGAGAGAGAGAGAGAGAGAGAGAGAGAGAGAGATAGAAAGAGAGTGAGAGGTAGAGAGAGAGAGAGAGAAAGAGAGAGAGAGAGAGAAACAGAGAGATGGGAGAGAGAGAGAGAAAGAGAAAGAAAGAGAGATAGGGAGAGAGCAAGAAAGAGAGAGAGAGAGAGAGAGATTTGATTAAAATTGTGATATGGTGTTGTGAATTGAGTATTAGTTTTGCTTCGCGTCATAAAACGGTATTGTTTTCTATGGCTAATTAATATGTAAAGTTATCGTTTTCAAGTATAGTTTCTACAATATGTATACCTATCGTGCACTATCTTCAACTATGTACAGATCTAAAAATAGAAACTTTAAGCGATTTGATGCGCATTTTCTATAAAAGTCAAATGAAAATCATTCGTGTGGAATATTAAAAAAAAAAAGAAATACAAAAAATATATTCATGTTTCGTATCAAAATATGCTTAATCACATTAGGACAAGTCCAAGCATGTTGAGCTTTTCAAATGATTATCATGATACAAATAAAGGGTGATAACACTGACTCTCAATTGCTCCATTGTTTACATTGTTTACATCCGGGATTTCGCTCATAACAAGAATGGCCTGTTGGTCCCTCTGATAAAATCTACGGTGACCACACGCCAAATATCGCGCCGGGGCACATGGTTAGTTAGTGAACACTTGTGCATTATACTTCAGAGAGTCATGTATTGCAACCTTTTGGGCCGCCTAGCGTGAGGTACGCAGAGCTAATTAAATAGTGGAAGATATATGTGTGTTGTATCTTATTCCGGAATGCGAGATAGTGTTATGAGCGTAAATTAGATGTAGCAGTACGTCCGGGTTGTGGATGGATAGATAAATCACTGACATTTTCTTTCTCGACCGAGGTAAGAGAAGATATAATGATCCTATATCCTAGATTTGTTATGTAAGACTTTAATGCATTCTGTAATTGTGCTCAAACCTCATCTAAAACACAAGGAGATATCCCTTTTTTCCTTCTCTTGGATTTGCTCTGTGGTGACGTCATTTCTGTAACTGAACTAAACCTGCAGGCCAGTATGCCCAATGCCCGAGCAATTAGTCAGAATGGTAAGTAAAGGAATAAGGTAAAAAGTTTAGTCTATGGGTATAGCGATCATCACAGTGTATGCTTTCTGTATAGCTTACAGCAACGAATGATAATCAAATCATATAACAGAAATATTCATAGGTTTAGTTTCCTTTTTTTAATGAATGGGTATGGAAAAAAAACAAATTCAAACCTAAGGAAAGTCTTACACACGATACCAAGATGGAAATGTGAGATTGAATTTACCAAATGATTATTGTGCAAGGTGCTTCTGTTGTGACTTTTACGTTCAAAACCAAAGGAATGACTATAGAAGTATATCCGTAAACAAGTGAATCTATAACACTTGGCATAGTAAAAGGCATGGACTAATAAAGTTTGGGTGTGTCACGAGTGGAAACAAATCATTATTCAGTGATTGGTGTTGTCTTAAATGTGTTCCTCGGAAATTAGTACGTGTTACTAGTAATATCTTCTAATATAATGTAAAATGCACCATTTTGTTGTTTTTTAGGGAGAGGGAAAAGGAAAATGTACGAGCAGTGGAAAACGAAGTCAGAAATATTTTTAAGGAATGACGAAATGCAAATAAAATATGTGCTTTAGTGAAGCTTCGTGGCTAGTTAGTGATCGGCTACTAGTCTGGTTAGAAGAGCCACTCGCGCCCAAAACGGGATTCTCAAATCATTCAGTGGTTGCCATAACAGACGACACAACCCCTTCGTTTTTACACTTATTACTAAATAAACAGATACATTTTGGTTTTAAACAAATAGTGTTTAGCTGCGAAGATCATTTTCGTCTTACCAGTGATGATTCTCGGATATTTCAAGAGAAATGTAAACAACAAGGAGTCCATTGCAGCTGAGGAGAGGTATTTCCAGAAGAGACATCAAGGCATAAACTAGAAAACGCACTTCGCGTCGACATAGGGGTCACTCATCTAACTAATCTACCACTTCTCATACGAACTACTAATTGCAAACTATTATCCAGTCACTAGTGAAGTGTAATCCACAAAACTGGGCAGTTGGGAAATGCACAAGTTGAAGCTCTTTGTCCCAAGCTGAGGAATCTTAAATCTCAGTGTAAAATGTACCTTTGGCTGAAGAACGGTACCTATTGAGCTTAGGATTGACCGAATGTAACCCAAGGATTAGAAGGAAATGAAAACTGAGGATCAGGTTGCTGGAAAAGGCATCCTGTGACTTCCGGAGGAGGTGGAAAACACTCGAAATGGGAGGTCCGCTGTTTAGTAGACGCCCCAGTGGTAGAGGAAACAAGTTATTCACGAGGAGACACTGGTGGAAAGAAGAGGGAAAAGGCGTTAATTAATAATTCTCTACGGTTTATAAAACGCAGAATCCAAATGAAACAGAATTACTGGCATGTCGTAAGTATCTGTTCATAACCAGGCTATTTGGTGGTCGGTCTTTCCATCGCTCGGTTTTTTATGTTTCGTATTTTTATGTGTATTCACTTCAGTATGAATCTCTCTCTCTCTCTCTCTTTGGTTCTATCTATTTCTCCTATCCCTTCTTCCTTTCTTCCCT
>NW_028234434.1:28170946-28181639 GCF_977035675.1 Penaeus japonicus
TCTCACACACACACACACACACACACTCTCACTCTCACTCTCACTCTCTCTCTCTTTCTCTTTCTTTCTCTCTTCCTCTCTTTTTCTCTTTCTCTCTTTCTCCCTCCCTTGCTCCCACCCTCTCTCTCTCTCTATGTATATATATATATATATATATATATATATATATATATATATATATATATATATATATATATATATATACATATATATATATGTATATATATATATATATATATATATATATATATATATATATATATATATATACATACATATATATATATTTGTATGTATATATATATATATATATATATGTATATATATATCTCTCTTTATATATATATATTTGTATGCTATATATATATATATATATATATATATATATATATATATATATACACACACATATATGTATATTTAATTTTATATATATATATATATACATATATCTATATATAATGATATATGTGTGTGTGTTAAGATATGTACTAAAAGCCCAATCCCGTGGTCGATCACCTTCCCCAATTAAGCCTCACCGCCATTCCAACCACCTCCCCAAACCCCGTAACAAAGTCGCGTAATCATTTCCAAAACTAGAAGGGACTTAAAACGAAGCGAAGCCGCGGATTCCTTATATATATAAAAAAAAATATATCAGAATAGCAACTACCACCCTGGCATGAAATACACTAAGGGTGATGGGTGAGCGTGATAAAAACAGGGTGATAAAGCAGGGTGATAAAACGCAGAGACAACGGCGTTCGCGAGATCGTCAGGCGCGCAGACGACCTCTTGCTTACGCGAACGACCCGTGACGTCACCACAGTCCGGAATGACTGTCAGTAAAATCACATTCGACCGTAAATTTCGCTCTAATTAGGAAGCGGAATGAGCGGGGCGAGCTGATAGCCGAGGGGGGAAGGGGGGGGGATGGGGGGAAGGGAGCAGGAGGTGGAGAAGGGGAGAAGGGGGGGGGGAAATATAGAGGAGGAGACGAAAAGAAGCGAAAGAGAAAGTAAGGGAAGATAATGAGAGAAGAGGGTAAGGGAGAGAGAAAGGGAGGAAATAGAGAAAGTAGAGAGGAGAGGGGGAGGTGAGGAGGAAAAGGGAGAGGGAAGAGGAGAAGAGAAGGAGAGAGAGAAGAGGGAGGGGGAGAGGAGTAGACAGAAGGGAGAGGAGGCCAGAGGGGGTAAGAGGGAGGGGGAGGAGGAGAGGGGAGGGAAGGGGAGGGCGAGAGGCAGAGGGGAGAGGTGGAAAAGGGGAGAGGGGGAGAAGGGAGGTAAGGAAGATAGAAAGATAGGACATAGGAGGAGGGGAGGGAATGGACGAACGGAAGATAGAGGGAGGTCGTGAGAGAGGAAGAGGGAATTAAGAGGAGAGAAGAGAGAAAAGAGAGGAGAGAGGGAGGAGGAGAAGATAATGGGAGTAAAAGGGAAAAGAAGAGACAGAAGATAGTGACAGAGAAAGAGAGGGAGAGAGAAAGAGAGATAGACATAATAGAGAGAGAGGAGGAAGAGGGAGAATAATAATTGTTGCAAATGGATGCACGCACTCTGTCATATATTGTATGCAATATTTGCAATAATGATAATTATGATTCAGAATTTACAATCATTCTAGCGAAATTAATTCCTTGGACCCGTCATTTCCCGAGATATTATTTGGTTGTGATTACGAAGAGATGCAATTGATGTTGACAATCATGCATGCAATACGAATCGGAGTGATGGTGAGTGGATGTAGTGTATTTCATTCTCTATATATCTATCTATCTATCTATTTCTATCTCTATCTCTATCTCTATTTTTATCTCTCCCTCTCTCTCTATCTTACTCCCTTACTCTCTCCTTCGCTCCCTCCTTCCCTCCCTCCCTCCCTCCCTCCTTCCCTTCTTTCCTCCCTCCCTTCCTCCCTCCTTCCCTCCCTCCCTCCCTCCCTCCCTTCCTCCCTCTCTCCTTTCTTCCCTCCCTCCCTCCCTACTTTCCTCCCTCCCTCCTTCCATCCTTCCATCCCTCCCTCCCTCTCTCTCTCTCCCTCCCTCCCTCCCTCCCTCCCTCCCTCCCTCCCTCCCTCCCTCCTTCTATCCTCCTCAGAATCTCCCGAAGATGCCTTCACACTCGCCGATCCCTTCCCCCGCCGAAACCCGCTCTCTTGTGGGAGGGCGAAGGAGAGGTGGAGGAGAGGAGGGGGAAGGGGAGAGGTGGAGGGGAGGGTGAAGGAGAGGTGGAGAGAGGAGGGGGAGGGAGGAGAGGGGAGGGTGAAGCAGAGGTGGATGAGAGGAGGGGGAAGGAGGGAGGCGTTGGGACAGGAGAGGGAGGAGAGGGGAGGGTGAATGAGAGGAGGAGGAGAGGAGGAGGGAGGGAGGAGAGGGGAGGGTGAAGGAGAGGTGGAGAGAGGAGGGGGAGGGAGGAGAGGGGAGGGTGAAGGAGAGGCGGAGGAGAGGAGGGGGAAGGATGGGGACGGAGGGACAGGGGAAGGAGGAGAGGGGAGGGTGAAGGAGATGTGGAGGAGAGGAGGGAGGAGAGGGGAGGGGGAAGGAGAGGTGGAGGAGAGGAGGGGGAAGGAGGGAGGAGAGGGGAGGGGGAAGGAGAGGTGGAGAGAGGAGGGGGAGGGAGGAGAGGGGAGGGGGAAGGAGAGGTGGAGAGAGGAGGGGGAGGGAGGAGAGGGGAGGGTGAAGGAGAGGCGGAGGAGAGGAGGGGGAAGGGTGGGGCAGGGGGGGCAGGGGAGGGAGGAGGGGGGAGGGTGAAGGAGATGTGGAGGAGAGGAGGGAGGAGAGGGGAGGGGGAAGGAGAGGTGGAGGAGAGGAGGGGGAAGGAGGGAGGAGAGGGGAGGGGGAAGGAGGGAGGAGAGGGGAGGGGGAAGGAGAGGTGAAGGAGAGGAGGGGGAAGGAGGGAGGAGAGGGGAGGGGGAAGGAGGGAGGCGTTAGGACAGGGGAAGGAGGAGAGGGGAGGGTGAAGGAGAGGTGGAGGAGAGGAGGGGGAAGGAGGGAGGAGAGGGGAGAGCGAAGGAGAGGTGGAGGAGAGGAGGGGGACGGAGGGACAGGGGAGGGAGGAGAGGGGAGGGTGAAGGGGAGAGGGAGGAGAAGATGAGAGGATGGAGAAGGAGGAGAGGAGGGGGAGGAGAAGAGGTGGAGGAGAGGAGGGGGAAGAAAGGGAGAGGGAGGAGAGAAGGGGGGAGAGAGTGGAGAGGAGGGGGAAAAAGGGGAGAGGATGGAGAGGGAGGAGAAGAAGGGGAGGAGAGGGAGGAGAAAAGGGAAGGAGATAGGGAGGAGAGAAAAGGGGGAGAGGGGGTTGAAGAGAAGGGTGACACGGAGAGAGGAGGGAGAGAGGAAGAGAAAGCGAATAGAAGAGGGACCGGAGAGGGGAAGGAGGACAGAAGGGAGGGGGACCGGAAGGATAGGAGAGAGAGAGAAAAGGAAGACGTAAGAGGAGACATGGGGGAGAGGAGTTAGGAAAGAGGAAGATAATAAGAGAGAAGAGGAGGAGAAATATTGGGGGGGGGGGGGAAGAGAGTGCAGAAGAGAGGGGGGAAGAAAGAGGAGAACAAGGAATGGGGAAGAAGAAGAGAACTGACAAGAGGAAAAGAGATACGAAGAGAAAGGGGGAAAGGGGTGAGTGGGAGAGAGGTAAGGGGGATAGGGGGAGGGGGAGGGGAGGGGAGGGGGGGCAACGAAGCACCGAGGGCTCTCTTATTTGATTTTCTCTCCGCACGCACGCACGAACGCACACGATCCCCACCACAGGCCGTATCGGCGAGGACGCAGATGCTCATCACACGTAAGGAGAGGCGAGGGACAGACTGGATGGTTGACTGACTGACTGAGTAATTTACTGACTGACTGGAGGGCTTGCTAACTGGCTGATTTACTAACTGGATGGTTTACTGACTGGATGACTTATTAACTAGATGCTTTACTGACTGGCTGACTTATTAACTAGATGGTTCACTGACTGGCTGACTTATTAACTAGATGGTTCACTGACTGGCTGACTTACTATCTAGATGGTTTATTGACTGGCTGACTTATTAACTAGATGGTTCACTGACTGGCTGACTTATTAATTAGATGGTTCACTGACTGGCTGACTTATTAACTAGATGGTTCACTGACTGGCTGACTTATTAACTAGATGGTTCACTGACTGGCTGACTTACTATCTAGATGGTTTATTGACTGGCTGACTTATTAACTAGATGGTTTACTGACTGGATAACTCACTAACTGGTTGGTTTACTAAATGCTTTACTTACCAACATATAGCAAACACTGTGTATGGAGTTACGAACTGACTCTATGTATTAAACATCATGCATGGCTTTACTGAATGACTGACTCGCTAACAGACCGATGGACAAGCAGAGAAAGTGCCAGTCACGCCCAAGAACAGAAAGACAGCATCCCATGTTTCCTCTTCCCTCGCGCCGTAAGACGAAATAGGGTCGCGACTATGACTTGAGGTCACGCTAATGCTCAAGCACTCTCAGACGGTCGGTCAGCCACCATGGTAGGAGAGGCACCAACCATCTGACCTGTCTTCCCCCGGGTCAGGACAGGTCACATCTCTATCCGGCCTAGCCCACCCGCGTAAAGAAACGAGGTCACCTAGTCAAGCGACGTCCCAGACACCAGGCTAGCATACCACTGCCATATCTAATACCTTGCTCTCTTGGTACCATCAGCTGGTTTCGATGCTGAATGACTGTGAGTGGCCGCTCCTTAGCAACCAAACGTTACAAGCGCTCAGGGAGAGGGAGAGAGAGAGAGACGGGGGGAGGGGGGGGGAGAGAGTGAGAGAGAGACAGAGAGAGAGAGAGACGGGGGGGGGGGGAGAGAGAGAGTGAGAGAGAGACAGAGAGAGAGAGAAAGAGAGAGACGGGGGAGGGGGGAAGAGGGAGAGAGAGAGGGTGAGAGAGAGAGATGGGGGGGAGGAGAAGGAGAGAGAGAGGCGGGGGGAGAGGGAGAGAGAGATAGGGAGAGAAAGAGAGGGTGGAGGGAGAGAGAGGGAGAGAAAGAAAGTTAGAGAGAGAAAGGGTGAGTGTGTAAAGGTGAGAGAGAGAGACGTATAAAATGCAAGCTCCTAAGCCCTGTTGTGATCACACATAATGCGGCGTCTTATATATACTGAACATACCATGTATGAAAAATACAAAAAAAAAATCCAGAGTCTAGTCGCAAGAAGGGTCTAGATGGGGCTAGTCGTAGGCAGAGTGTGGTCGTAGGCCGAGTCTAGATGGGCCTAGTCGTAGGCAGGATTCAGTCGTAGGATAAAAGACCACGACTCCAGTGGTCATGACGAGAACTGCTAGCTAGCACGAGCACCCTCAGTTATGAAGTTCCTGATATACTTTTTTTCCTGTGATCTTTTGTTATTGTTTTTTCCCTGTTATTGGTATTTTCTTGTTGTTGTTGTTACTAATCATTATGATTATTTTGTAGAAGGTATTTCATCATATTTAGTAACAGTAATAATGGAGGTGATAACGAACATGAAATGGAAAGGATTGTAATTATGGTAATGCTAATGATATCAGTGACTAATTCCATTTGCAATATGATATGAAGTTAAGAGCCATGAAAACCATATAATTAGTCATTGTAACATTTATTTATTTATTTTTTTTTTTTTATAAAATTACCATTATTTTCAATATCTTTATCTTTGTTATTACTATTGCTGTTTTGTTGTTATTGATATTATTATTATTGTTTTCATTATAATTACTATAATTACTATCATTATTATCATCAGCGGACTTGGGATTACGATCATTATCACTACTACCACTATCACTATAATTACCATCGTCTCCATGACCGTATTTATCGGTATAACGATCATCACAGCTATAATGATAATGAATATGCTAATGATAGTGATAGTATGTATTCTATCATTCCCATTTCCTCCATACATGACACTCGTCTTTTCCTCCATATATGACTAACGTCTTTTCCTCCATATATGACACTCGTCTTTTCCTCCATACATGACACTCGTCTTTTCCTCCATATATGACACGTCTTTTCCTCCATACATGACACTCGTCTTTTCCTCCATACATGACACTCGTCTTTTCCTCCATATATGACACGTCTTTTCCTCCATACATGACACTCGTCTTTTCCTCCATACATGACACTACTTTTGCTCCATATATACACTCTTTTCCTCCATAATGACCACGTCTTTTCCTCCATACATGACACTCGTCTTTTCCTCCATACATGACACTCGTCTTTTCCTCCATATATGACACGTCTTTTCCTCCATACATGACACTCGTCTTTTCCTCCATACATGACACACGTCTTTTCCTCCATACATGACACTCGTCTTTTCCTCCATACATGACACTCGTCTTTTCCTCCATACATGACACTCGTCTTTTCCTCCATATATGACACGTCTTTTCCTCCATACATGACACTCGTCTTTTCCTCCATACATGACACACGTCTTTTCCTCCATACATGACACACGTCTTTTCCTCCATACATGACACTCGTCTTTTCCTCCATACATGACACTCGTCTTTTCCTCCATACATGACACACGTCTTTTCCTCCATATATGACACGTCTTTTCCTCCATACATGACACTCGTCTTTTCCTCCATACATGACACTCGTCTTTTCCTCCATACATGACACACGTCTTTTCCTCCATATATGACACGTCTTTTCCTCCATACATGACACTCGTCTTTTCCTCCATACATGACACTCGTCTTTTCCTCCATACATGACACTCGTCTTTTCCTCCATACATGACACTCGTCTTTTCCTCCATACATGACACACGTCTTTTCCTCCATACATGACACACGTCTTTTCCTCCATACATGACACTCGTCTTTTCCTCCATACATGACACACGTCTTTTCCTCCATACATGACACTCGTCTTTTCCTCCATACATGACACACGTCTTTTCCTCCATACATGACACACGTCTTTTCCTCCATACATGACACTCGTCTTTTCCTCCATACATGACACACGTCTTTTCCTCCATACATGACACTCGTCTTTTCCTCCATACATGACACTCGTCTTTTCCTCCATACATGACACTCGTCTTTTCCTCCATATATGACACGTCTTTTCCTCCATACATGACACTCGTCTTTTCCTCCATACATGACACTCGTCTTTTCCTCCATATATGACACGTCTTTTCCTCCATACATGACACTCGTCTTTTCCTCCATACATGACACTCGTCTTTTCCTCCATACATGACACTCGTCTTTTCCTCCATACATGACACACGTCTTTTCCTCCATATATGACACGTCTTTTCCTCCATACATGACACTCGTCTTTTCCTCCATACATGACACTCGTCTTTTCCTCCATATATGACACGTCTTTTCCTCCATACATGACACTCGTCTTTTCCTCCATACATGACACTCGTCTTTTCCTCCATATAT
This sequence comes from Penaeus japonicus, assembly GCF_977035675.1. Taxonomy (NCBI): domain Eukaryota; kingdom Metazoa; phylum Arthropoda; class Malacostraca; order Decapoda; family Penaeidae; genus Penaeus; species Penaeus japonicus. The sequence continues at coordinate 28,178,387 of NW_028234434.1, forward strand.
GACACGTCTTTTCCTCCATATATGACACGTCTTTTCCTCCATACATGACACTCGTCTTTTCCTCCATACATGACACTCGTCTTTTCCTCCATATATGACACGTCTTTTCCTCCATACATGACACTCGTCTTTTCCTCCATACATGACACTCGCTTTTCCTCCATACACTCGTCTTTACTGAGTCTTTTCCTCCATACATGACACTCGTCTTTTCCTCATACATGACACTCGTCTTTTCCTCCATACATGACACGTCTTTTCTCCATACATGACACCGTTTTTCCTCCATACATGACACAGTCTTTTTCCTCCATACATGACACTCGTCTTTTCCTCCATACATGACATTTTCCTCCATACATGACACACGTCTTTTCCCCATACATGACACACGTCTTTTTCCTCCATACATGACACACGTCTTTTTTCCTCCATACAGGGAACACGTCTTTTCCTCCATCATGGACCGTCTTTTCCTATACAGAAACGTCTTTTCCTCCATACATGACACTCGTCTTTTTCCTCCATACAGGACAATCAGGCTTTCCTCCATAGTTGACACGATCTCATATTCCTCCCATACATGACACTCGTCTTTTTCCTCCATACATGACACTCTCGTTTTTTCCATACTGGACACTCTCTTTCCATATACTGTCAGACACTCGCTTTTCCCTCCATACAATGACACAATGCGTCTCTTTTCCTCCATATATGACACGTCTTTTCCTCCATACATGACACACGTCTTTTCCTCCATATATGACACGTCTTTTCCTCCATACATGACACACGTCTTTTCCTCCATACATGACACACGTACGTTCACAGACAGTCCCCTTAATTAAATTACAGTATTCGAAAACCTTGTGTTGTCTAGACTTGTCTGATTAAAAAAAAAAAGTGTGATTTTTGTCCATTATTTTGCCAAAGGAGTCTAGGAGAGTCCACATGAAGTAGAGTTGTACTTAATCTTCCTTGTTGCATGAAGTAGAGTAGAGGTTTTGTGATTCTACATGTTAAGTAGATGCAAAGAGTAAAGATAAGATATTTAACAAAGCGAAATCTCTCAGAGGCACAAAGAACATTCTGTGTATGATGATTTGTATAGATTCCTTCGAACATTTGAATATTTTTGCATGATGCTGATGACAACTTTGCGAAGCATGTCTGTGATCAAAGTCATGTTGATCTCCCGTTATCAGCTCCTTTGATAAGATCGAGGTTATTCCGTGTCCTCTCGGCGATTTGAAAGCTTCAGAACTAAGTGCTTTGAATCTTCATCTTCGTAAAACTAACATGTGACGGGAACGGCACGTCAGACAAACAAACACATTGACGTGTTGTTGTTACTTGAAACAGGCTTTGAGTAGCAGTGGTAGGAATTTACGACAAGTTATTACAAATGAAGGAGTGGGCCTTGGTGGTGCAAAGTGGAAACCGAATCTAAATAACATCTATCATCATCATCATCTTCATCATCTTCATCTTCATCATCATCTTCATCATCATCATCACCATCATCTTCATCATCATCACCATCATCATCATCACCACCATCATCATCACCACCACCACCACCATCATCATCATCATCATCATCATCATCATCATCACCACTACCATCATCATCATCACCATCATCATCATCAACATCGTCATCATCATCATCATAATCCCATTTCAGAGTGTAAGTTTCTAGAGAATTCTTCCTCATTCCACAAACGACCGAAATAACCTGAAACTTCAAGCTTTTCGCATAATGATTTCCATGTATGTCCTTTTTAATTAATAAACGAGTCACCACGTTCAGTTTTGCTTGTATCTTTGCATGTTCCTTTTGGTGAGTGAGGGGGGGGGGTAAGGGAGGGTAAGGAGTAGGGGGAGGGGACGAGGGAGAAGTAAGTGAGGAGGGAAGAGAGAGAGAGAGAAAAGAGAGAAGGAGGAGAAGGAGAGAAAAGAAGGGAGAGAGCGAAGAGAGAGAGAAGAGAGAGTGAGAAGAGAGAGAGAGAAAATTGTATATATATAGATATATGGATATATATATAGATAAATAAATATAATATATAGATTATATACTATAAAATATATATATAATATATATATATATATATATTAAATATATATATATATAATTTATATAGATAATATATATATAGATATATATATGCTTTGGCTTTTACACCTGAGATTTAAAGAAATATAAAACAAAAACAAAAAACTTTTCAGTGAGACGTTTGCATTTACAATAGCTTAGAAAGGAAGGTAATGTATTCCAAAAATTCACTGATAATAATGGTGATGGTGATTTTGAAGAATAATGACAGTGCCATTATTGATGAGGATAATGGTACCAGTAATGATATATATACTATTCATATTAATTATGATATTTATAATTTTGATAATGATACCAATAATAACAATTATGATAACTGACATATTAATGATAATGATACTGTAATATTGATAACAATGATAATGATAATTAAGTATGATAATAATAAATATACGAATGTGGTAATTAATCAGCCTATTAAAATCATATCAATGATGCTGATTAATAGAAAAAACCACAACAATTATGACACTGAGGCTAATGATAACAATAGTAATAGTAATGATAATAACAGCCAATGCTAACGATAATGTTATTAATAGGCATACCAATTACAAGAAGAACAGTAATGATTAAATAGTAATAGTAATAAGAGTAAGCACTGATAACATCATTGAAGATAATGATAATTATAACGATAGCAATGAAAATAACGATAGTAATAGTAATACAACTTCCACTGACGCTGTTGATAATGATGTAAAGAAGCAAATTAAGATCAAATGACGACAACAACTAAAATCATAATAATGATGACCTTATATTCGAAAACCTGCGGGAGAGAGACCGCCAGCACATCAAATTTTAGACTATTGATTGCGTAATCACGTCAGGAAGACCTGCGTGGATAAAATCCCTTTGACCCAGCGCCCTCTATCACATGTGCCTCTTCTTGAATTTAATTATTACTTGTGAAGCTTTAATTGCTTTCTTTCCTTCGATTTCTGTTTTTTTTTTCTCACTCTCGTGGGTTATTTTGCGTTTGTCAGTCGAACTTTCTTTTTTTCAAATATCTTTTTGTATTTTTTTTTCCTCTCTGCATGTTTGTCTCTCCCTTTTTCTCTCTCTCTCTATCTATCTATCTCTCTCTCTCTCCCTCCCTCCCTCCCCCCTCCCTCTCTCCCTCTCTCCCTC
>NW_028234434.1:28181739-28186612 GCF_977035675.1 Penaeus japonicus
TAATATAATAATAATAATAATAATAATAATAATAAGGATAACGATAATAATAAAATATATATAAAGCATAACAATACATGACAAGTAATATAACAAAAGGTGTATAATATAGCGTACGGATGCCTGTGACAGGGCGTGTATAACATAAGGTACACATCACCTTTTGTACTCGCGTAGGAGGGAACCACAAAGAAACAAAGGAGTGTATGAGGCAGGACTCATGAACACACAAATGAGAGGAACTTGTGCGGATGCATGAGAGGGGGGAGGGAGAGAAGGAGGAAGAGAGAGAGAGAGAGGGAAGGAGGGCGAGAGAAGAAAGGGCAGGTCAGCGAGAACAGAGAGGAAAGAGTGAGGGAGAGGGAGAGAGAGAGAGGAAGAGAGGCACAGAGAGAGAGAGAGAAAGAAAGAGTGACAGTGAGAGAGAGAGACAGAGAGAAAGACAGAATGAAAAAGACAAACAGAGAGAGAGAGAAAGACAGAATGAAAAAGACAAACAGAGAGAGAGAGAAAGACAATGAAAAAGACAAACAGAGAGAGAGAAAAACAGAATGAAAAAGACAAACAGAGAGAGAGAAAACAGAATGAAAAAGACAAACAGAGAGAGAGAGAAAGACAGAATGAAAAAGACAAACAGAGAGAGAGAAAACAGAATGAAAAAGACAAACAGAGAGAGAGAAAAACAGAATGAAAAAGACAAACGGAAAGACAGTGAGAGAGACAGAGAGAGAGAGAGAAAGACAGACAGAAAGAAAGAGGGAGAGAGAGAGACATCCCGACTAGTATAATCCCATATTCTCTTTCATAATACGCAGTTATCCCCCTCTCCTCCCTCCTCCCCTCCCCTCCCCTCCCCTCCCCCAACCCAATTCACATTTCACAAATGTCAAATTTCACTTCTCACAAATGTCACATACGTATTTAATGCTATCATTGATTTTGGATTCGAGGCGTTCTGTGTGTAACTCGACTCCCCTCGGCTGTGTGGACAATCAGCCACCCTTTCGAAACAGGGGTCGGACGCCCCTCGTTAAGGGTAACTTGATTTTTTTTTTTATTTTTTTTTTTTTTTAAGGGGGTTGGGATGTGTTACAGTGTCGTTTTGTAGTCTGTGGGTTTTGTGGTATGTGGGTTTGTTATCTTTGGTTTTGTTATCTTTGGTTTTGTAGTCTGCGGTTTTGTTATCTTTGGTTTTGTAGTCTGCGGTTTTGTTATCTTTGGTTTTGTAGTCTGTAGTTCTGTAGTCTGGTGTTTCTTGTAATAGTATAACTTTGTAGTCTTTGTTTGTTTTAGTTATTTTGCAGTTTCAGTGTGTTTTTGTAGTGCATCTGAATTGGTAGTTCGTTTTCCTGTTCCTCTCTGTATATAACGAACCAGGTTAATTCATGTAGTCTATGTAATGAAGACCTCATTGCAGGTGTATAGTTAATCTTCTATGCCATATAATCATGAAGGGATGTATATATACAACCTCATGTGTAATTACACCCCATAGAGGTATTGTTAGACTTCTCAGTTACACCTTAAACACGACTGATTCCCCTTGCCTGTAATTAAACATTTCCCCTTAGTCGCATGATGAAATTTCTCTTGGATATATGCGGAGATTCTAGTCGTGTTGATAAAGACTCCCACTTGGATATTTAGAAGAACTTGGATAAACTGATTTTTTAAAATAGAATAGCATCGCTTTTCTTTCAACATGCAGCGAGATTTGCCTCCCTGGTTGTGTGAGGATTTGTTGGATAAATGGATTAATATATGTGGCACATGTGGGACTACTTGGATATGTAGCAAGACTCGAGTCCGATGAATAAAAGGTCCTCTTGGATAGACGGATAAACTCAAACTGGATAAGTGGACTCTCTGGAGTTTATGACGAGAGAAGCACTGTACAAATAACGAGACGCCCTAGTGGACACAGCATATCTCCCCTTCTATAAAAAGTAAAAACTCCGCGAAACAACATGCTATCTGGATGCGAAGCTGAATTCTCCCCGGATACATTTCAAGATCCGGTCTAGTTAAATATATTTGCCTTGGATATGTAAGACTACTGAATATGGAGCAAAAACAACGTCCTAATGGATGTGAAGGAAAGCACTCTAAGATAAACAACCTTCTGCTCGATGTGAACCAAAGCTCTCTCTCGAATAAACAGCTTCCTACTGAATGTGAAGCGAGACTCCACCTGAATTTATATCACTGGATGTAATAATACGCTGCAAAGTCTAAATCCAGTCTAAATAAACAGATAATCCTTAGACAGATAAGAAGACTCATCCTCGATATATAAAACACAACTGGAGAAACACCGTCCTGCTGGATGTGAAGCAAGGAGGCTCTCCACGGATGAACAGCTTTCTCTTAGATGTGAAGCAAGGGTCTCTCCCCCACCCCCCCTTACCCCCTCACCCCCCACCCCCTTCCAGCGCCCCATTAGCAGATGGCGCTGTCGTTCCTCTTCCTTTGAGCTCTCTAATGGCGACGAGTAACTGAGCCCAGACGGTTCTTCGCGACGCACAAAATGGCCACGACAAAGGAACGATAAGAAGTGTTTAATTGCGGTCACGGGAAAGGCCTTTTGCCGAATGGCCGCTGAAGGAGAGAGATTTTTGTTGGGGCCTTTTTCTGGCTCTTTTGTTCTTTCTGTCTCTCTCTTTGTCTGACTTTGTCTTGGCTCTCTTTGTGTCTCTCACTCTCTCTTCTCTCTCTCTCTCTCGCTCTCTCTCTCTCTCTCTCTCTCTCTCTCTCTCTCTCTCTCTCTCTCTCTCTCTCTCTCTCTCTCTCTCTCTCTCTCTCTCTCTCTCCTCTCGCTCGCTCATTCTCTCTCTCTCTCTCTCTCTCTCTCTCTCTCTCTCTCTCTCTCTCCCTCTCCCTCTCCCATTCCATCTCCTCTCTCTCTCTCTCTCTCTCTCTCTCTCTCTCTCTCTCTCTCTCTCTCTCTCTCTCTCTCTCTCTCTCTCTCTCTCTCTCTCTTCCTCTTCTCCCCCTTCTCTCTCCTTTTTAGTCGCTTTCTTTGATCTGATAAAGTAGATCTAATTATCATTTTTGTTGAGTTCCCTTTGAATTACAAGAAACTATTTCCAGACAGTAATTTTTCTCAAGAATAAGGAACAGCCCCCCCCCCTCCCTCCCTCGCTCTCTCCATCAAAAACAACGAGATATACATCTCTCTTTCTCTCTCTCTCTCTCTCCTTCTTTCTCTTTTTCTCTCTTTCTTTCTCTCTCTCTTTCTATTTCTATTTCTATCTACCTATATATATATATATATATATATATATATATATATATATATATATATATATATATATATATATATATATATCGCTATCTATCTATCTATCTTATATATATATAAATTTATCTATCTATCTCTCTGTCTACCTATCTATCTATCCATCTATCTCCATATATCTGTCCTCCGTCCTTCCCTCTATCTTCCCTCCCTCTTTCGCCTCTTTCCTCATTCCCTCCCTTTTTCCCTTCCTTCCTTCCCTTCCTTTCTTTCCCTCTTTCCTCTTTCCTTCCCTCTTTCCTCCCTCTTCCCTTCTGTTCCTTTCCCCTCCTTCCTTCTCCTTCCCTCTTTCCTCTTTCCTACTCTTCCATCGCTCTTCCACTTCTTTCCACTCTCCCTCCTTCCTTCTCCTTCCCTCTTCCCTCTGTCCCTTTCCCCTCCTTCCTTCGAACAGAAGATGAAAGAACAAACTTATTCTTAAAACCTGCCTCCCTTCTCGTCGCTAGGATGAAAGTCTTCCTCTCCCCGCCTCCTTCGCCAGGGCGGTAAGGGCGTGAGTTCCATTCGTCCGCCCTTGCGTTTGACCCTTCAGGACAGAGCTAGCCATGGCGTCCTTCGTGGAATAGGGACTACGTGTGTAAATGTATATACCTTTGATCCGTATATTCGAATAGGTATATTTATATATATATATGTGTGTGTGGGTGTGTATCTGTTTATTATTTTCTTTTCATTGGTGTGTTTTATCTGTTGAAATAACTATCACAGTACTAACACACGAGACCACAAAAACCCTTAGTTATTTATCAATATGCTCCCTCGAATAAAACCAAACCAGCAAGAAAGTATCCGAAAAAACAACAACATGGAGACCATTCCAATGTAATTCTCTTGTCCCCTTCAGCAACACACCAACACACAAATGTAAGCGTAGAGAGGCACACGCGGAAACACACACGTACACACACACACACACACACACACATGTACACACACATGTACGCGCGAGCCCCATGTGCGCGCGTACACGAGATGGCAATTTCCAGGGCCCTTTGATGCTCTCAACTCATCTCAGGTGTTTTATCTGAACGCTTTGATGTCCGTGCCTGGTCTTTTCCCCTCCGCCCACTAGCTTTCGCTCGCTCCCGCTCTCTTTCGCCCCTTTCGCTCTCTCTGGCCTTCGTTCGGACGAGGTCTCTCCTGTCGCTCTCTCTCTCTTTCTCTCTCTTTCTCTTTCTCTTTTTCTCTTTCTCTTTATCTCTCTCTCTCTCTCTCTTTTTTTCTCTCTCTCTTTCTCTCGCTCTCTCTCTCGCTCTCTCTCTCTCTCTCTCTCTCTCTCTCTTTATTTCTCTCTTTCTTTCTCTATCTCTCCTCTCTCATTCTCTCTCTTTCTCTATCTATCTATCTATATATCTATCTATCTTTCTCACTTTCAGTCTTTTTGTCTGTCTGTTTGCCTATTTCTTTCTCACTCTCTCTCTGTCCCTATTTATCTATCACTATCTATCTGTCTACTTATTTGTTCATCTCTCTCTCTCCCCTCTCTCCCCTCTCCCCTCTCTTTTTATAAATATAAAAATATATATATATATATATATATATATATATATATATATATTTATATATTATTTAAAT
>NW_028234434.1:28186712-28189212 GCF_977035675.1 Penaeus japonicus
GAATTTGCTATTTTGGTATTATGATGTTTTCTTAGATAATAGTATAGCAATCTTTTAAGTCTATGTCGTATACGAAAGGAAATATAGAGGATTTTGTAATGTGCTGTCCTGTGTTGTATTTCGATTTACCTCTAAACATCTCATATTGAAATTGAAATATATATGTATATATTTCTGTTATGATATTAGTTTGCCTTAGATCTCGATATATTCAAAATAGATAACTCAATTATCAAAATATGTCAGTTATTATATGTCAATTAACACAGTTTCACACAGTTATTTTCACATAATTCTTAAATTTTTAAAACATTTCCAGGGTAGTAAACAAATAAGAAATATCTCGCTAATCAATTCACAAATAGATAAGTAAAATACACATTATAAAATATATAAGAAGGAATTTTTTCTGCTCGGTTCTGGCAACATTGGCGAGAGAAGGTAAACATTGGACGTCAAAAAATCACAAAGTTTCTGTTTCTTTCAGTTATTTTCTCCCAGAATTCCTCTCTGGGGCCGATATACAAGGAATTGTCTTTATTTTGAATAGGTATGTCTGTCTTTATTGTGTTCAGGTGTTTTATATGTTAAGTATAAGTGAGATATAGGGAAATATATGCGAGTTTATGGATGATTGTGTTTTTATCTCGGAAATTTTACTCGGAAATTTAGTTGATTGTGTTTCAATTGTGGCGATTGTTGTAGAATTCTCTATTTGCTTTTTGATTAGAGAATGATTTAAAGCCATACAATTGTGGCGATTGTTGTAGAATTCTCTATTTGCTTTTTGATTAGAGAATGATTTAAAGCCATACTACATATTTACATGTTCTATATTTTCACCGTTTCACTAAACATTGTCATTGTTATACATATTTTATCCTTTTTTGTGCTTTAGTGACCTTTCCCTTTTAGAGTTTACCGTAAATATACAATATAAAACCTCAGCCGCAATGGCCTTCAAGCCTCCAGTGTTTCAGCAAAGGCCAATAAACTTCTGCCACACATATTCTCGCAGGATAAAGCTTAGACTGGTTTCTCATGTGATTATAATTTGCCGGGGAAGTCCACCAACTTTGCCGTGAAGGAACAAATGTGGAGAAGGCTTGTTACTGCAGACACGGAGGCCATGGTGGCTGTGCGAGTTGCTGGAGGTGTTTATTTGAAAAGCCTGTGTGCTTAGCTCAGTCTGTAGGGTATGGCAGTTTCCAAAGAGGTCTTGGATGTGCATGAGCTAAAGGTCAAGTGTGTTAGTGTGCGATTGATTTTGTTTAAGTGTGCACTTCATGTGTACTTTTAACTAACCTTGGGCGCGTTTTTATCCACATATCATTGCCATGCTCGCACTCTCCTTTCCCAGCTTTGTTTTGGAAAAATTTGTAACCGAGATTGAAAGCATTAAGTTAAAAATATAGATGAGGGGGGATGTGAGAGGTAGGTCAGGTGTTGATTATATTATCATTATATCATGTGATTTAATCCTTCTGTTGACCATATTCTTACAAATTCGTCTGTTGATAATGTCCATCAGGTATAGAGATCTCTCTTGAGATTGAATAATCAAAGACTAGTGGAGAATCACTAGATGGCATTGAGTCTTTCTTGTTTAGGCCCACGGATAAAAAGTGTAGTATCAACCCTTTGATGATAGGGACAGGCATCTCCCACTTGGGTTTGGTTTTATTTAGTTTGATTTGAACTCACCTGTTTGCCCCTTTCTATTTCTGTTATTATTGTTACTAATGTTTGTAGTACTATCATTATTATAAGAATAACAGTAACAGCAACAATGATGGTAATGAAAATTGATACTTTGTACTTTTGAAAAAATTCAGGGAAATGCATGCTAATTGACTCCTGGGTGACTTGTGGAACCTTTCATGTGCAAGATAATAATGATAAAACAAAACCACACTGGAGTATTATGTATACACTCCTATCAACAAGGGGTTAATGCACACATTAAAAAGATAAAGAAAATTTGTGAGTTGTTATCCTTTTTATAGCAACTTTATCAAAGAGGCCTGAATGAGCTGATAAATTGCCATCAAGTGGTGAGATTATTTTGAAAGCCCCAAACTATTAATTTCCTTCCACAGGATTCAGTTTAGTGGCCTCCCTACAACTGCTCTGACATGGAGGATGAATTTGACCCTTACGGCCTACCCCCAGAGGTGACCACGCCCCCTCATGGGTTGATAGGAATGCTCGGTAAGTAGTGCCCTGATCTCGGCATTGCTCCTGCTCGTAAGGGCGAGAGGTCAAAGTATGATGTACTTTTTGAGAAGTGTTTCTTAAGAATCACTTAAAATGCCTTATTCTTCAGAAAAATTGCACTAGTTTGTAATGTTGAATTGGTCAGTATGTATGTGTTGCTTGATAGAACTATTTAAATTACAACTTCACATTTGTACCCCAAATTCAGACTAAAAACCAACCTTTCGCGCTCAAAACTAGAAAACAATCAGGAAGGATATCACCAAAACATATCTAGCATGAG
>NW_028234434.1:28191712-28204340 GCF_977035675.1 Penaeus japonicus
ACACCGTATTCTTATGTCACTCCCACAGCGTCAGTCCTATGAGTGGTACATCCCCAAGGGCATTCTCAAGGCCAACTGGATCACCAAGTACCTCTACAACATTCCCGCTCTCGTGGTCCTCTTCTACGACCTGGACTGGAACGACTCCAACTGGGCAGAGAAGAAGACCGAACTGGCCGCCAAGGTGCAGACGCTCAAGTGAGTGAAGGTGGCACGGCTTCTCCTTTGGAGGTGGGAGGGAGAGAGGGAGGGAGGGGTCAAAGGGAAGGAAGGGAGGGACAGGGAGGGAGGGAGGGAGGTAGAGAGGGAAGGTGGATGGAAGGGAGGAGGGAGAGAGAGGGAGGGAAGGGAGGCTAGGATGGACAGGGAAGGTGGGAAGGTGGATGGAAGGAGGAGGGAGAGAGAGAGAAGCTGGGAGGATGGAAGGGAGGAGGGAGAAAGAGAGGCTGGTAGAGAAGGGAGGGTAGTTGGGTAGCTGGTGTTTTTTTTGTTTGTTTGTTTGTTTGTTGATGGAGGTTTTATTGCAGTAGTGCTTTTTTTTGTTGTCTCTAGGAGTGACAGTATAAGTATTACTATGGAGTATTAATATCATAATCATTATTATTACATTGATAGACATTACCATCCTTACTATAATAACTGCAACATTTACTTATTCCAATAGCCTTATTCATTTTCCTCCTCGTTTTTTCTCGGCCCCAAAAACAGGTCGTTGCTGAGTGGCCGCAACACCCGAGTGGCACTGGTGCTCATCCAAAGCGGCATAAGTGTTCCGGGAGAGGACACGGGTGCGGCAGAGAAGGCAGCCACTCTATGTGCCGCCTGCGACCTCCCTGCCAAGCATCTATTCGTGCTGCCTCACTCTGATGCTCACCTCCTGGGGTACACAGTCAGGTGGGTGGGGTCTGAAGCCGTCGTGTGCTTGGTTTCTGCATTTGGTGTATCTTGCTTTTCTTTTCTTTTCTTCCTTTTCTCTCTTGCCTTTTCTTCTTCCTGTTTTTTTGTTTTTGTTTTTGTTTTTTTTCTTTTCTTTCTTTCTTTTCTTCTTCCTGTTTTTTTTTTCTCCTTTCTGGCTTTCTTTTCTTTTCTTTCTTTCATTACTTCTTTCCTTTTCTTCCTTTTTTTTATTCTATTTAATTTCTCTCTTTTCTTTCTTTCTGTCTTTCTTTTCTTTTCTTTCCTGTTCTTTTTCTCTTTGTCTATCTTTGTCATTGACTTTGCCCTCTCTAACTGTTGGAGGGCGTCCCCCACCTTTCAGTTTTCATGTTAGAAACGTGTTTGTTGGATTGGTTTACATATTTAAGGCATAATTTCTGCCTATTTTTCATATTAAAGGCATAATTTCTGCCTATTTTTTCCTGATTGTCTCATTCTGTGTTTTTTTTTTTCTTTCCTTTTCTTTTTCTCCCACTCTTTAGAATTGTGTCTGTTGTTGTGGGAGACAGTATTTAGGTTTGACTGTTATTTTTTAATCAAGCCTTGAGACAAAGTAGTCCACAATTCTATCAGGAATTCAGTTCTGACTGGAAGAACCATATCAAATAAGTATTCATGAAAGAGACTGCTATACAAACAGCTTGTAAATCAAGAAATACTCATGCACTGGACTACCTATTCCTATTCCCATGAATCATTTGAAATAAGAGACTGCTATACAAACAGCTGGTAAAGCAAAAATACTCATGCACTGGCCCACCAGTTCCCATTCCCATGAATCATATGAAATAAGAGACTGCTATACAAATAGCTGGTAAAGCAAAAATACTCACTCATGCACTGGACTACCAATTCCTATTCCCATTCCCGTTCTCCACCTTCATACCTTGGATGTTTATTCCAGGCTGGAGACCGCCCTTAGTGAGATAGCTTGGGCCTTCTACCTCGGGGAGATCAAGGGCGTGAGAGCCCACCGCGACTTCCTCAACAAGACCAACCACAGCCTCCTCTTTGTGCGACACCAGTTCAAGCTCGGGTTCCTGAACGAGATGCGCAATGATCGGCAGACAGCTATTAAGTGAGTTTAGGTTGTTTCATGCCGTCCTTTTTGTTAGTGACGTGTGATTGGAAATTCTACTTGTACATGATGTTTTGCTTGATATGTTGATGTATGGATGACTTACTATTCTAAGTAATAACAGAATGAAGGCATTTGTTGGTTCACATTAAGTTATATGAAATTAGGTCTTGACAAATATACCACTTATGGAGAATCACTGGCAGGTGGAAATTTCATCCACTGAATCCATTCCTTTCAAGCTGATAATAGATAATCACCTTTTTCTTTCTTTTTTTCTCTTTCTTTCCAGACACTATGCACAATGCTACCACCACCTTCTAGATCTCAGATCGACTGACACAAACCTCCACGAGATTCGCATCGTGGCTGCAATAGTGAACTACAAGATCTGTCGTCTGGACTTTGCCCTCAACCTCCCCCGAGACGCCATCGCTCAGTTCCGCCGACACATTGACCTATTCCGCCAGAGGACTGGGCCCAAGGAGCTCATCTTTGAACATTATGCTTGGCTTTCAAAGCAGTGAGTTTAAGGGATCTTGCCCTCTTGCTTCTCACTTAGAATAGCCTCTATTTGCAGAGGAAATAGATATGATGTACCAACATGTAGCAATATAGTTAGAATACTAACCTTACATACTCTCATTTTATTTATCAAATATCATTATAGGTATCAGATCTTTGGAGATGTGTTTGAGGAAGCTGTTCGCTTGGGCCTGCCTGCCGTCCAGACCCAACACCCAGGCTTCTATTACCAGCAAGCAGCTCAGTATGCTGTGCTCAGAAGAAAAACAGCACTGCAAGTTTGTAAGGTAATGCACAAGGGTAAAGCCGTCATGAGATTTTTTTTAGTTGAAGCATATTGGTTTCATTTCTTTGAGGGTTAAATGAATGTATGTGTATTCTCTATTTATTATCTTTATATAATAGTTGCATTGTGAGCTGTTTTAACCAAAGAAGTACACAGTTCAGAAATCCAGTTTTCCTAGTAATCAGTAAGAAATGAAAGTCCCAATAAGATATATATTTTTGTGTTATTTAAGGTAAAATATACACAGCCAGAATTTTTTTATATCATCGAAATCCATACTGTAATTACTATTTGTAGCAGTAGCCCCAGACTACAACAAATACTCCACATCACAAACAACTGTTAACATGAGACTAATTTCAAATTACAGTCCCATTGTAAGGGTTACCCAAATCTATCATTCTTAGTATAAAAAGTAAGAATTACTTGTCTTTATTCAACATCCTCTCACCTCCCACAACAACAGGACGTGACAGCACCGGTTTCGGACTTACTCGAGGGATGGAACGAGCTTGAGTTCTACGGGCAGCGACCCTGGAGGCCCGGCAAGCACTCCTTGGAACCGCCCGAACAGCAGAGGGAAGCAGAGGGCATCAGGGTAAGGTTCTGCTTGTTTATACCTGGCTTTTTTATTTAGTTTTATTCTTGAAAGGATATTTTAGGGATTGTAAATGTGATGTGTTACAGGATTATTATTTTCTTTTATTTTTATTATCATTACTCTTTTTTTTATTATTATTATTATTATTATTAATGGTATTATTAGAATGATTTTTTTTATCAACCAATTTAATAAGGCTTATTTTTGTTTTTGATATTATCACTTGTGTATCTTCCTCCTCCTCCTTTCCTCCTCTTCCTCTTCCTCTTCTTCTTCCGCTTCTTCTTGCTCTTCTACATATTTTTTCCTCCTCCTCTTCCTCTCCCTCCTCTTATTGTTCTCTATTTCTCCTCCTCCTCTGCCTCTTCTTCCTCCTTTTCTTCCTCTACCTCCTCCTTTTTCCCACTCCCCTCCTCTGTCCCTTCTTAATTCAAACAACCCTCACACCTTGCCCTTGCCAGGAGGTCCAGTACCACGAAGTGAAGGAGGTGAACCACTCCAATGCCATCATCCCGCTCTTCTCGTCGGCCATCAGCCAGTTCAAGAAGTACCGCTGCCCGCGCATCAAGCGTCACCTCATGGTGCAGATGGCCGAGGAGTACCACCAGGCTAGCGACCCCTCCAAGGCCCTCACGTGAGTTTCTGAGAAGATCTGCGGCGTTGTAGAGCATTGTGAAGAGTATGAAGAGGAAGGAAGTTCTCTTAGAAGAGAATTTCACCTTTGCGTTGAATGTTGCTTATTGGTTGCTGTTTGGTAATGGGATCGTTAATGAAGGTTGTTGTTTGTGGATTGTATTACGCGGTTGAGGATGCACAAAGAAGTGTGTATGGATTTTTGTATAGGAATGAAGTTATTGTCAATTGTAACTTCCAGGTAAGTCATTTGAGTTTGTATATGTGCTTGCATGTGTGTACATGGCTTATATATCGATAGATAGATATTTACACACATACCCTTTTTTGATAAATTAAATACATGCACTGATATATATATTTGTATAAATATAAAAGTTAAAAGACAGACAGATATTAGGATGTGTATAGACAAAAGTAAACTATTTAGGGGAAAATTTTAAAAACTACTTATGATTTTTGCATCACCTAAAACAAATCTTTTAATAATTCATTGTGAATTTCTTTACAAATTGACTTCAACCAACCCACCCTTCCTCCCCTCGGCAGATTGCTGAATCATGTGATGTGGGACTACCGTAGCGAGCGCTGGTGGGGGCTGCTCTCGTCCTCGTCCCGCCTGGCCCTGCAATGCGCCTACTGCACGGCTTCCATCACCGAGTACTTCGGCCTCTCGCTGGAGTTCGTGGGCACGCGTGTGCAGGCGGCAGCTCAGGAGAAGAGAAGGGTGTTCGAGAACTTGATGCGGCTGCTGAGTGTTAGTTTCATGTTGTTATTAATAGTATCAGTCTTATTATTGTTTTTCTTTAATTGTTATTATTGTTATTAGTGGTATAAAAATTATGATCACCTGACTTACAAGTATCACAATTGTTGTTATTTTTATTACTCTTGCTATACTTACTATTATCATTACCATTACCATTACCATTACCATTACCATTACCATTATTCCATCAATATCATTCCTATCATCAACCACCAAACAACCATTCCAACCAGCCCATCTCCTTCCAGGGTCAAGCTCCAGAACCCGAGCCAGACACGTCCCCCGAGGTTGTTGCCATGGCGACCGAGGCCTGGTCATCACTGCTTGGTGGAGGTCAAATGGCACCTGTCACGGTTGACATGACAACACTGGTGCCATGCCTAGAGGTCAGGGCGTCCTTCGGGCAGAGTCAGTTCCACGTTGACCAGGAAGTGACTGTTACACTCATGATTAGGTGCGTTGTGCATAGCTCTCCTGTTTGATTCTGCTGTGGATTCTTGTCTCATTCTTTATCTTGTTCCCCTCTTTTGTCTGCTGCTACCTTCTTCTTTCTTTTCTTTCTTTCTCTTTCTTTTTTTTTTTTTTTTTTTTTTTTTTTTTTTTTTTTTTTTTTTTTTTTTTTTTTTTTTTTTTCTCTCTCTCTCTCTCTCTCTCTCTCTCTCTCTCTCTCTCTCTCTCTCTCTCTCTCTCTCTCTCTCTCTCTCTCTCTCTCTCTCTTTCTCTCTCTCTCTCTTTCTCTCTCCTCCTCCTCCTCCTCCTCCTCCTCCTCCTCCTCCTTTCCATCTTCACTTCTTTCTCTCCCTGTTAGCTGTTCTCCTCTCCCACATATTCCCCCCTCTTCTTCTATCTTTCCTTTGTACTCCTCCCCATTAAAACCTCTTAAAGTCTCTTTTCCTGTATTCCTCTTCATCCTTTTTCCTATTTCCTCTTATTCCTCCTCCTCTTTCACTGCTGCTCTGTCTTTTATTCTCCTTTTTTCAACCTTTATATCCCCTGTTTCTCACTTTTAAAACCTCCCCACTAGTACACATGCTTTTTCCTTGCTCTTTCTTTTATGAATTTTTCTCCTCTTCCTCTGATTCCTCTTTCTATTATTCCTCTTCTCCCTCCATTTTTCCTAATTTATCATGTTGTTGTTATAACCTCTTGTCTCTCTCCCCAGAAACAGAACATGCCAGGAACCCCTCCAGCTGAGCTCCCTTGAGGTGACCGCTTCCTCCTCATATCCCTCTCCTTACTGTTCTTCCTCTTTCTTTTATTTCTTCCCCCCTCCCCCTTCCCTCTGTAATTCCTCTTATTATGATTATCACTCTCTCCCCAGGAACACCTGTCAGGAGCCCCTCCAGTTCAGCTCCCTTGGGGTGACCACTTCCTCCTCATATCCCTCTCCTTACTGTTCTTCCTCTTTCTTTTATTTCTTTCCTCCCCCTTCCCTCTGCAATTCCTCTTATTATGATTATCACTCTCTCCCCAGGAACACCTGCCAGGAACCCCTCCAACTGAGCTCCCTTGGGGTGACCACTTCCTCCTCATATCCCTCTCCTTACTGTTCTTCCTCTTTCTTTTATTTCTTTCCTCCCCCATCCCTCTGTAATTCCTCTTATTATGATTATCACTCTCTCTCCAGGAATACCTGCCAGGAGCCCCTCCAGCTGAGCTCCCTTGGGGTGACCACCAACTCCCCCTCCTACAATGACAGGCTGCTGGAGACGCGGCCAGAGAAACTGAACCTTGGGCCGAACTGCGTCACGGAACTGTCCCTGAGCTTCAAGCCGTTGGTGGAAGACGTGAGGAAGAAAGTGAAGGTGAGATAAGGAGGGCAAAGTGGGTTGATGATGAGGAATATAGGTTGAGTGGTGGAGGGAGAGTGGAGTGGATAGCAGAGTGAAGATAAACCACTACTTGATTAGTAAATTTCTGTCTTATTAACCTAACCTAGCCAGGGCTTATTTTTATGTAATGCTGTCCTGTCGGCTGGATTACAAGTGCACAGAGTGATTAAGCATGAGAGATCTCCTAGTGTAATGCCACAGAGTGCCACTATGAGCACTTCAAAAGGGTGACAATAGGAGGTTTTTTGTATTTGTTTACATTATTTCCACAAGTGAATAACAATGTATCTATACAATTGGAGATCCTATGATTATATACATATGTAATGATGTAAAATGTATGTTTTGAGAGAGAAATCATGAGAGGGCATCATCTGGCATATGTTATATCATGTCACCTGGCACGAATGGGTTAACTAGTATTTCTTTTTCTTTTTAATTTTCTTCTTCCATCTTCCTTCCTTTTTCATTTACTGACTCGCTGACTTGATGTTCCTGGCAGGTGACAGGTGTGAGGGCCCAGCTGGGTAGTCCTGGAAGCAGCATGGTGGTGAGCCTGCAGTGGTCTGGGCCTGGCAACGAGGGTGTCACAGTACACGCTGGAAACACACCGTCTTTCTCTGAGTTCAAGTAAGTAGATCTAGGAGTGTGTCTCTTCACGTGCTTCGTATCACCAACACCTTTTCCCTCAATATGACTGAATAAAGGGAAAATTAGCATTTCATATATTTTTATTAGATTTACTTTCAGATAATCTTCATGGTTGCAGAGTTATTGTCCAAACTGTATTTTGCAAAGAAACAACAACACTAAGCCTCAATTATAGGATTTTCCAAGACACTTTATTATTCTCGATTTCAGCATTCTTTGTGGAGATAAGTTTGACACGACAGTTCCCATCGCAGAGACAGAGATCTTGCCCAGACAACCAAGGCTCACTGTCCAGGTAAAGTGCTCTCATTTCTGCTTTGAAAGGCTGATTGTGTTCTGCGCAATCTGTGTGTTTTGCGTGTGTGTCCTTTTGTTTTTATTTGGTAGTTAACCCTTCCAAGACTGGCCACATCTCAAGATGTTCGGCCTTGGCTGGGCATCTTCAGATGTATTTTCTATTGTTTTCTTGATTAATGGTAAGATATGTGAGTTTATGTATATATGATATATGAGCAGAATGATTCTAATTTGTCTGGACCTAATAACTGAGGAATGCTGCAGAGTCGGGCTTAAGATCTCAGCAGCCAAATCGAAGGCAATGGCGCTGAAACATGATGTCTGTGATCAAAGACTGCGAGTCCAAGGTCTAGAGCTTGAGTGGGTACACGTCTACCAATACTTGGGGGTATGGATCGATAAGAAACCTCACTTCCGCTCCGAGATCAAACATCTCTCAGACCGGACCAAGGCAAGGCTCTCTGTCACTGAAGCTCTGTCTGGGCGGCGCTTAGGGGTTGGACCACCGCGTACTATAGATCTTTTACTCACGCTGTCCGTCCCATTGTGGACTTACGCCTTCCGTCGCCCTGATCTACAGTAAAACCTGGACGCAGGAATAAAGACTCGACATAATGCCAAAAACGCAGCCGCCAGGATTATTCTGGGTGCCCATTGGGTGGGGCTAAGGTTACTAACCTCCTCCAGGAGCCAAACTCTTTCCCCTGACCACCGATTGATCAGATGGCGGCCCATTCCTTGCAAATGTCCTACAGTCCCCACAAACTCGCACTAAGACAGAAGTGCAGCGTCGGCTTGCTCAAAACCAAGAACCTTTGCTAACAACACCTGGCTGTCTCCAACAACCAGAGTGCTGAAAACCGCTTTGAGCTCAAAAGAGACACTACTGATTAAAAAAAACAAGGCATGGACCATCCCCCCCTGACTATGTCTCAATCCCCGCCGTGGGCATGATCCAATGATAGAGTTCCTCAGTCATGAGTCAATCAAGAAGAAAACGCATAACTCACCGGCCTCTATGAAGGCAGAGGTCGGAGAGGGAAACATTACAGCAAACACGCCGCTGAACAGTAAAACCAACATCAACGATGTTCTGTAGACCCCAACCACCCCCCCATGCAGGCGCCGGTTTTGCTGCAAGCATAGAGAAAGCTATCGGGTATCAGACAATGCCATCCTCGCTCCAGGCAGAGGCTGTACTATTATGGGGAGCCCTTCCCATCACCCAACTGACGGGCATTTTGTTATTCACACAGACTCTAGGCCGCCATTACCACCTGCAACAAAGCACGCCCCTTGATACGTTTACCTTAACCTCGATTTCCCCCATTGCTCAGAGAATACCTGACCGACACGCATCATCATCAACTGGATCCCTCCATTTGGTATGAAGGAATGGACGTTACTGGACAGCTACGGAGGAAAGCAGAGAAACCCTGAGTGATCTTGTGGGCATCCTAGACACCGGGAACTGCTAAGGCGTAAAACGACATGGTTTGCAGGGCAGGTCCTGTGCCCTGGCAAGCGACAAAAAACAGAGAGGAAAGCTGAGAGGAACTTCTCCCCCTCGGGCCACTGGTACTCCAAACGCCACAGCTATACGCTTCGCTGATACCCTCTCACATCCCAGAATATCAAGATGTGCCTGAACGTCATCTGCACAGACTGAGTAATAGGCTAGCCCGTTGTGCGTGGCAAAAATCATAACCCCACTATTGGGCAAGACTGAGCGACGCTGTGAGTATTGTTGCGGCGCCGGACCGGCCAAATTATGAGGTCACTCAACCTGATGGAATGCGAGCACACTCTGCTTCCTCCAGGCAGTGGACACCCACACACGACCAGCCGCCGGGTCATGGTAGACGGCTATGCCTGTCCAATTAGCACCCACTGGCAATCTGGAGGACAGCCTACACAGGCAATCCCGAACCAGAGCTCACGGTAAAAGGTTCAGTCTTATGAATGATCAGATTGAGTTCAGCACTTATAGCCAATAGAGACCGGGGTAAAAAATCCCCCTTCCACAGCAACCCGGGCGAAGCGACGTCTTCGCAAAATCTCTCTGAACTGAGCTGAATGTCAGCGATGATGATCAGATAAGATTAGATAAGATGAGTCAGCACTCGTAGCTGGCAGAGGCCGGGCCGCCTTGAGCATATAGCCCGGGCGAAGCGACGTCTTCGCATATCTGTCTGAACTGAACTGAACAGCTTATTATGTGATGCCATAGTTACACAAATGAAGGAATAAATAGCCTGTATTAAAAAAAAAAAAGTGGTGCAAAAGTTATTATTATTATTATTATTATTATTACCACTATTATTATTATTCTTGTTGTTAAATGAAAATGAGCTCTAGTCTAGCATCCAAAGCCCTGTGTATTTTCTGATTTTGAGGCAGATGATGGTCCCTTATGTCATTCAATTAGGATACAATTTCAAGCAGACATTTAAATTCTCCATGACTGCCAAATTAGGTCACTTGGCAGCCAAATATGGCTTCCAGTAAATATGTTTTTTGCATAGTGGGTTTGTCTGCCACGGCATTCAATGTGGCACACAGTCACTCAATGTTTACACCACAGTGGTTGAAGCAGTGCTGTTGATTTAGAGATGTAGGAGAGACATAATTTGGGGTTTAAAGAAGCGTGTTATTGAATTATTATCATGTGATCTCATTTGGCCCAGCAGAACACATAATTAGAGGTCTTTGTGATAAAAGTAATTATACTTCATATACTTCTTAAAAGATATAACTCACTTTCTCCACAAGGTAAAAGATACTGAATACCTTCACACAAGCAAGATGCTATGTTACTATGCTCATACCATAATTATAATATTAATTGTCCAGTACATCTCTTGTATTTTGGATTTTTTCATTCTCATTCATTACTATTTTTGTATAGAAAAAGACAAAAAATACCTTCCCTTCCAGACGGAGCATGACTCAACAGCTCTGGTTTGGGAGTGGCTCCCCGTCACAGTCCAGCTGACCAACGGAGAGGAAAGCTTGGTTTCCGACATCCTGGTCAGCTTCGGCCTCGACTCCTCTTCGCACTCCAACCTGGAGCATGCAAGTAAGGATTGTTCTTTTGACATTCATTTGGAAATGTTTGGGTCATTATGTCCTGTGGAGGGTGTTGTCTGTGGACTTGTGGTCAACAATATGAAGACTCGCTGAACACCACCATTACCTTGGGTTTGGTGTGTTTGTAGTTCAACTATGCATCTGCTGACCACATGGCCATGGGAGGAGGAATAAGTGGCACACAGTCTGGCATTTAGGGGCTTAACCCATTAGCAGCGGATGGCATGATTTGCAGCAAAGGCAGAGTCGGACCATTAGACCGCAGGATGGCAACTGTGCACCCTGTAACCATGCCATCCTATCTAGCCCACAAATATTTATTTCACAAATAACTAGCGACAATGGGTTAAACAACAAAGCACACTCAGTCGTTCCATCACTCACGTCTCACTGAATATTTGAAATCCATTGTTTATATCTTACTGGATCTATGTCCTTCATTATCCACATATCTTGGTGTGCAAAGACACCCCCCAGAGGAGATCTTTCCCAGGAATGTGATAAAGAAAATACAAATTCATCACTTACCAGATTTTTCCACACTCTCTCTCTTCACTCTCCCTTCAGCGCAAGTGTGTACGTCATCAGGCCTGCAGAGCGACAAACTGGGTTCACAGGTCAACCACTTCCAGTCAGGAGATTTGCCTGTGGGGAAGGAGTGCTCTCTGACCTTCTACGTCAAGTGCCTCACAGCTGTGGAGCGAACACTCAACCTCAAGGTAAGGGGGGCATTGTGTGTGTTTGCCTCGTACACCTTTTCCTCTTCCTTCTCTATCTATATCTTGTTATGAAAGTACCTTTAGTTGAGGATGCCTTATGTCAATTTTGCTGTCTTGTAATTTTGTATCTGTTTACACTCACTTACTCATTCACAGAGAAGAGATATAAAAGGCTGAAAACCTACTTAGTCAACACTAGAGAGGGATTTCAAGGGGTAATGTTATAAAAAAAATACCGCAGAAATAAAGCAGATTGTCCATGTGATCTAAAAGATATACTAAAAAGCACAAGTATGAAACATACTGTTAATACCATTCACAAAGGCAGCTGTAGGGTTAGGGATAAGTGAGAGACAGTGTAATTATTGGGGAGTACATATGACAAATATTATTTGAAGTATTTTATAACTAATACAGTGTGTGTGAATTGTTAGCCTCCATAATGAATTTCCAAGGCATCAACTGATTTTAGGTGATTACCCACAAAAAAAAATCAAAGTAATGCAGTATTCACAAAGACTTTATAATTTTACAACTAGAATGAATTTTCACTCCCACAGGTGGAATATACTGTTACAGTATCTTCAGGGAGCACAGTCAGCCACTGCCCCTGCGTATATGAGAAGTCTTTTCAAATCCAGGCCGTCATTCCTTTCCAGGTGAGTGTCTTCAGTTTGTTTATTCACCTACTTGTTTATTTATTGATGGATAATATTTTCAGTTTAGCATCAGTTGTTTTGTGTTTTTTATATTTCTTCTTTTCTTTCTTCTTCATTTTCAGGTGAGTGTTTCCAGTTTAAAACTTTTGTTATTATCAAGATTAATTATATCATTGTCAGAACTATTATTATCCTATCTCTATTGGACTTTCTTCAGATATTGAGGTATTTTGAATCTGCAAGCTCTCTTTCCCCCCACCCCCATCCCTTCTTTCTCTCTCACTCTCTTTCTCTCTTCTCCTCCCTCTCTCTCCCTCCCTCCCCAACTCTCTCAGACACCTTTCTGACAATGCTAACCCCTTTTCCCCCCTTTCTCCATGACAGGTCAGCGTAGAAACCCAGTCGATGCGCTTCGAGAAAGTGGGAAGGGTGGCCGGAGCAGAGAATTTCCTGGTCATCCCACGGATCAAGTGCCTCTCGCACGTCCCCATCACTCTCACCAATTCCACCCTGGCTCTGGTGAGTCGATGAGATTCAGTCTGAAGAGAGAAA
>NW_028234434.1:28209440-28220875 GCF_977035675.1 Penaeus japonicus
ACGAGAACGGGAACTTCCAATGAGCAGGTGTTGGTAGACAATACAATCAACAATTTACATACATACATCACGTTGAGCGTTGGAAAATGTGAAAACAAACTTATCAAATCTTTAAAGAGAAATAAATTAAAGAACTGTATAGAGGACAGGTGGGTGAGGCGACGTGACGAGAGGAGAACTGGCTGCAACTTCCTCCGCCCACACACCCTCCCTCAGGGCCGGCACACTGGGCGCCCCTTGCCTGCTGCTGGCCGGGGTAGGTCCTCGGGGCGCCAGTGGGCAGTGCTACGGACTTTTTTTTCTTTCTTATATATTGGGGGGTGACGGTGGTGGTAGCAGCAGCAGCAGCAGCTTTCACTCGGGTCCGCTGCATGTGAACACTTTCCCCCTACTGCCCTCTCCCCTGAGCTGCCGCGACAGACAGCACCGGCAGAGACAGCGGACCTCCCGGACAAGTGCGTTACCTACAGGGAATGTCAAAGATGAGGGAGGTCACTGTTGAGGTTGTGCCCGCACTGTGTTCTGCAGCTAGGGTATAGGGGGGCAGGGGCATAACAAAACCATTACATTTTTACTCTTTCATCATTTATTGTGCAGAAATGTACAGGCACAATCTCCTCAGTACATCCTGCTCTAGTATTTCAGCAAGCTAGAATGCACCAAACATGTCTAGCTAATACCTTGGCAAAGACCTATTTGCACTCTTCAAATTATAAACAAGACAGCAACTGCCCAAAATTAATGACTAATGCAAAGTTGTACAAAGTTACTGTAATAAAAAATTTTCAAGACAATCTCCTTTTTGTAACTTTCATACCGAGTTCATTTTCTTAATCTTTCATAAGCCTAGAGGCCCCGCAGAGGGCAATAAATTGTCTTTTAAGGAATTGGCATGAGTTTTCAGCTCGGGGTCTGCAGTATGTCCTCTAGTTTTGCTTCAAGGAAGCATAATATCTTTCCTGTTTTGCAGATATAAAGCACTGCAAAAATAACAATCACAATTTGTAGTCTGTATGAGAATCAGAGACTTACATACAAAATATTTACAAGAGACTATCTACAAGGGCTAAGTAGCACACTGGTACTATAATGTCTCAACAAACTTTGTGAGTTTGTCTTGAGGAGTTACGTCGGCCTCAGAGGTAGCCACCATGCCCCCCATTTGTTGGTTGTTGGCAGGCTGCAAGGGTGGCAGTGCTTGGTGACCTTGGTGCCCACTTCCCGGCCCCAGCTGTGACAGCATCATGGAGTCCCCGGGGGTGCCGCTAGCCCCCATGGTGGGTCCCTGCTGGCTCCCTGGGTGCGGCGAGTGCACGGGCGCAGGGTGGTGTGGCGACGGCACAGGCCCGGCGCGCGGGGACGGGATGGGACCGTGGTTGCGGGGTGACGGGTTGGGCTGTGGCGACCGCACCGTCTGGGGGAGGTTGCTGGGGGGAGGGGAAGTCACCGTCTGCATCAGCTGCTGTGGGGACGGGTTGGTCATGGTGGTTCCCGGCGGCATCATGCCAGGCGCCACGGTCTGGGGTGACATAGAAGGCGGCACTGGTTTCATCTGCTGCTGCTGCATCAACATCTGCTGTTGCTGCTGCTGCTGCGGGAAACCCTGGCCGAACTGGCCATCGCCGCCCTGGAAATTATGCTGCTGAGGGAAGTTCATCTGCCGTCTCTGGGGATACCCCATGGGTGCCTGTGGCTGCTGGAAGCCCCCTGGTTGCTGAGATTGCTGCTGCTGCTGTTGCTGTTGTTGCTGCTGCTGCTGTTGCTGCTGCCTTATCTGAAATATTTTTTGTTGTTGGTACCACTGCTGCTGATGGGACATGTTGCTCTGGGTGGGAGGAACACCTATGGGCTGCTGCTGCCCCTGCATGGGAGAGTTGGTGCCCATCTGGTTGACAATGCCGCCTTGCATGGGCGTCTGCATGCCTCCGGGCTGGATGTTGGGCTGCATGCCCGCGGGTTGCATCCCCGTGGGCTGCATGGAGCCCTGCACCGTCCCAGGCATGCTCCCGCACGGGGGGATCATGCCTGGCTGGCCGCCTGGTCCCTGTGGAGGCTGCTGTGGGGGTTGCTGAGGATTTGGCTGTGGGGGCTGCTGACTCTGCTGCTGAATCTGACGATGTCTGATGAAAGCTGCCATCAGCTGAGGGTGCGTTTTGAGTATATGTAGGACCTCTGACTGCTGGTGCTGGCTTGAGGGGTTCTTCAAGGTCTGTAGGAGCTGCTGCAGAGCCTGAGTGGCATTCCTCTGAGGCTGTGTGCCAGGCTGGCCAGGTTGGCCTGGCTGGCCTGGCTGGCCAGGGGGGCCCATGACAGGGGGTGGGCCAGGGGCACCACTGTGCTGGGCCACCTGGTTGGGCTGGGCCATCATGCCTGGTCTGATACCACCTGCCTGGCCCTGCTGGGGCTGCCCAGGCATGCCTCCAGGATTGGGGTACCTGTAAGAAAAAGGCCCAGGTTAGTGGTGACTCTTCCAATATCTCTGCTCCTGCAGTCTCAAGGGAAACTTGAAGGTAAAGTTGATGATAGAGAGGATGCAATTCACTTTAGATTTCCAATATGATATGTAAGTCTCTTTATCATTATATAAAAAAGAGAGACTATAACATTAATAATATCAACCATTAATGAAGGGAAAGACCTGCAAAGCTACATATTTACCACCATGCCGACACAGATGGAGATAATAATGGACTAATAACAAAAGAATTTGAGATAGCTCTTTTACTCAAGATTATATCATATAAGAAAAGAAGTGGGTTACAATCACAATTAAAATGATGGATTTAAATCAAGAGAACAATAATAATCAAGAAAATCTACAGAGAAACAAACAAATATGACAAAAGAAAACAAAGATAATCTGAATTAAATCATTTTTGACTGGCTCTTCAAAATGCAGTTATGAGAAAAAAAAAAAATCTAGAAAACCTTTCCACTGTCTTCACATACCTGTTCCACATCATCTCCATTCCTGGCAAAGCTCTGTTCTGCTGAGGAGGTTGCTGTTGCTGCTGCTGCTGTTGTTGTTGCTGCTGCTGCTGTTGATGCTGTTGCTGTTGCTGCTGCTGTTGCTGTTGTTGCTGATGCTGCTGCTGCATGATGGCATTGGGCTTCCCCATGGAGTTCATCTGGGACACCTGTGGCCCCATACTGGTGATGGGGGCCATGGTGTTGACTGGGATGGCAGGCCGCACCTGCTGCTGCGGGGTGATGGGCGGAGGCATCATGGGGGCCTGCGACACCGCGCCGTTGCCCGGGTTGCCCTTCCCGTAGCTAACGGCTGTAGCTGGCCCTGTCTGCCTTGCTGCCTCTTCCTGAACCTGGGAAATGCAGGACACCATGAGCAATCTAAACATCAAAATTTTTTACTGGTAATGCAGATAGTTATAAAATCAACCTATATATAATCTGATCTCTGTAAGACCACGTTTCTCCTATCCTCTCTCTCACACACATACTTTCTTATCCCTAATTCACCAGAGTAATATTACCTGTGCAATGGCCTTCATGACATTGGGCGAAGGGCCCTGTGCAGAAGGCTTCACGCTTGGTGCCGACGTGTGGATGGGACTCTGGACTGGTTGCGGAGTCGAAGCTGCTTGCTGAGGGTTGCCACAGCTGATCATGCGAGCATTCATCTGCTGCATTCTTCTCTTCATCAGCTGTTGCTGCTGGAACCTCTGTTGCATCTCCTGTTGGCGTAACTTCTGCTTGATGTTGGAGCAGTACGGCACGACACATCTCTGTTCTTTGCAGTTTCTGGCATGGTAGCAGCACAGGGCAATGAGCTGCTTACAAATTGCACATCCACCATTATTCTTCTTTTTGCATGACTTGGTGTGGGACAAGACACGCTTCATCTTCTGGCACGACGGGAGCCTGCAGTTGGCATCTCTGCACTGAGACGCATGCACCAGGGACTGGATGCACCGTTGTATGGACTGCCTGCGGGCCTCCTGGGGGTTCAGGTTCTTGCTCTCTGTGGACACGCCATCCTCCAGATCTAGACCCAGCTTGATCATCTTGTGAGGATGTCCCTCCGACTTGAAACACGATGTGCACAGGTCGAAGTCGTCGCACTCCTGGC
This sequence comes from Penaeus japonicus, assembly GCF_977035675.1. Classification (NCBI taxonomy): domain Eukaryota; kingdom Metazoa; phylum Arthropoda; class Malacostraca; order Decapoda; family Penaeidae; genus Penaeus; species Penaeus japonicus. The sequence goes on from NW_028234434.1 coordinate 28,213,528, forward strand.
AGTGGTAACGTGTCTCCACGTGGGTCTTGCAGTGGTTGCAGGTGTATACAAAGCGGTCCTGTCCCTGGTTGTGCAGCTCGTACATCATGATCATGGTGGAGTACTTGGCACGGCGCAGGGAAGAGAACTCAAGGTGGCGTTCACTGGCTAGGGTAAGGAAGGCATCTCTGCCGTCCATGAGATCACATACCATAATGGGGTCAGGGTCTTGAATGGGGGGTAAACTCACAGCAGACTGAGCACTGTGCAGTCTAATGACAAAGAAAACATCTTTGTGTTTCTCCATTGTGACAAATATCTTCTGGGCAAGATCATTGCAGCCTGCTGCATTATTCTTGCTTTTTGACTTGTTCTTCTGCTGGCTTTTACTTTTGTTCTTGTTTTTGTGTTTCTTCTGCCCCTTCTTCTTGCCGTCCTGACTGGTCTCCTCTTCCTCCTCCACGCCCATGGCAGCCTGTGCTGCTGCCTCTGCTGCCGCTGCCTCCTCCTGCTTCCGCTTCTCCTCCTCCTCCTGGTCCAGCTCCTTTATGCTCTCCTCCATCACGTTGGGCCAGAAGTCGCCCTCAAAGTATGGCAACTCTGCGGGAGACTTCAGATTGTCCTCAAAGGCCTGTTTGTGAATGTCCTTGTAGTCTAACACTATTCTTTCTATGATGCCCTTGTCCAGCATCTTCTTGTACCACTCTTGCAACCGCTTTGGCTTCGGGATCTTCTGGTCGGGCGGATGGCAGTGGAAGATGTAGTCATCTCCCTCCGAGGGTGGACAAGCCCAAATATGTGCCATGGTGTACCTGAAAAGCATGGAGACATTGAGTATACAGCATCAATTCCTCTCCTATGCTCAAGACAAAAACAAAGACAAAGGAGAGAGAGAGAAAAAAAAAAAATCTTGAAGGGAGGAAAGGAGGGAAGCTACATGTTAGTGCTACAAAAATTTATATATTGATATTTTTTTTTTTTTTTTTTTTTTTTTTAATACAAAATAAAAAATAGAAAACTATGTGTACATACCCTAATTGTTTTACATAGTCGAGATAGCCCAGAAGGATTTCATGGTAAACAGCTGTTCTGTACTGTCTGGGCTTGAAGAAGTGTACACTGTCCAGGTAGGCCAGGTATACACGCCTTGTGTTAGGTGTGGGACTATCAGACCCATACTCTTGGACGTGCATGCCGAAGAAGCACACGTCCATTCCATCAATCACTTCATAAGCAAACAATGCTTTGGCACGATATGGGAACTCTGGTGACAGCTGCCCCGTATCCACAAATCTGGAGGGACAAATGAGTCAGGTCAGTTGGGCCCTACAAATAAATGCCTTTCACTCTAAAGATACACACACACACAAATCAATTTACAATAGCTTCTCATCATGCAAATCTGGAAATCATGAAAATGCCACAGAGCCAGCTTAAGGATTTAGGAGTCCCACGGCATTAATTTCAGGATGGGTGCAGATCTCACCTGGTTTTCATGCCTCCCTTGACTTCCACAATCTTGTCTGTGGATGACACCACTCTGATGTAGACGTCCCCAGCTCCAGCCTCCTTTTTCTTCAGGAAGTTGTTGACGCGCGTCTCCAAGAAGTTGCTGAGCTTAGTGGTGGGCAGCTTTTTGGCCGTGAATTTGTTCTCTTTACGTTTGGTGTTCTTCTTCTTGTGACAGAGATCACAGACAAAACCTTGGGGCCAAATGGTTTCTAGGTAAGCAACGCAGATCTGGTGCTGCTTGCGGCCGCACTCAAGGCACTCCACCAAGGGCTCCAGGTCTAAGGCGTCATTCTTCATCTCTTGGAATTGCGATTTCTTGATTGTCCTTTGAGAGAATGAGAGAGTTAATACATGTAGTTTTACATATTGTTTGTAGTTCCTTACAAATACAACCATGTTTACAGATACAAAATACAAAGCCATTGAATTACTTACAGGGCTGGCTGAGAAGGATCATCTCCCAGAGTTATCGTGTCTCCTTGTAAATCATTGAAACATTTGTAGCAATATGTATATCTGTGGAGAGAAAAAAATATTTTATAACTATTATTAACCTACCTTATACTATTCAGCTTATTGTTCTAATAACAAAAACATATCTCCAATTTTCTGCAGTTCCTTATTTTTTCATTCGCAAGAGTGTAGCCCTCCATAAGGATATTCATAACAGAACAATAATAAATCAATACACTAACCTATTCTGGTAGCTGTAGTATTTGGCATCACGAGGAATGGTGCAAAGTTGTTTCCCGTAACAACACAGCACCTGGGGATTGAAAGTGTACTTGCGGCCACAGCAGTATCCAAGTGACTGCATGACAGGATCAATTTCCTGTTCAAACACTTCTGCAAGCTGTAAGGAAGGTAAAAAACAAGTTTAAGAACAGAAGAAAAAACGATTTCTGGTTAGGTAAACACACAATTAAAGACTTCTACCTTCAAAATGACTGTATAGCTTCAACAAAGTCACTGAAAGGACTGTAATACCTTTGTGCAATATCTGTACACACGGGATGTCTTCCTGTTGTATATCCATGCATTGTCGAACATGAGCCAGACATCATCCACATAGTCCCAAGGGTCTGTGTACTGCCCTGTGTCCAGTTTTCGCTTGATGGTGGATAGGTCCATGGGCTTCTTGATGATGTCAAAGTAATCGGGGATGCCCAAAGCAGAAGGGTCAACCGGCTGGCGGAACGGAATGGATTCCGGATCCTGCCGATACAGTTTCTCCAAAGTGGGGACAAGGTGTTGCCGCAGCTCATCTGGTTTGAAGAGAGGTGGGCGTTCTTTGGCTGGGGTAGAGGACACAGGTGCTGGTTTGGGAGGTGTAGGAGCAGGTCTTGGAATGGGCACCACTGTACTACTGGCAGGCTTGTCACCTTTACTACCTGTTTCATTGCTTTTGCCCGATTCACTCGGGGTGCTTGCAGCAGGACTCTTGGGCTCCTCCTTCACCACCACTTCCTGCTTGACCGAGGCTTCCTCCGAGGCTGTGCTCACTTCCATGGGCTCACTCTTGGGCTCCATCTTGATCTCCTTGCCTTCCGATTCCTCTGGCTCCGTCTTGATCTCGGTCTTGATCTCGATGGGCTCAGTCTTCACAACCTTGCATGGCTTCTCAGGCTTCTCTTCCGCCATCTCCACGGCCACTGGTTGGCTTCCCACAGAGTTGTCCTTAGTGTGGATGGACGTGGGCATGACCGTGTTCTCGCTGTTGGCATTGGTGGTGATCATGCCTGGCTGAGACGTGGGCGGGAAGGAGTTCTCATTGGACGAGAGGCTTCCCATGGAGCTGGGGGTTGACTGTGAGGCCATGCTGATGGGGATGCCTAGGGTGGCTGCCACGGAAGATACAGGTATAGCGGGCGAGGTCCGGTTGGCCATCTGGTTCATGATGGGTGTGTCGTTGGGCGTGCTGTAGGGTGGTGGTGGGACACTGGGTCTAGGCCCCTGCAGCATGTCGTTGTGCGGGACGGGACCTCCTGGGAACTGCCCCGCCATGCTGCTGTTGGTGGTAGTGGTGGAGGCGCTGGTGGTGATGGGGAGGGGGCCCATGCCCATCTGCGCATTGCTGCTTGGCTGGCAGATGGAGGTGGGCTGAGACACTTGGTTAGTTGCCAGAGGGTTGGAGGTGAGCAGGTTACCCTGGGGGTGCACCGGCCGTGGCCCAGTCGGCCGACCTGCCATGCCTGCTGTGGAAGAGAGAGGAGGGGGTCACTTACTGGGTTGTGGCCAATTGCCTTTCTAATGGTGAGGACAACTACATCTGAATATAGGCTCAGGAATATGACAAGAGATTGCAAACTGCATCACCATCAAACACATAAGAAAAATTAAATTACATTACTAGAGCTATCACTAATAGTATTCCAAATCTGCAAGGCTAAGCCTTCCCACAGAAAACTGTTGAGTCCCTTACCGATGCTGGGGGCGCCAGACGTGGTTGGAGTGAGGATCTGGCTTGGAGTCACCAGGGAGCCCGGTGGCCCTGGTGGCCCTGGGGGGCCAGGAGGGCCAGGGGGTCCTGGAGGCCCGGGTGGCCCTGGGGGACCAGGAGGTCCTGGAGGGCCAGGGGGACCCTGAGGACCTGGGGGTCCCGTTACCCCTGGGGTGGTCTGCTTCCTCTGCAGCCGCTTCTCTTCCAGCTCCTTCTGAATCTTGTAGATTTTCTCAGCAAGGAGGTGGTAGTACTCCGGCTAAAGGGGGAGGGGGAGGGGGTCCAAATTAATAGGGAGGTTCATCCCCAAACTTATCTCAGAAAAGCCAACATTCTTCTTTTCCCTATAAGGATTTAAAAGTAGCACAACCTACAAATCAGGATTGCAACTAATGACACACTGGGGTAGAAAAGCAGACTACAAACTCCACCCAACTAGAGACCGAAATTGAAAGAACGATAAATTGTGCAACTCAATGTTTCCACACCATGCAAACGTCTATTCATGAAACCTCCAGGGAATACCCTAGCGGTTGAGGGAGAGCAACCTCTTGGAGACGGCACTTACCCTGGAGTTAGCCATTTCGAACATGTCACCTTCCACCTTCCTGGCGTAGGCGACCAGGTTCTGCATTCTCTTGTCCAGCATTGCCTGTGGGTCTGGCGTTGGAAAGATGGCTTGCACACTGCAATGAAAGACAAAAAAAAATTAGGGGGGTTTTCATTGGGCATCAGAAAAGGCATATGAAGAAGCCTCAAAGACAAGGTTTTTGGAATTCTGTCATGAGAATATTCTTGCTTTTCCAATGACATTTCTAGTCTACCTATATATCTATCCCCTGCTTAGCCATCTATCTACGTTGCCGGATTAAGTGGAAAAAAAGAATGATTACAAGGTATATATATATATACACTTTCCTAATCTTATTTTCTAACATCACTTTATCCTGAAATAAGGGGGGAAAGGGGAAGAAAAAAAAAGAAGAAAAAACAAAGAAAGAAAAAAGGAAAAGAAGGAAAAAAGGGAGAAGAAACAAAAGATGAGGAAAAAAATTTAAAAAATGGGAGAAGAAACAAAGCAAGAAGGAAAGAAAAGAAGGAAAAAGAGAGAAAAAATAAATAAAGGAAAAGAATGAAAAAAAAAGGAAAAAGAAGGAAAAATGAGGAAAATAAGGGGGGAAAATGGAGAAAAAAATAAATAAATAAATAAAATAAATAAGGAGGGAAAAAAATAAATAAATAAATAAATGAAGAAACCAAAAGAAAGAAAAGGAAATAGAGAAACGGACAAAGGCACCACAACTTACAGCTTATGTACAAGGTGGTTTCTGAGCTCGTTGGATATGCTTTGGTGCCACTCTTTGGTCCCCTTCACAGGCTTGGCGGTAACAGAACCAAAGCCACTTGGCAGCTGTGCCGGCTGGTTCGGGATGTTCAGCCATTCAGGTATAGACTGCAAGGAAGTGTAGAAATGGTCCTCATTAGCAAGCAGTTTCACATGTCGAGACAATGAACCAAAAGATAAATAAAAGAATAAATAATATTAATGAAAAAAAAAAGTTATGAAACAGAACATAAATGGTAATTGGAATTGGCCAGTGTTTCCATTTGGTCAACCATACTTACTATTGTACTCACAACAGGACTGTTTTGATTTATGCCGACATTAGGAGGCTTGTTGATGATCTGCTGTTGTGGCTGATGAGTATTCATGGGTCCCGTGGCGGCGTTGGGCCCTCGGCCGATCATGCTGGGTGAGTTCATGCTCTGGGAGGTAGGGGTGCCCATCATGGTGCCGTCTGGCCCCTTGTTGGGCACTCCTGGCCTCACCATCTGGCCAGGCATACCAGGTGCATTGGGCACGCCTGTGGGGGCTCCAGGGACACCACCAGGGGCCCCTTGCTGGTTGTTAGTGGCCATACCAGGCACTCCCCCACTAGGTACCTGCGGCCGCATTGCCCGCATGATGGGGTCTGTGGGACCAGGTGGTCCAGACAGGTTGGGGGGCAAGTTGTCCCCCTCGTAGACGCGCTTCACCCCACTCCCTCCACCGGGTCTGGGCCCAGGATTCTGGCCTGGGGGCCCAGCAGTCATCTGGCCAGGAACATTGGGAGGCCCAGGGGGTCCGGGTGGCCCTGCCAGTGGCCCCTGGACACCTCCTGGACTGGGACCAGGCTGTGACACAGTGGGCGGGATCTGGCCCGGCACACCACCCACACCCGGTTGCTGCTTCTTGTCTGCCTGTTTGAGGGGTTCGCACACAGGACAGTCCTGCCGGCTGCAGTTCTTCCAGTGAGAAATTATTTGGCGCGACGAAGCGCAATGAGGAACTGGGCACGATTTGCCTGCCTGGCAGGTTGTCATGTGGGTTAGGACGTTCTTCATTGTTTTGCAATGAGGAAGATTGCACTGAAATGAGGGGAGAAACATGAATTAGTCCTAAATTACATAGTAAGCAACACATTGTAAGACTACAGGATATATAGTTTGAACAACAGTTGACTACTGAAGACTACATTATTTTCTGAAACCAACAAATGGAAAAAAGTAATACATCAAAAAGGGCTGGGAAATCGCTGAAGGCTGAAGGCTAAAGAGAGAGAGAGAGAGAGACGAGAGCCAAGCCAAGCCCATGGGCTGGTGCAGCGTGGACTCACCTGCCTCACCTCCCCGTTGGCCTGGCTCTCCCTGCGCTGGCATTTGTGGGCGTGGAGGAGGAGGACAAGCTGCTGCTGGATGAGTTTTCTCTTCTCTGGGTCAGCCGGGTTGGCCCTGGGCTGCCCGGGCATCATCTGGCCTGGCCCAGTGGGGCCACTGTTGATAGGACCAGGGGGGCCCACAGGAGGGCCACTAGGCACCCCCTGTGCCCCAGGACCAGCGGGGCCAGGGCCGGGCTGGGGGCCACGGGGCATGGGGTTCATGAGGCCTATCATCTCCTGGTTGGGGTAACGAGGGGGCAGCGTCATGCCAATGGGACGCTGGCCAGGCCCCATGCCCGAGTTGGCCTGGCCCACGTTACCATCCATGCCTGGCTGCACGCCCTGACCACCAAAGCCGTAGTTGCCCGAGATTGCAGGCTGACCCATGTTGGGGTTGGGGTTCTGAAAGAAGGGAAATATTAGCATCCAAACTTCTCAAAAGCAAAATTTCTTTTGAAGGAAAAAAGGCTCACTGACACAGATGACAGGGAGGGGAGTAAAAAGTAATTATCATATAGACAAACACAAAAAAAAATACTTTTCAAATGTATGAATAAATCCACAAATCTATTTATCAACATCATTATAATCATATAATCTATCCCTCTACATACATGTCACATTAATTCATGAACATGTATTTGTACATTTTTACTTTTTTTAGGTAAATATATACTCTCCATCCTTCAAAACCAGAAATTAGAACCAGAAATTACTA
>NW_028234434.1:28220975-28223475 GCF_977035675.1 Penaeus japonicus
TATAGCTTTTATCATACTAATTGTAAATTGTATCCATAACTTTTGAATTTTCAACATTTTCATCATTCGAAAATGATGGAGATATTGATAGTACTAATGATAATAAAAATAAGGATAATAATAGTAATAATAATTATAACACTAATAATAATGATAATTATTGTATTAATAATGATAATGGTAAAAATAAATATAATGATATTAATGATAGTAATTGTAATAATAATAACGAAACAATGATAATTATAATTATTATAAGGATAATAATAATGACAACAATGATTATAATAATAGTAGTAATCAGGATAACAATAAAAAAAAATAATAATGGTGATACTAATAACAATAATAATAATAATAATAATGGTGATACTAATAACAATAATTATAATGCAAATAATAATAATAATAATAACAGTAAAGACAATAGAAACAACACAAACCTTAAAAACAAATGATAACAATTACGATCAACAATAACGCTCAATAACAACAGCAATGCTATCTCTGCCTCAAACCTCCTCAGACCAGTTTTATTCCTGCAAAACGGACCCTTGTTTTGTTTCTCACGTGTGTCTCATTCCCTGCCATTGGTCACTCGAGGAAGCTCTATTGTTTTAATGGAAAGTATACGACTTCACACTGGCGACAGTGACTGGACATCACACGCGAATGCAGGGCGGTATCTCGCTTTCGTTCTCGCTGTCTGTCTGTCTGTCTGTCTCTGTTTGTCTTTATGTCTGTTCGTCTGTCTGTCTGTCTCTGTTTGTCTTAATGTCTATTTGTCTGTCTGTCTCTGTTTGTCTTAATGTCTATTTGTCTGTCTGTCTCTGTCTTTATGTATGTTCGTCTGTCTCTGTCTGTCTCTCTCTGTCTGTCTGTCTGTGTGTGTCTCTCTCTCTCTCTGAGCTCTCTCTCTCTCTCTCTCTCTCTCTCTCTCTCTCTCTCTCTCTCTCTCTCTCTCTCTCTCTCTCTCTCTCTCTCTCTCTCTCTCTCTCTCTTTCTCTCTCTCCGTTGCCCGGGTGCTGTTGCTGGGACGCCCGTTGCTGAGGTGTCTCTGAAGGGAAAGCCTGGCTGATGGCTGTCTCTGTGCCTGCATGGCTGTCTCTCTCCGTTGCCCGGGCGCTGAATGCTGCCCACACGCGGCTGAGGGTTTCCAAAGGGAAAGTACGGCATGGCTGTCTGTATGTCGCTCTCGCTCTCTCTCTCTCTCTCTCTCTCTCTCTCTCTCTCTCTCTCTCTCTCTCTCTCTCTCTCTCTCTCTCTCTCTCTCTCTCTCTCTCTCTCTCTCTCTCTCTCTCTCTGTTTATCTCTCTATCTATCTATCTCCCTTTCTCTCTCTCTCTCTCTCTCACTCTCTCTCTCTCTGTGTCTGTCTGTTTATCTCTCTATCTATCTATATTTCTCCCTTTCTCTCTCTCTCTCTCTCTCTCTCTCTCTCTCTCTCTCTCTCTCGCATCGACCACATAATTGTAGTTGACAACAGTGTATACCCGATTGTGACTTCCCTTCTGCCGAGACTACGATAGCCTAAGTAGGATTTTATTGAGATGTGAATGAATATCATTTATGATACATCATCCTGTTAAATACAAACAGACTTCTTGACTTTCTGATAAATTCTTTCCTCCGGAAGCATACATATATATTATTACCATATATGTGCGCCACATATTTCAAGTATGTAATCATGTGACCTTAGGAGAGGACCTTGCATGCTGAGGGTGATAATCCATACTGTTATATCGTTCTCCTGATATGTAAACATTTAATTGTGTATGCTTGTGATTGACCCGTCTTTTGCTCTGTATATTTCAACATGTTGACATAGCTGTAAGGTTTTTGTAAAATATATGTGAGCCAAGAGGGACTTAAGATTGGGGTGGAGGAAACCTATGTTACCTCATTTTTTTGAGATGTACGTAATCACTTGTCTCAATAAACTCGTCAAAGTCAAAAAAAAAGTCTCTCTCTCTCTCTCTCTCTCTCTCTCTCTCTCTCTCTCTCTCTCTCTCTCTCTCTCTCTCTCTCTCTCTCTCTCTCTCTACGCATACAGATCTGCATGTGTGCGTTTGTGTGGAAACTCGCGATTATATGAATTATATATAAGTACGTCCAAAGTATATTCTCTCTACAGCTATTTTAAAGCTCGTAAAAAAGAATATAAGGCCAATCCTATTTATATCCTTTATTGTCAGCATGCAAGCATTTAATTCCATTATTTGTTTGTTTATTTTCATGAGAGGATCTCGAGCTCGCAGCTCAAGTGACCGCGATTGCCTGCATGACACAACCTGACAACGACTCCACACGCTATTCAAATGAACTTTTATTTCTGCCGAAAGGTCATATTTCTGACCCTCCATAGGCTGGATTGAGTAAATAAATTTAAAAAAAACACAAAATAGGTGTGGTATAGAAGCTCTTTTGTTGCATTTTTTGGTTTCCATATGAATTTTTAAAAAAATATATTCATGAAGGAGTGTTAAAACGGGTCAAA
>NW_028234434.1:28230975-28233475 GCF_977035675.1 Penaeus japonicus
TTCCCTCTCCCTCCTTCACTCCCTTCCCTTCCCTCCCTCCCCTCTCCCTCTCCTACCTTCCTGCCACTCCTTCTTTCCCTCTCTTCCCTGCTCTCCCTCTGCTTTCTCTCTCTCTCTCTCACCTTCCCTCCCCTCCTCCTTTCCCTCCTTACCTCTCTTCCCTCTTTCCCTCCTTCTCTCTTTCCCTCCTTCTCTCCTTCCCTTCTTCCCTCCTTCTTTTTCTTCCCTCTCTACCCTCTCTACCCTCTTTTCCTCCTCTTCCTTCTCTTCCCTTCCCTCCCTTCTCCTTCCTCTCTCCCTTTCTCACCTTCCCTTCCCTCCTCTTTTCCCTCCTTCCCTCTCTTCCCCTCCCTTTCTCCACCTTCTACACCTTCTACACCTTACCCTCCTTCCCTCCCCTCCCTTCCCTCCTTCCCTCTCTTCACCTTCCCTCCCTTCCTCCTTTCCTTCCTTCTCTCTCTTCCCTCTCTTCCCTTCCCTCCCGCCACCCTCCTCTCTCCCTCTCCCACCTCCCCTTTTCCTTCCTCCTTTCCCTCCTTTTCTCCTCTATTCACCTTCCCTCCCTTCCTCTTTTCCTTCCTTTCCTCTCTTCCCTTCCCTCCCTCCACCTTCCTCTCTCCCTTTTCCACCTCCCCTTTCCCCTCGTCCTTTCCCTCTTTTCCTCTCTCATTTTTACTCCTTTCCATCCACAGACTGAGGGTCTTCACATCTTTCTTTTGTGTCACTTCTGGCACAACTCTTGTGGTTGAACCTTTCCTTTCTTTATCTACAACTTTTCTTTCTTTCTCCTTTTCATTAATTATTCTCTCCTCTCTCATCTCTTCTCCTTTTTTCTCTCCTCTCTTCTGTCATGTTTCTTTTCTCTTCACTCCCCTGTCTTGTTTCTTCTCTCTCCTTTTTCATATGTTGTCTGTCATCAGCCCACTATCTCTTCTCACACTTTTTCCTTTCATCTCTTTTCTGTTCCTCTCTTCTCTCCTCTCTTTCACATTCTCTTGAAATTTCTGCCCAGTGGCTGAACTTACATGATCAGAAATTCACTCATATAAACAATACAGCAATGCTGTATAAGATAGGATACAGATGAGTGTGGACTTTTTAACATAAGTGATTAATGCCAAAGATGTACCGATACTTTTCTTTCTGTGTGTCTCTCCTTGCCTTCCTCTGAATTATTTATTAGTACTTTTACCCAGGCAGATCATGAGTCGATTACTGTTAGGTTGCATCACTGTGCTTCCGTCCGACTGACTTGCTTCATTGTACTGTACTTGCACTGTTGCATCATTGTACTGTACTTGCTCTTTTTCTAAATAATTAAATTGTTGAATTAATAATTCAATTTAATGATGCTTTGTTCAGAAAAATCAAGTTTATTTTGATATAGTATTAGAAAAGTTTGATTAACCAGTAGGATTATATTTGATAATAGCTTTGAAGTTAAACGGTTCATGACATCACCACAACAAATTTTTACAGCCAGCGCATGAGGGAGACAAGGAAGGTGTCAGGAGGCTTTCAGACTACCACAGGCGCAAGAAAGAGATGCAAACCAACAAACACTTCATGATGCTGGAAGTAGATTTCACTGCATTTTGCTACGGTACTCAAGGCTTCCTCTTTGTAATTCTGAATAGTATTTGTAGAGCTGGTATTGTAGGTTGTCCTTGGTGTTTGAAGGCTTGTGATGATGGCTTGATGTGCTGAATGGTTGGGATCTGGACCTGTCAAAGGAGTGTTCTCTGTGTTACCTGTTAGAGAAGGGAATGAGAAGTTGAACAATTTAGTACTTCTATGTTATTGGGGGTAAAAACATAAGTTGGTACAAGTTGGCACAAATTGATACTTTGTCTTTAAAAAAAGAAACAAAGAGAATCTCAAATATAAACCTTCAATTATGTAAATGACATGAAAATGGGGTTAGATCTTGCATCAATTACTGAGAGTATTTGATATTAACCCATTGGTCGCAGTTTTGTAAATTGTGTATACAGTCATGTGGCGGGTTTATGTTGTATGGCCTGGAGCCATCCGCGTTTACGACCGATGCTGCCTTGACAGGAAATCATGCCATCCACTACCAATCCAAGTGTCTGAGAATATGTCTAGAGTTGAGGTTGACAAACATCTTTTTTGTTCAGGTTAGAAGGATTTACAAATTATCCTGAGTCTTGTACAGTTGCAGACATCATATGATGCAACTTTTGTTGGCCTTTGGCATAAGTTGTAACAGGATGGGACTGTTAGCTGCGGGGTTCATAATGTTAGGCATTGTTGGGGTGCCAGGACTGTCATCTGTTCTTTTCAGTCTTAGATGACGTTGTTAATTTGTTCTTTAGTTATGTAATTATTTACTTGGGATGATGATTCTGTTCAGCTTTAATTGGACTTGATATGAAAAGAGAATTCAAGGCCTTCATCATATATTCCAAAGAAATGTATGAGGCTCTCCAGGACTTCTGTTTTAATTGCAGTTATGGTATTTACACTTAATGAAATA
>NW_028234434.1:28240975-28245975 GCF_977035675.1 Penaeus japonicus
CTTATTACATATAGGCACATATTGAAGGAAGTGGAACTAACAGTTCTGACTACTGGCATCCTGATTGAATTGAGACCACTCTCATTTTGATAGGGGAATAATTACAACCTAGGAAAGTGCAGGAAGAGACACCACTATTTTCACCTCAAAAGTCGGATAGGGAATGACTTTACTACTGCTCTATAGGAGTAAATTGTCAGTGTTGTATATAAGTATGGAAGCGGTAATAATCAGACGTCATCTTTGATGGATGGTCCACACCATTTGTATGTCTGCCACCTTACTACCTTGAATGACACTTTATAGTGAGCTCCATAGTGGGAAGTGACCCTGTGGAGCTCCACTACCCCACTTTAACCCATTGCGGAGGGGGATAGAGATTTTGCAGAAAGGGATAGATTTGATCAACTGGTCCCTAGGACAGGGACTCTTACCACTTGTGTGACACCCAAGATGAGTTTTATTTCAGGGTGAGGGACCTTCACCTGGTGTATTGTGACTTTTCATGCTCTTTCATTCAGCCTTTATGATACTAGAACATATTTGTGTTTGTCATTTTTTAATTTTTTTTTATTGTCTTACGAGACTTTTATGTGCAATCTGACTGTTTATTATTCTTGTGGTAGGCTAATATTGTAATATAGGTCCACATCAGCCTATTAACCATTTGAGTGTGGGTGTCATGACATACATGATGGTACCAAATAGGCTTAAAGTGTCAATGCATACAGACACAACATCAGGATCTGCTCACAGCTAAAGTGCGCACACAGGCATTAAGTATTATGGCTGTAGCGGCACTAGCTCCAGATCTACAGGGTTCCAAAGTCAGCCTAAACCTGCATTATATGATGGATTTATGGAAAATATCATTTGGGCTAGTCCATGCTACCCAGAGGGTGGAGAAAACACTTTCTCCATCAGTCTAATTTTAAGGCATTGTAGACCGCACATCCTGACTGCCAGTCAAGTCATAAGGTGCCACATCTGCAATGGGTTAAAATATGGGGACATGGAAAAAAACCTGTGCTTACTACTGCGAGTGGCACATCACAAAGCAGCCACACTAGTTCAGTGTCAGATTGCAGATGATACACAGCTATTATTTAGGATGTGGTCTCTGGCTGCAAAGTGCCTTTAACCCTTCAACACGAGGACGCGTATACTGCATCCTTGCAGCGCTCGCGTCAAATCCGAGGACGCGCATACTGCGGCATGGCTGAGTTCTGGTGGAATTGAGTTTTCTTTCTTCCGGATACTGTACGAGATCTTTCAGAATAGAGGTCGGATATGATACGATATATTACTTTTGACTTTCATTATTGAAACCCATTGCAGACTGAGATTAAATTTTGGCTTGCCCAGGCCTCCAGGATAGGTTTTATTTTAGAATAAGAGGACCGCTTGTGAAGCAATATGAAATTTGAAGCATCCCAGTCTCTTTCAGTCATTCATTGTAAAACTTAAGAGCACGTTTTTGTGTTTTATTTTTTTGTTGTGTTTTGACTGAGTTTAGAGACTTATATGTGCATCATATGAACAGGCTCTATTGCATGTGCTCTGCAGTTGACTAAAATTGTAGTATATTATACCATATTAGCTCATATTTTTTTTTATACTCAGCAATGTGATAAGAAGTATTTCTGTTTATGGGAGGACTGAAAGAGCAACTTTACTTTTTCGTATTTTTGTGTGTCATGGAACGAATACGAACATATAACCACCTACAATAAAGCTGATCTACAAGCCAAGAGGTTAGGCGAAGATGGAATCAAACCTGTGACTTATGACTGTGAGTGCCACAGTTGAAAGGCAGTTCCATATTGGGCACAGGAGCACATTTTAGACACTGGGTTATGGATTGAGTCACCTTCCTCTTCTCGTTATCTACCTGCAGCTCAATCTTATCATCGGGCGGTACTTAGAGCAAGGGTTCATCAACTTAGTTGTGTGCCATCAGCTCTATAGAGACAGTGCTTGCTAGAGACCGTGGGATGGGTGCCATTCAATGCTGCTCTCTCACCTGCTGGTGCTAGAAAAAGTGGTGCCTATCTATCTAGGTAGTTTGGACGGTAAGCTTGCATCGATATGTACGGTAATTCTTGTAAATTAGGACTGCGAGTAGCCGAGTCATGTCGACCTCATTCCTTTTTCATAGCAAAATAAATATACGTCACAAATTTTTGGGTGATCCATGCGAATCCAGTATTGGAATAATGTAGCCGAACGTCGTGGTACAGTGTTCATGACGCCCGATCGTCAGGCCAAATGACTCCTACGTCATGTATGTCATGATCTCAACCGCGTACGCAATGGAGTTAAATAATTTTATTAAGAAGAGTTGGGATTTCGCTACCTTATACCAGGGGAGGCATATGATAGGCCCCTGCTAGCAATCGCATTTCTATTATTTATTTATGGAACATTATATAAAATTATAAAAGTTATTATGATTAGTTTACCATACTATTTCAATCGTTTTCTTTGGTCATCTGAGTGAGGCCTCCCACCAAGGTCACTCTTTCCATCTTCCTCCCAAACCATGTAAATAACTTGTCACATGCATATGGGGGAAGAGGTTAACTATGCATATATTGATATATAACACATGATGATTATGTTGAGGTTTTGGCTATAAACTTGAAGAGGTTTTGGCTTAAAACTTGTCATATTCAGTAGCGACGTTTAAAATTTGGCGCGCGCCGGCAGCTCGGATACGGCGCGAGGAGCGTTTTCTACTGCCCGGAGTGAAGGGGTTAAAACCTATACAGACTCTCATCAACTGTTATCCTCTGGATAAGAATATAGACCTACACAAACTGCCAAAGGAGAATTATGGTAACTAGGCTTTAATTCCACAGGCAGTCATTAGTAGGAAGAATCGTGCTGCTTAGGCTAAATGTCTATTAGGAGCTGAATCCCAAAATAAGTTCCGGAGCTGAAGTATCAGCCAACTTCCTCGTGTGTGAGGAATTTGCTGCAGGTCTCTGGTGGTAACACTTAAAAAGGAAAGTAAATCACAATGTAAAATATCTTTAGAAAATTAAAGTGTGCAGATATGTGACAGTGAGAGACAGTGAATGAAAGGGAACTTATTGGTTTATTTGTCGTATAAGCACATCCATGATTTCTGTGGTGAGGAAGTAGGAGAAGATGACCAAAGGTATGAATTCAGCATCTAAGTTAAGAATGTTCAGTTTAGGCAGGTTGGAGAACCCAAAGCACCTTGGTACATTTACCCATTTGCACCACATGAACCCTGGTTGTCATGGTGGATTTAATTCGCATGCTTGAACTTCAGTGGTAAGCAATGGCTCAACTGAGTCTAGGCTTGTGTCATGCTGGGATATGTAATTCAGCATGTTGACATTGCCACTGCTGGAGTTGAGGTCAGTTCTACTGTACAGATGACCATGAACCCTAGGCAAGTACTCCTTGTCTGAAATCTTGTCAGATGAAAATTTGTAAAACAACATTACTGAGGGTGTGGCTGAAATGTAATACCGGTTTATATGGCAAAGCAAGAGTTTTGGCAGCAGCAACAGAAAGAGAGGTGAGAGCTCAAATATTCAGGAGGCATTTGCAGGGATGTGCCAAAGTGAATAATTTACTCTAAATCATGTCTCCCCAAAGTCCCCACGCTTGGCTAAACAAGGAATAGCAAAGGGACATTCAGAGTATACATGGTATTGCAGGGTCTTCTTTGATAGCAGTTTTCAACTAAACTTAGTCTATAATCACAGTAGTCAGTATCATTATCATAATCATAATCATAATCATAATCATAATCATAATCACTATCTGCTAAGGCTATGAATTTACTTTCCTTCTTCCTCTTTCTCTCTCTATGTGTGACTGTACCTTTAGCCTTGCCTTTGCTTCCCTACTTTAAGTTGCTTCTTGCTTGACGATCTTTATAATATGATTTTTTTTCATCCTTAGGTGATATGGACACAACCTACGATGACATCACGGACAAACTGCAGTCAGCCCTGAGTGCCATCCCACTAATTGTTCTCCCATGGATACAGAGGCTCTTTAGAGGCTCTTTGGTCATGGCAACCAAGAGCTTCTGGTGTGGATGGAGGTAGGTTGGGGTCTTGAAGACTTGGGTTCAGTAAGTGATGGTTCTGGAATTCTGAAGTTGAAAGGTGATATTTTTGGATTTATGTTTGTTAGATAAACACACACATTGTATATATATTCTCTCTGGCAGAAGAAGCAAGTTAATTGGAATTGGGGTATAATAGATCCAGTAAAGAAGAAAACAAGGGAAAAATTCAGAAAATCCTAGTTGTAAATTGCATCTGTTCTCTCACACTTATTCCCACACTGTTGTATATTCAGCTACTCGAGTCCTCTCTCTCCACACTCTTCTATTCATTGCTTCCTCATCCGCTAAATCTAGGACCTCCATATCTTATCTCACAATATCCCTCCACCTTATCCGCTGTTTCCTGATACTCCTTCTCCATTGCTTTTCTTTTTCTTTTTCTTGTTCTTTTTCTCCTTAACCCTCTCTGAACGGGTGGTACACCACGGGTACCGCGCATTCAAGGCCCGTTCGCTGGGTGACACCATACGGCGTCGCTTATTTAATTGATTTAGGCCTATGCGTTTGAGAGCCCCGGCATTACAACATGCAAGGCTGGAATGCCCCTGGCATGAATGGGTTAATGTATGCCCACAGAATCTCAGTTGGGCCCTTTTTCACTCATTCTAATCCCTTTCCTTTCTATTCTTACTCTCAGTGATAGCCCTTCTATCCACCTTAGCATTGTCATTTCTGGTCTTATGACTGTCTTGTACACCTTAATTTTTGGCTTGAATATTTTTTTCCTGTCTAGAACTACACCAGTCATTTCCTTTTGCTTTTGCCCACAATTCCTTCTTCTTCCATTACTAATCCTAAGTATTTGAATTCACTGCTCAGCTTTAGCCCTATTCCATCTTGTGACATGATGTTTAATTGTTCTCTCCTTTCTATACTGCCAATCGTA
>NW_028234434.1:28258475-28260975 GCF_977035675.1 Penaeus japonicus
CTTTTTTGAGAATGGCTTTACCTCTTCATAACAGCAAAGACTACATTTTGGAACTTTTCAATGACAGCAAAGGTATGAATTTCTTCTATGATATAAACCTTCTAATGTAGACAATAAAACAACCTTCATAATTCATATAATATATTAAAAAGATAACAGTCAGATTCAAGAACTTCCACTTTACAAAAAAACTAATAGTAATAATAACATCTTTGAATTAATAAAGCTATTTTTTCTTTCTTTACCCTCGTTTATATCAAGGAAATAGCTCCGCTGTGAAGCAAGTGACTGACGGTTTTGTAGCGCATTAAGTGCTGGCCGCCCTCGTCAAGGTCCACTTCCTCATCTCTGGAGGAAAAGAAATGAAAAATTAAGAAAAGAATCAAAACAAAAGCAATAACAAATATATCTAAACTTGTGCACTTCATGTATATACACTGGTAAACTGTGAATTAAAAAAATGTTCTTTGTCCGATTGAAAACAGATGTAAATTTAAAGATAACTAAATGATGATGATAATGTCAATGATCATGATGATCACACATAAGAATTTAGAATCAAATTTGCAACTACTGACTATGGTTTACATGCCTAGCTATATAGAAATATTTAAGAAGTTAATTTTGATATGACAAACAAATACCATCTTGATAAAGTTAAGGTCTTGTAACTTGACTATGGGAATGAGATGCTGCTTGGTACAGTCGTGTAATACTGAAAGTGTTTTAGAACTATTGTTTTGCAAGTGTTGCTGGATTTTTTATTACTAAAAAAAAAAAAAAAAAAAAAAAAAAAAAAAAAAAAAAAATATATTATATATATATAATATATAATATATATATAATATATATATATATATATATATATATATATATATATATGGAATCACCAATGATAGTTAAAAGTTACCAAAGAACATAATCATTCATTTTGCCTTCAGATACTTGCAATCTGAAATTTTATCTTTATCCCTAAGAACAAAAATACTGTTGACTTCCAGCATTAATTAAGAAAAGTGGTATAATTCAGAATGGAAGACTTGGTCAACTACAAAAATGGAAATAAGGGAATGTTTCTGGGGAGAATTTCAGACTAATTAATTAGAATATATTTAAGGAATATTAAGTCTAATGTTTTTACTTATCAATATATTGTAAATTGCAGAGATAATTTTTATGAATATGATTAAGAGTCAAACAAGTTCCCTTCTTACAAGACAATAATGATCTGCAATTCTTATTGCCTGGATATGGAGATAATATGGTGCCTAAATATTTTATATATGCAGCCGACAAATTTGTCCCCCCGAGATGGTAAAGGTTTAAATGTGTAGAATAGTATTTCTCATATAAAAAAACAATTATCCTCTTCAGCTACAATTAAAGAAAATAAGATTTAGCTGGAGCAAGAGAATGATGGCAAAGAAAGAGAATGAAAAGAAAATGGAGAAAGATAAAGAGAGAAGCAGAAGAAGAGGGGAAACGATAGTTGTCACACAAAAACTTTCTTTCCAGACACAGATAGAAATAACCTCTTAATGGCCCTTACCTTCCTTCACCTGTGTCGTCCTCAATTAGCACACCTGGAGTGGTCTCCTTAACCTTCAGGAATACGTAGCTGTCGAGATTGGGCTTCACGCTCATCTTTTCAGGGTCAAAGGTGCGTAAGTTCTCGGGGACGTGCTGAAGGACAAGGGTCTGGAAGTGGGACTCGAGGCTCGAAGCATACCTGGAGGAGTAGTTTCGACTCTTAAGATACTGGTCTTACCTCTATTTATGCATGCTGTTAGTTGTTAACATATTATTATCATTGCCATAATTACTCTTGTGTAAAGTAGAAAGGAAGAAGCGAATATGAGTGGGTAAATCAGCTAGAGAAGATGTGAGAATGAAAATAGAATGTAAAATTGACTCCATTAAACTCAGCATGTGTATATGGCTTTAATTACTTACTTCATATGATTTATCAATGAGAGGCTTAAAATTTTCAAAAGCATGTACATGAGCATACAAATAGATGAAATAGAAGATCACCTAAATAAAAGAAAATATAAGAAAAATAATCATAACAGAATAATTATTGACAAAGAAAATTATAAACAAAGATGAAAATGACAACAAAGACAAGAGGCAGAACAGTACGAAGATAGACCAATAATAATAATAATAATAATAAAAAACCTGACTTACTCCTTTGCATAGTTGACCTCGGCAGGGGATAGAGTGGCCAGGCTCTCGTCTGTGACTCGCCCTTCCTTCTCCAACAAGTAATGGGTAAACTTTTCAATCTTCTCTAGTCTCGTTCTCAGGTAGCTGCTGATCATGTATCGGATGCGATCGATCTAGGAACAAGGGAAGGAGAATGGGGTAATTTATCACTCTAATAAAGAGTAGAGTCAAGAACTCCATCAATCGCAAGGGCTAGGATGTGGAGGATGCCTTCTTTCAAAGGACTTTTATGAGGTAGGATTCTCCTCCTAATCTCAGACCATAACAGGGC
>NW_028234434.1:28273495-28280995 GCF_977035675.1 Penaeus japonicus
AAAAAAAAAAACACACATCAAGAGGAAAATATCCACGTACACTTCCCCCAATGCCCCCCCCCCCTCCCTCCCTCCCTCCCAAGCTTAAACTTCGCCTTAGGAAAAGAAATGAGTGCATGATTATAGAATTACATGGTAGATGTCACGTTTGCGGGAAAAGACTACTGGGTGAATACATGGTCTGTTTCTTTTAATATCTGAGGTTAAACATGTGACTGTCTGTGTGTAACTATGTATGTAACTATGTATGTAACTATGTAACTATGGAAACTGTCTGTAAGTATGTATGCAGGTGTGTCTGCTAAGGAAAAAAATAATATTAGTAGTAATTATAAAAATGATAATGCTGATAATGATTATCATCCTTATCATTATCATTATTAGTAGTACTAGTATTAGTATTACAATGATTATAACAATAATGATAACGATGAAGATAATAACAATGGTGATGATAATATTTTTTTATCATCCTCATTACCATTATTGTAACAATAATAATAATGATGATGATAATAATAATAATAATAATGATAGTAATAACAATAATGATACTGATAATCATAATAATAGTGAATGATAACAATAATATAAATAATGATTATTCATTGATAGTGTACACACGTGCACACAATATGGGGGCGATCTAAGCCTACAGGGCCATAATAACCACGGGTTCACATACTACACATTCTTATCCATAAATACCCCCACACGAACGCGTGCTCAATAACCTGAAAAAAGCCGATTGTGTGTCGGTCGCGGCCGCATGCGGGACGAGGTCTTCATAGCAGGGCCGCGCGGGAGACAAACGACCCTCTTAGTGCGCATAAAGTGACCGGCTCAGTCTTAACGACGGTGCTGTAAACGCCCATTTCTCCGCTGTCTCGCTCTGGAATGCTCACGCGTCCGCCACAGGAGCTGCTTAATCGCTTCAGCTCACAGCTTTTGTCCGTCGGCTGTTACTCCCTTCGCAAGCTGTCTGCTCACTCCTCACACTCCTACTTGCTATTCCCCGCGCTCTGCCTTTCTCTCCTCTCATGCCTCTCCTCGCCACGAAACCCGCTCGCCACTAGCTAATAAATCCCCCACCAATTTACCCTCTCGGTGATTAACCCAGTCGCTACCTGTACTTACCTCCCGGCGTTCAGAAGGTCGCCCCCGTTAGTCGTCTACTCAGCGCTCGCAAATTAGCCACTCGTCGATGGCTGATGACTCGCCTCTCCGTCACTTGAGGGCCGCTCCCGCAACTCTCCTCGTCCGCCGCCGCACCGGCACGACAACAACGGCCAATTAGCGCGGGAAAACTGCGCTCGAGACGCACCTGATGTCGCTCCTCCTCGTGAGGGTTGATGCTGCTCGACAGGTGCTTTTTCTGGAAGGTTCCTTAGAGTGGCGGGTGACGGAAGAGGTCGAGGAGAGAATGGGGAAGAGAGGGGGAGTAGAGGAGAGAGGGAGGGGGAGGGAAGGACGGAAGGAGGGAGAGGAGGAGGGAGAGAAGGAGGGGGACGGAGGGAGAGAGGGAGAGAAGGAGGGAGGGAAGGACGGAAGGAGGGGGAGGGAGGGAGGGAGAGAAGGTGGAAAGGAGGGGGAGGGAGGGAGGGAAGGTGGAAAGGAGGGGGAGGGAGGGAGAGAAGGACAGAAGGAGGGGGAGGGAGGGAGAGAGGGGGAGTAGAGGAGAGAGGGAGGGGGAGGGAAGGAGGGAGGGAGGGAAGGAGGGAAGGAGGGGGAGGGAGGGAGGGAGGGAGAGAAGGTGGGAAGGAAGGGGAGGGAGGGAGGGAGAGAAGGACGGAAGGAGGGGGAGGGAGGGAGGGAAGGACGGAAAGAGGGAGAGGGAGGGAGGGAGGGAGGGAGGGAGGGAGGGAAGGTGGGACACCCTCCAACCCCACCCCCACCCCCATATTCGGGCGGGCGGGCACTAGTGGAAAGGCGGGGAGGTGCGGGCGGGCGGGAGAGAAGGTGTTCAAGTCGGGGGAGGGCGGGCGGGAGAGCACGGGTGTAAAGGAGGGGGCGGGAGGGGCGGGAGCGACGGTGGACAGGCGGGGGAGGGCAGGGGAGAAGGAAGCAGGATGGGGGCGGGATGGGAGCCGAGGGGGCGTCGAGGCGCGAGGGACGGGGGCGGGGCAAGGGGAGGGAGGGAGGGAAGGACGGAAGGAGGGGGAGGGAGAGAAGGTGGCAGGGAGGGAGGGAGGGAGAGAAGGTGGGAAGGAAGCGAAGGGAGGGAGGGAGAGAAGGACGGAAGGAGGAGGGGAGGGAGAGAAAGACGAAAGGAGGGAGAGGGAGGGAAAGACGGAAAGAGGGAGAGGGAGAGGAAGAGAGAGAGAGAGAAAGGGGGGGAGGGAGGGAGAAATATAGAGAGAGACAGGTGTCTTCGTATGTAAGTATAGTAGGTATGTGTGCGTGTGTGTGTGTGTGATTATTCGTGTGTCTGTGTATGTGCATAACCGTGCTTGTTTTCAATTCTTGCCTCGCGAAATTTTAACTGCTTGTAACTTTAGAATCTGGAAGGTTATTACGCTTTATAGTGTGTGGGACTGCAACACAGGGTCTGGCAGAGCAACCGAAAACCCATCACACGATCGGGAAATTGCACAGTGGCTCGTAGATGTTGCAAGTTAACGTCGCATCCATATTTCCGCAGAGTTGCAAACAATTTCTTCGTATCTCAAAGGCTGGAATTAACATATTACATTTATTTGCAGTATACACAATAATGGGAGTTTTTTATAGCACTTTCTCAGGTGATGAAACATGAACACACCGAAGCGAGCCAGAGACGAAGTGTCAGTCAGCTCACTAAGTGTTTCCATCTTCGGATGCCCCAACGACGGCGAAGGCTTCCAGGGGCCTCTCCGAAAAGGTCATTCGCTTTTGGTTCACTTCGCGAGCACAGATACACTGTACTACTTCAAGAGAGTTGCCGTGAAAATACCCTACGGTGCTCAGGATATTGCTTGCCCCGTCCCTTCTATGATGCAATAGCCAGGCAGAGGAACCCGAGGTCTTCTGGCGACGCCGCCCCTCACGCAGCAGCTGGAACTGCCGCTTTCTGGGAACAGAAGGGGGCCAGGAAGGGGTCTCATCCCCCACGCAGTCCGAAAGAGAATAATCACAGGTGCATATGCCTGCAGCCTCTAAAGTCATGGCGGGTAAAGGTTTTCTCTGTGCTTCACTGCCAATGCTTTTGAGAAGGAAAAGGAGCGGCGGGGGCGAGTAAATGAGAAGGAAGTAGAGCGGAAGAGAGAGTGAGGGGGGCAGACTGATAGAAAACGAGGGAGGAGATACATGGAAAGAGATAGACAAACAGATAGAGACTGGTATAGAGAGAAAGAGAGAGAGGGGGGGAGGGATAGTGGGAGAGAGAGAGAGGGGGGGGGGGAAGGAAGGGAGGGACAGTGAGAGAGAGAGAAAGAGAGAGAGGGAGGGAGGGAGAGAGAGAGAGAGAGAGAGAGAGAGAGAGAGAGAGAGAGAGAGAGAGAGAGAGAGAGAGAGAGAGAGAGAGAGAGAGAGAGAGAGAGAGACAGACAGACAGACAGACAGAGATAGAGAGGAAGACAAAAAGAGTAAGAGTGGGAGAGGAGGGAAAGAAAGCAAAAAGCAAGAGAGAGATAGACAGATAGATAACTAGAAAGAGAGAGAGAGAGAGACAGACTTTGACAAGTTTATTGAGACCAGTTGCCACTTACATAGAGGAAAAAAAACAGAGAGAGCGAGAGAACAATAGACAGACAGATAAACAGACCAACAGAGAAAGAAAGAAAGATAGAGAAAGAGATAATTCCCGAACAGTGAGTATTCGATCTCTATAACTTCCACTCACAGAAATTTCCCAGACTATGTTAATGCGGCTTTCAAGCCACCAGTTCCTAAATTTCCCCGGCCTGGTCAGAGCGACACCGGCTGGAAATGAGTTTAATTGCATTATCATATTTATTAGTCCTTTTACATCCAGGTGGTCGAGAAATCCCTTCATGAGGCTGGAGTCATGAAAGGGGCTGCCATGAACTGGAGAAGGAAGGAGCGAAGGAGGAGGTAAGAGCCGGCCTTCAGGAGATGCCCTTGCCATTAGCCTGAAGCAGAGGCAGGGGAGGGGAGGGGAGGGGAGGGGACTCCTGCGTGTGCCCGGGGCGAGGGGAAATATTTGACTGCTGCGTCTGGGCGTTTGTTTTGTCTGACTCTCTGGCGTTTGGGTGTTAAGGAAGTTTTTGTTTTCTTTTTCCTCTTTTTCTTCTCTTTTCATCGTTGGTGTTTCTTATTATTATTATCATTATCATTGTCAGTATTGTTATTGTTATCATTATTATGGACCTGCTTCTTTAGTATCTCTTTTTCTTAGCATTGATTTGTTTTTGTTTTTTGTCTATTCACTTATCGTTATCAACATCATCATGATCATTAACATTGTTATTGTCGTAATCATTATTGTCATCATTATCCTTATCATTATTATCATTATCTGTGGTGGTGATATCATTGTCATAACTACTAACACAGTTATAATAGTTCTTTGTGTCTTATCTTTTTCATAGCATCTGTTATGTAGCACAGAATAGCGCTAAACGGTCTCGATTTCAAATTATAATGAAGACACCGATCTTGTATGTGATTCACTTATTATGTCTTTCTCTCCTTCTTCCTCTTCCCCTCTCAACGGATTTATTGATAAGCGTATAAGGCGGAGATAAGCGACGGATTTTCCATCGCCTCTCAGAATGCGCTTTTCGAGTTTGTTTTGTTTTGTTTCCTTCTCCCTTTCTCGTCTTACCCTTCTCCCTCTCTCTCTCGTTCCCTCTCCTTTCATCTCTTTTCTCTCTCTTTTTATTCCTTCTCTGCTCTCTCTAATGACTGCATTTCTTACTCGCGCACATTCGCACGCTTCTGTGCACACACACACACACACACACACACACACACACACACACACACACACACACACACACACACACACACACACACACACACACACACACACACACACACACACACACACACACACACACACACACACACACACACACACACACACACACACACATATCCATTTCCCTTCTCTCCCTCTTTACCAAGTTCCAAACTCCACAAATATAAACTAAGACCCGCGCACTGTTCACTGGCTGGCAACATTTACACAAAATCCATATTGCAAAGTCTACAGAACAGCGTTTCAATTGAGAAATTCGTGTGTGTACAGCCGTTATTGTTCGACCTAATTTTTAGGGTTTTGTTTTTTCATGCCTTCATATTTTTCATCTTTTTCATCGTGCGCTAAAAACATCGAGTGAGCGGAGCGCTTAGGGGCGGGAGGACACGCGGCGACGGCCTGGCAGCGACGGAAAATCCCGAATAAAAGGCACCATATTTGTTTAGGGTTCGAGGCTTATCTCTTCCACGAATTCGTTGTTGCTAGAGACAGGCAGGGCATTAGCGAGGTTGATATTGATGTAAGTGCCGATCTAAACAATAGGGTTTATGAACTTTCTATATCCATAACCCCCATTATACCGTACAGCACGTGCGGCTACAATAAAAACAAACATATACATTCAAAAGAAACAAAATCTCACCCCAACCTCGGCCAGACGCCCCCGGTCGCCCCCGGTCAAAAGTGTCTCGAATTCTGCTTCGAAACAGGATGCTTCACGAGGTGTTTCGAGCCCCTGGTCATGGGTCAGCAGGAATTTTGCCTGTAACTGCACATGCCTGTTGGTTATATATGTACTCTGAACGGCGAACCAATAGCCTGGAAATGGAGGCTGCATTAAATCTGCCGAGTGGAGGAGTGTCCGAACGTGTGTTCAAGGAAGGGATTCTTATTGCGAGCTATTGCGAGGCCGCATTTTGAGCTGAAATACGGAAATTCTATAATGGAAGTGATCGTAATGTTTGTCCAGCTGAAGTGCGATTTCGGTTTGCAATGAAGAGACGAGATTAGGAGTGTTAGATTGTTAGTGTTATGACCAAGAAAAAATAAAGCAAAGTGCAACGTCATCCATCATTCATATTGAAAACAGCTGAGTTGAAAATATGGAAAAATCTATCTGATTTGAACCGAGGAAACCGCAGTTCGGTTCCATGGTTCTGCAAACAATATGATATGATATTGTTCATGTCTCTCCCTTTCACTCTGTCCCTTGCATTCCTTATCTCTCACTTCCTCTTCCCTTTGACATCCCCCTTTCCGTATGGCTGTACATGTGTGTGTGTGGGTTTTAGCTTTTTATTTATATTTATATATGTTTATAGATTTGTGTGGCTGTTTATAGTTACCTGCTTATCTATCTAATCTATATATATTTGCATATGTATCTGTGTGTGTGTTTGTGTTTGTATGTATGCATGGTGTGTGTATATATGTGTATGTATGTGTGTGTATATATATATATATATATATATATATATATATATATATATATATGTGTGTGTGTGTGTGTGTATGTGTGTGTGTGAGTGGTGAGTGTGTGTGTGTGTTGTACACACACACACACACATATATATATATATATATATATATATATATATATATATATATATATATATATATATATATTATATATAAGATATATATATTTATCTTTATATATTATATATATATATATATTAATTATATATATATATATATATATATATATATATATATATATATATATATATATATATATATATATATGATATATCTGTACATCTATCAATATATGTTTAAAATATAAATGTATGTATTTATGCAGTATGTATGTATACCATTACTTCGGTTTTATCGTCTGATGACGAGTCTATTCTTACTCGAATCGTAACGTTTTATTATTTCTTTCTTAATACGACGGTGTTTATTTGTGCACAAGTTGCTGCGCTTGAATTCTTATTCATATATACACGTGTATGTGTGTGTTTGAATGCAAGGATGGAAAGAAATTCCTTATTCATGTAGCTAGCAGTTATAGATATAAAATGTAAACTCACGTAAACACGGAAAGAGATTGAGACCGAAAATTGACTTCTGGATATTAACTGCAGACTAAGAAAAGATTGTTTCCTAAAAAATTGTATTCAACAGAAACCAACATTATGTTTATTTCGATTGTTTGGCTGCTTTGTATCAGAATTTGTTTGGATTCCAATCTATCTTTAAATATGTTTATGAAAAGAGTACCTCTATTTCTTTCACTTCCAGCTCTCTCTCTCTACTACTGACAACAAATCCGTCTATGATTAAACGTCTCTGCGGTGGGGCGGTGCCAGCTAAATACAGCTTGTTATTCACATTCATGTCTGGGCATCAGTTCCCTAAATACACTAGAGAACATCGCACAAAATACGAACGAACCGCTGCTCCGGCTTGCTCGTTAAGACCTCACGGAAAACAATGGCAGCGAAATCATTATTCTTAAGCCGTCTCCCGCAAGCCCCACAGCCAGAGTTTTCGTAACACAATAATATTTAAGTCATTAACCTTGATGCGTGCCTCTTGCCCGGGTTAGCAATGTGAGGTTTTGTAAGGCGAGG
>NW_028234434.1:28285995-28288495 GCF_977035675.1 Penaeus japonicus
CCTACGCAAATGTTGCATGTCATCGAATGTCTCAACAGCTAATCCGTTGCACAAGCGTTGCAGGTCACTGTTATGCTGTGAAAGAAATATCATCGATAAAGTGGTGACTTACAAGGTAAGAGGAAAGGGTATTTACCGAGAAATAAAAACAGCTATTTGAACTTTGAACTTTGAATTTTGAACTTCAAACTCAAAGAAGTGAATTTTATTCTTTATTCGTTTTTTTTTATAACATTGCTATATAATCGCATAAATATTGCATGCTAGCCACTTAAAAAGTAATGTTTGTAAAATGCTTTAGACATGTTTCCACACACGCACGGCTTCTGCAGCAATAGTATAAAATTGTTTTGAGAGCTGGAGACACATGGACACACACGCACATTTAAATGTGTATGTGAATGTATGCATATATATATATTATATATATATATATATATATATATATATATCTATATATATATATTTATATATATATATATATATGTGTGTGTGTGCGTGTGTGTGTGTGTGTGTGGGGTCTGTGTGTGGTGTGTACATATATATATATATATATATATATATATATATATACGCTATATATATATATATATATACATATATATACATATATATATATATATATATATATATATATATATATATATATATTCATTGCGCGTCCGTCTGTGTGTGTGTGGGGGGGGGGCGGTATGTCCGCCGCGGGCTCGGCTATAAATCGGACTCTTTGACAACATGTAATTATTTCATATATATTCAGATACCTGCGCGTCCTTTCGCTTGCTCCTGTGATGTCAATCGAAATTCATATGCCATTGATATGCATTACGTCATTCCATCGCGACCAAAGTTTTTAGTCGTGCAACAGAATTCAGTGAAGGTAATTGACACTCGGCGCGTTCGGACAGCGATTTAGATTGGGTGGTTTTTATGATTCCCTTGTTGTTTCTTTTAGTGTCTCGTGCCCTAATGTTGTCTCTTTTGATTCACTGAAACAGATTGGAAAGGAGGAAGCAGTGGAGTATATATACACACGCACACACCAACACACTTACACCCACATGAAGACACACCACATGATATAGGTTACGCACATGTGACGTAAAAAAAAATGAATGGCTATTTCTCTTTATAGATGAAACTTTCCGCAGATCTTTTCCTTAGTCTGCCCTCCTGTGCATCTGCTTCTATCTGCTGCCTACTATTCGCTCTCTGCTATTTGCTGCCCCACGACCGAATATACTCATGTACGTGGGTGTGTCTGTTTGTGTGTTAGAGTTCGTCTGATAGATATGCAAACAGAGATAGATAGATAGGTAGATTAATGTAAGTCTTACCTCGCAGAGAGTTAAGAGGACAAAGCAGATGTGGGTAACGCGAAATACGATAAGATATACAGAAAGACGTTGACAAATGCAATAATTTGATTGAAAATTGTAATTGATTAAGATTTTTGATAGGCCCAATGAAAAGGGAGCCTGTAAATCATGAGCCAGATATTTTGAGTAAATTCATTTTCATAAACCGATGCAAAAGATATTTGAAATAAAGTGCATGAGAGAGAGAGGACAAGGAGAGGCCATTGAAACGCTAACAATCTCGCTCAGCAGAGAACTCTCGCTCCGCGAAAGCGCCGAGGACTAAGCAGCATGAATGGCGACAGGGCGCTGAAATATCGGACATCGTTAAGACTCTTCGGCAACGTCAAGGAAGCCTCAGGCGGATCAAAGAAGATGAATAAAAAAAATAAAAAAAGGTATGTTGCAAAGACAGTTTTCGTCATGAGGTCAGAGGTTTCTCAGTTTCCCTCGTTAAAGAGAAGGGCGGATCGCGTGCCTTGCATGTTTCCATCTCGAAACAGAAATGATGTTGGATGTTTTATCCTTTGAGAGGACCGATCTATGACCCCATCTCATTTGCGCGCACACAAGCTTTCATATCGAGGTCGTCCTTCTGCTGACTGATTTCTGCGCGCGTGCAAAAAAATATTTTGCGTTTTGAGCTAAAACGAGGTCCCACGCACGTGGGACCTCTCGCAAAGATTGCCGCGTCGGCCTCTGGTGGGCGACTCGGGAAGCCCCTGTCGGCACAGGACGCGTGGCCGCCACCACCCCCGCGGACAAAAAACCAAGCTCACCCCCCATCACCCCCACCACCCGGACACCGGAAGCCCCTCCTCATCTCACTCGGTTGACGTCCTTCAACCAAGCTGAAGGACGTCAACTGTAATTAGATGTGTAAGAGGTATGCGCTCTGTATGGAGCGAGGGATGGCGAGTGCTGCAGGTGCTTCTTCCACCGTCCTTGTGGTGAGCAGTGGCGAGCAGTACCTGTCGAGCTGGATGTCTCAGTGGCTAATCCTGGATTCTGAACACCATCGAAAGTTCTGCGCCGTCTCTACGGTTGTGATAGTCTAAGTCTATTGTGGTTGTTGATTATCCTTTTGGCTCTTTCTTGGACTCGGTCGAGAAGTTCGAGGTGTTTTGAGCTCCATGAAACCA
>NW_028234434.1:28293495-28300995 GCF_977035675.1 Penaeus japonicus
ATGACTACTATTACATATATATATATATACTGATATTGAGTATATATATATATATAAGTATATAATATACCACCCATATATATATATATATCTATATATGTATGGAATAACAGAAATTATATTTATATATATTATATATAGTATATATATGTATTTATATATATATATATAATTATATATTATATATATATATCCATATTATGAGGTACTATATATATTTATCATTATATATCGCATATATAATGGTGTTACTATATATATGATCATATATATACATTATATATATCTATATATATATATATATATATATGCCAAGCCACGTATATATATATATTATATATATATATATATATATATAGTATATATATGGAGATCTTATCTATATTAATACGTTTATATATATGCAAATATATATATATATATATATATTATATATATATAGTATATATAGTATATATATATATGTAATAATAATGTATGTCTATATATATATATATTATATATATTTTTATATATATATATATTATAATATATATATTATATATGTACTATTATATGACGTGATGTGTATGTGTGCTGTGTGTGTATGTTGATTACTATATATATATATATATATTCTATATATATATCATCCTCCATACTAATATATATATATCATATATCTCATATATATATATAGATATAATATATATCTATCTATATATACTATATCTGTATATATATTATATATAATCTATGAGGGGTGTGTGAGTGTGAGTGTGTGTGTTTGTGTGTGAGTGTGTGAGTCAGTATGCGTATTGTCTAAGCTACTATATGATATATAAATCAATTACTATAATTCTGTGACTTCCCATCTTCAATATACAAATCTATATATATATATAAAGTGATTATATATCTATATATATAAACACATACTCAGTATATGTAGATAAGGCTTATATATAACTATATAGTATATATATACTCTCTATATGGCTCCATGTCATTCTTCACTGTATATATACAGTGATATGATAATAGTATAATATATATATGTATAATTATATCTATATATATATATTTGAGAGTGAGTGTGATGTGTGAGAGTGTGTTTGTGTGTGAGAGTGTGTGAGTGTTTTGATGAGAGTGTGATGAGTGTAATAAATTGTCATATTATATATATATATATATATATGTATATATATATATATATATATATATATATATATTTATCTATTATATATATATATATCTCTTATAAACAATATATATATGTATGTATGTTTGTATGTATATATGTATGCTTGTATGTAGAGAGACAGATAGATAGATAGATGTGTATGTGAGCACAAATATGGTGGCGTGATAAGAAATATGAATAGAATGCCATATAGATATATTACAAATGATAAAAAACATGACGGTAAGTCTAGAACACGATATACAGGAGGGTAAGGCGCAAGCATAAAACATATTGTAAAAACGTAATGAAAAGCAAAATACACATTTTTCTTCTTCTATCCAACAATCTATTTTTTCTTCAAGTTTCTCTCTCTCTCTCTCTCTCTCTCTCTCTCTCTCTCTCTCTCTCTCTCTCTCTCTCTCTCTCTCTCTCTCTCTCTCTCTCTCTCTCTCTCTCTCTCCCCCTCTCGCTCTCTCTCTCTCTCCCTCTCGCTCTCTCTCTCTTTCCCTCTCTCTCTAGCCCTCTCCCTCTTCTGTGTGTGTGTGTGTGTAATGGTCTTGGTATCTTTCTCTTTATGTCCCCATTCTAGGATTATCATATAATGTAACCTCACCAAGAGGTTTCTTTTTTTTACCAAAAAGGATGCATAAATACAGGTTGATACATATTTTATCTATTGTTACGTATTATCAAGTTAAAAAGGTAAACACCCTCAACACTTAGTGACACGTCAACCTTTCTCTATCTCATTGGGTTATCTTCTTAGATTTAACAACATCCCTATTATGATAAAGCATTTTATAACTTATCTAATTAATTGTGATAACCCACACACTTCGCTTTTTGAATTTCGCGGGGCGGGAGCTTCGTCTGCCTCCCGACAGATGGCTCTTCTTCCGCCGAACGTTTCAAAACAACTTGTTTACATTCGGCCACCTCGGCCAGGCAGGACGTTTGCTATTGTGAGTTCTCATCAAATACCCTGTGATTTAGGGGTGGAAAAGGGATATCGTGTGTCTGCTGATTTGCGTGAAGCTGCTCTTCGCTAAATGGGGGACTTTGTGAATCAAATTATGCTGTATTTCGTGTAGATAATTTCATGTTTGATCAGAGCCTGATGTACCTACCGGGGGCATGTTGTCGCCTCCGTTTGGGTGAGAGGGTAGTTGTATATTAGTTAGAATTAGCACTATTTTTTGCTCTTGAGAGTGCGTGATAGAGAGGAAAAGTACGATATGAAAGTAACAGCAGAGATACAGCACTGTAGGAAGGTGCAGTATAGTCGAGCAGCTTTTCCGCCAACTAAATTAGTGTCCATGGACTGCCTGTTATTATCACTGTCCAGGAGACCTACAGAAACCAATGATAGATATGACAGTATTAGTTTCATATGTTGGGTGGAGGATTAATCTTGAATTATACATATGTTCTAAACTGTAAATGTGCTTAGAGTGCTTATTTATCATTGTAATTTAGGTATAACATGAAATGACCTTATTTTGCATAATCAAAAAGTGAAAAAAGATCTACACAAATGAATTTGTAAGATTGGTGTTATAGCAAGTTATTAATATAGTATATGTTAGAAGTGATATGTGTCTTACATTGCAATTGGTTATTCCAAGAGGAGCATCAATATGCATCCGTATTAGTGTTTGGTATTTTAGGCTCTGTTGTTAGTAGAGACAGTGTTTTTGATATGGTTATCCATATTATTAAATGTTGATATGATTTTATTATGGTTGTTACTTTCCTTGTTTGCTCTGAAGAGTAGTTTAGATCCATTTTACATGATTTTTTGAAGGGCTGACAGTATTTTCAGTATACATAACATTATATTGCATAGAGTTGTTGAACAAAACTAAAAACTATACTAAAACTTGCTGTTCTTGTAATTATATAGGCTCCTTTAAAGCATTAAATCCTATCCAAAATAGGTTGCCAGTTATACTGTTCTTATTACAGAATTGCTAATTATAATTATGTCTTTTTCTTTTCAGATTTCTTTAGAAAATCATTTGTGGGGTTTAATTAAAGGGCCGAGAACTGCAGCTCACCTGTACGCCAACTTCCACCAGGTCTAATCAGACCTTAAAATAAAGACAGGCAGTTGAGGACGAACCCTCGGCCGCACAATGTCTGAGGGCGAGAACTCCCCTGTGCCCCTGAGTGGAGGGCCACCTGGGGGGGAGAGGAGGTGGTATGGGTCCTTGGAGGCATCCATGGGGGGCAGCGAATCTCCAGCCGACTCGCCAGGAAGCCCAGTGGCCTCCACAAACATCCACACAAGCAATGAATACATGGAACTTGACGAGCCAGAAATTTTAGATGAAAAGAAGGCTCTGCTGGAGGAGTTTGAGAGGAAGAGACGTGCGCGCATGATTCATGTCACCACAGATGACAGTGAGGTTCGTGTCTTAATGTAAACAATGCCTTTTTTTGGTCATTCCTTGCTTTGTTTTTGAAGCTATGTTGATTTAGGATTTTGTTTTCTGATTTTTCCTCTTTATGCTGTTTCTTTCTTTTGTTTCTTATTTCTTTATATGTTTATTTACTATGTTATTATTTTTGAATGTGTGAAATTCACATGATAGTTATTAAGAAAATGGTATTGTAATGAAAAGAATGCACAAACACTTAAAGAGAAGTCTTAACCATTAACGCTGGGTGACAAGACATCACTTCCAAGGGTGGTAGTACCAGATGCCGAGGACAAGATATTTCGTCATGGCTTTCCATCTGGCCAGTGCACCAGTTGATTGGGTGTGTAGCTTGTGGTGTTTAAACCATTTGAAACCAAAACAGCCCCATCAGCAATGGGTTACTGATCAAGATATATATTTTACTCATTTTAAAGCTTTTTGCAAATCAAATATCTTGTACCATTGCCACTGGCTCTGAGGGTCCCAAGAAAGAAACTCTTTTCAGAAATGAAAATCAACATTATCTTTTATGCTGAGTAGTGGGTCACTGTGGGAAAGTGGTAATGCATGAGGCTTGGGACCAGTAGGTTCTCTACATGAAGGGAAGTTGAATCCTGATATGTTCTTGGGTATCCAGGAAGGGTATGCATTTGGGACAATGGTCTCCAGTTCTCTCTTAACCCATTCACGCCGGGGCCATTCCGGCTTTGTACGGTCGCTATACCGAGGTTTTCGAACGCATCATCCGAACGCTTCGAGATTCTCGGGCGCACGGGCCGCGAGCCTGGGCTGCCCGCTCGCTCACCCCGAGCGCCGGCCTTGGCCAGATATCTCGTCAGCGGCGTCTGACGCAAAAACCACGAAACGTGTCAGCACGTCATCCGGCGTGAGTGGGTTAAAATACCTTTAAAAGACTCCTCCTCCTCTTCCTCCTCCTCCTCCTCCTCCTCCTCCTCCTCCTTAACACTTTTGAAGCTATTGATATATGTTCAAGAAATAATTTAGGCATAGATAACTAAAATATTATACTTTAAAAGAAATTTAAGTGAACATAGCTTTAGAAAAAAATAAATTAAAAAAAACACCCAGTTGCCATGGAGTACACAAAAGTATTTCATGTAAACTTGTAAGTGTAATTTTCCTCAGGTACTGAACTCTAATTAGCACTATTTAATTAATATAAACATGTCATTACAAGTTCTTGAGACTGATTTCCAAATATGACTACTAAATAAATCAATTATGATTCATTGCTGTGTTTATATTAGAAATGGCCATATTATTACCTCTGAATAGCATGTGCCATTGGTCAAAACTGTCATGTTTTTCTGTAAATTAGTTAAATCAAAACCATTAAATCAAAATTTGATTCCATTGAAATTTAGCAACAACTCTGCAATTCCAGGTGAAGCAGCAGCTCCGCCAGCTAGGCGAGCCAATCTGCCTATTTGGGGAGGGGCCAGCAGACCGGAGGAACAGACTCAAGGAGCTGTTGTCTCGCCTAGGAGAGGATGCCTTGAAGAAGACTGTGGCAGGGACACAAGATGCCGAAATGCCTGAGCAAGAGCAGCAGCGTCCAGAGGAGACGTGGTACCACGAAGGTCCTCAGACGCTGAAGGAGGCTCGAACGTTTATTCTTGAATATTCCATTCCCCGTGCAAGAGCAAGACTGAAGAAGGAACACCTGGACAATGAGATTCCCGAGGCCACTCGCACAGCCAGGAGACAAGAAGTGCAGAACAAATTGCGCTCTTTCAGTCTTCTTGGAAGCCAGAATGCAGACTCGAGACCCATCTCTTATTGTAGTTTTAGTCCTAATGGCAAACTCCTTGCAACCTCTTCATGGAGTGGGCTTTGTAAACTATGGAAAGTTCCAGACTGCCAGGAAGAACAAATGATGTCAGGGCATAATTGCTACGTAGACTGTATAGAGTGGCATCCCAGTGCTACACTTTCAATGGAACCAAATGCACTGAACTTGGTATCAAGTGGTCGTGACGGTACTGTCCAGCTGTGGAATATGTGTGGAGAGGCACTTGGGGAACTACCACGTCTTGAAGCAAGGGTGTCAAGGGTAGTCTTCCACCCTAGTGGGAGGTTCCTTGGGGCTTGCGTTCATGACAACAGCTGGCGTTTGTGGGACCTTGAAATTCAGGAGGAGGTGCTCTTCCAAGAAGGCCATTCCAAGCCCGTCTTCTGCCTCGACTTCCAGGGAGACGGATCCCTTGCAGCAACAGGAGGGATGGATGCATTCGGTCGTGTCTGGGATCTCAGAATCGGCAGATGCGTCATGTTTCTGACTGGACATCAGAATGCTATATTAGGCATCAACTGGTCTCCCGATGGTTATCATCTTGTTAGTGGAAGTGAGGATAATACTGCCAGAATTTGGGATGTCAGAGCAAGGCGCTGCATTTACAGCATACCAGCACACACCGGGATAGTCACAGGAGCTCGTTACGATAAAATAGGAGGCCAGTACATTGTCACTAGTTCATATGATGGTTCGGTTCGCTTATGGTGCCATGGATCCTTCCAGCCGATGCGTGCACTGGAAGGCCATGGCCAGAAGGTCATGGGAGTGGATATTTCACCAACAGATGGAATCATCGCCACGTGTGCCTTTGATCGGACGTTCAAATTGTGGGGGCCAGATTAAGAGATAGGATACGATATGGGAACTATCTTTTCTTTTTCTTTTTTTCTTTTTCTTTTTCTTTTTTTTTTTCTTTTTCTTTTTTTTTTATGGATTGAACAGATGAATTAAGGCTGAATTATGAAATAAACAGGTTATCATATATGTATTTTGCTCTTTTAATTTATCCCAAGAGAATTGTAGGGTCATGATAATTGCAATTGTAAATATGACCATCACCATAGTTTTTCTCAATGCAATGGTATTTAACCCACTGCGTACGGGTGTCATGACATACATGACGTAGGAGCTTTGGCCTGGCGACGGGCGTCATGACGTACATGACGTTCGGGGATTTTGGAATACTATGCTATTTTATTGTGCTATGAAAAAGGAATGAGTGATGGCTACTGCAGTCATAATTACTATAATTACCGTAATACCGTGCTAGCTTAACGTCCAAAACCTAGATGGCACCACTTTTTCCTAGCACCAGCAGGAGAGAGAGCCTTGAATGGCACCCATCCATGGTCTCTAGCAAGCACTCTCTCTATAGAGCGATGGCACACACTAAGTTGATGAACCCTTGCTCAAAACTACCGCTGATGAAGGATGTGCAGGCAGAACGAGAAGAGGAAGGTGACTCAATCCATACCCAGTGTCTAAAATGTGCTCCTGTGCCAATATGGATGCCTTTCATTGTGGCACTCACAGTCACAAGCACAGGTTTCATTCCTCTTCTCTACCTCTTCTTGTTATCTTTATTGTAGGGGGTTATATGTTTCGTATTCGTTCATGACAGCACAAAAATACGAAAAAATAAAGTTGTCTTTTGTCCTCCCATAAAACAGCAATACTTCTATCACATTGAGTATAAAGGAAATAATGAGCTAATATGGATAATATACTACAATTTTAGTCAACTGCAGCACTGATAGAGCCTGTTATATGGCACATATAAGTCTCTAAACTCAATAAAACAAAAAAATAAAACACAAAAACCGCTCTAGTTTTACAACGAATGACTGAAAGAGAGTGGGATGATTCAAATTAAATTGCTTCAAGCGGTCTCTCTCTAAAAATAAAACCTATCCTGGAGGTTGGGCAAGCAAATTTATCTCCGTCTGCAATGGGTTAATGGTATAAGTGCCATTGCCACAGAGTATATTACACTATTTTTTTACTGTTTCTTTCATGTTCTCAAAGGTTCACTTCAGTTTTGCTGTCATTATCTTGAGTAAATAATGATATTAATAAATTAGTCATGGATATGAATG
>NW_028234434.1:28348495-28360995 GCF_977035675.1 Penaeus japonicus
CTGAGCAAAACACAAGTAATGTTTTGCTTCTTCATGAAATAAAAAAGAAATTAAATTTTTGCTAGTCCATATGTAAATACTGGTACATCAGGGGCAAACATGTCAAAATAATGTTGATAATTGCAGATTTGTATTTTAAGAAGATTTGTTATTTATGAAACCTATTTTGAGATTTGTTGTAAATGGAAAAGTTACTCAGAATAATTATAACCTTTTTGTGTCTCTCTTTCTTTTCTCATCTTATCTTCGATGGTATATTTTTCATTGTGTATTGTTTATTCTAGCCAAGTGGTGGTCGGAACAGCTCACGGCAGGATGGGTCGCTTTGACCTGCGAATGAACAAGCCAGAACAGCCAGTGGGAATATACAAAAGCTTTGCAGGCGCAGTGCGAGATTTGGTAGTCCACCCACATCTGCCGCTAGTCTTCTCAGTTGCCCTCGACAGGTTCCTGCGAGTGCACCATCTTGAGACCGGAAAACTCATACATAAGGTAGTTTGGTGTTGTGTATGTGCTGAATTATGGTCATTATTAACACAGTCAATATCATTTGTTACATCCATCTTCTTCCCTCTTCCTCCCTCAGGAATATCTGAAATCACGGTTAAACCGAGTGCTTGTCCGAGACGACTTTGAGGAAGGCGACTTAATCCCATCCACAGAGAAACCCAAGAGGGAATGGATGAAGAGAAGAAAGGTCATCGAAGAGGAGCTAGATTATGATCCCTCGGAGGGTGGGGTCGAAAAGCTTAGGAAAATTGAAGATGACGAAGTGTGGTAGGAATGTTAGTGTGGATGTGACGAGTTTTCATAATAAATAGATTCAATAAAAAGGTTTTTTATTTATATTACACTGGTTCCATAGTGTTGTAATGTCAATATGTCATAAGCTGAAATACTGCCATTTTTATGTTTATGTATTATATCAAATCTTGCCTTTTTTGTAGTAAGATTAATCTTGGTTATTTCATTTTCTGGTGGAATATATTTAAATCTTTGGATGGTAAAGATGTCAGCAATGTTTTTGTTGACAATTCTGAGTCGTGCACATACTCAAGGATAAGAGACTTAGTAAGAAATGTTCATTGAATGTCATCATTTGATCCTGCCTCCTGCATAGCGAATGACAATTTTCTGTACTGTTCCTTCATTTTTCCTGTTAAATAAAACACATTATTTTTGTGTATTCAAAGCCCTCTTATATCATCGACTCACTTTTTATGGATCAGGCCTGATACTCTACTGAACTGAAAACTAGATAGAGAAACCAGAGTAGTATTCAGGGGCTGAGACTGATTTTGGAAACATTTGGGTCGAGAACCTTGTAACTCTGAGGATTATACATTATCTGGACTCCAGTGTGTGTCAGTAATGTACTTGAATATAGAGTACTGTTTAGGTGGTAGCAAAGTTTTAATTCTAAGGTTGAGAATGTTTAATACATTGATTTACCTAAGGTTTAAGATTGTAAAAGTGCGGGACATTTATAGCACTACAATACATATCAATACTTTACTGCCAGGAATGTAAACATGGTGACTGAAATAAGTTGACTTGGAATATATTTTTATGTGTGCCTATAATTAATCATATTATTGATTCTTACTTATATTGGATAATCAGAATAAAGAGAAAACTAATTCAGTAAATTAAAATTAAGTGTATTAATTCCTATAATCTATATCTTTGAAATGATGAAAGGAACAAATTTTGCACAAAGCAAAATACTAGTTACCTTGATAAGATGAACAATTCTTACTGTGAACAAGCTGCTGCTGGTCCTGCTCTGAGCAGAAAAGGTTAAGAGAGGCTCAAGAAGTAGCCACTAAAGGAACATAAGTTTCAACAAAAATGGTTGCTAAGCTGTTGCTCACCTAACCTAAAGCTAAAGCTAAACCTAAAGCTAAACCTAACCTAAAGCTAAGGTTAGGTTAGGTTTAGGTTAGGTTAGGTTTAGGTTAAGGTTAGGTTAGATTTAGGTTAGGTTAAGGTTAAGGTTAGGTTAGGTTAAGGTTAGGTTTAGGTTAAGGTTAGGTTAAGGTTCGGTTTAGGTTAAGTTAAGGTTAGGTTAGGTTAGGTTAAAGTTAGGTTAAGGTTAGGTTTAGGTTAGGCTAAGGTTAGGTTAAATTTAGGTTAGGTTAAGGTTAGGTTAGATTTAGGTTAAGGTTAGGTTTAGGTAAGGTTAGGTTAGGTTTAGGTCAAGGTTAAGTTTAGGTTAGGTTAAGGTTAGGTTTAGGTCCTTAACCTAACCTAAAACTAGCCTAACCTTAACCTAAACCTAACCTAACCTAACCTTAACCTAAACCTAAACCTAACCTTAACCTAAACCTAACCTAACCTAACCTTAACCTAAACCTAAACCTAACCTGAACCTAACCTAAACCTAACCTAACCTAACCTTAACCTAACCCTAACCTTAACCTAACCTAACCTTAACCTAACTTAAACCTAACCTAACCTAACCTTAACCTAAACCTAACCTTAACCTAACCTTAACCTTAACCTTAACCTAAACCTAACCTTAACCTAACTTAAACCTAGCCTAACCTTAACCTAAACCTAACCTAAACCCAACCTTCACCTAACCTAACCTAAACCTAACCTTAACCTAAACCTTAACCTAAACCTAACCTTAACCTAAACCTAACCTAACCTTAACCTAACCTAACCTTAACCTAAACCTAACCTTAACCTAACCTAAACCTAACCTAACCTAAACCTAAACCTAACCTTAACCTAAACCTAACCTTAACCTAACCTAAACCTAACCTTAACCTAACCTAACCTTAACCTAACTTAAACCTAACCTAACCTAACCTAACCTTAACCTAAACCTAACCTTAACCTAACCTAACCTAAACCTAACCTTAACCTAACCTAAACCTAACCTTAACCTAACCTAACCTAAACCTAAACCTAACCTTACCCTAAACCTAACCTTAACCTAACCTTAACCTAAACCTAAACCTAACCTAACCTTAACCTAACCTTAACCTAACCTTAACCTAAACCTAAACCTAACCTAACCTTAACCTAATTTTAACCTTAACCTAACCTAACCTAACCTTAACCTAAACCTAACCCAACCTAACCTAACCTTAACCTAAACCCAGCCTTAACCTAACCTAACCTTAACCTAACCTAAACCTAACCTTAACCAAACCTAACCTTAACCTAACCTTAACCTAAACCTAACCTAACCTTAACCTAACCTAACCTAATCCTAACCTTAACCTAAACCTAACCTTAACCTAACCTAAACCTAACCTAACCTTAACCTAAACCTAACCTTAACCTAAACTAACCTAACCTAAACCTAACCTTAACCTAACCTAAACCTAACCTTAACCTTAACCTAACCTAAACCTAACCTTAACCTAACCTAACCTTAACCTAAACCTAACCTTAACCTAACCTAACCTTAACCTAAATCTAACCTAACCTAACCTTAACCTAACCTAAACCTAACCTTAACCTAAACCTAAACTTAACCTAAACCTAAACCTAACCTTAACCTTAACCTAACCTAACCTTAACCTAAATCTAACCTAACCTAAACCTAACCTAACCTAACCTACCCTAACTAACCTGACCAAACCTAATCTGACCAACACTTACCTAAACTAACCTAACCTAACCTAACTAACCTAACTAACCTAACCTAATTAACCTAACCTAACCTAACCTATTTGAACAAACTAACGTAACCTAACCTAACCTAACTAAACCTAAACCTAACCTAACCTTAACCTAACCTAACCCTAACCTAACCTTAACCTAAACCTAACCTAACCTAACCTAACCTAAACCTAACCTAACCTAACCTAACCTTAACCTAACCTAACCTAACCCTAACCTAACCTTAACCTAACCTAACCCTAACCTAAACCTAATCTTAACCTAAACCTAACCTAACCTAAACCTAACCTAACCTTAACCTAACCTAACCCTAACCTAAACCTAACCTAACCTAACCTAAACTTAACCTAAACCTAACCTAACCTAACCTAACCTAAACCTAACCTAACCTAACCTAACCTTAACCTAACCTAACCTAACCCTAACCTAACCTTAACCTAACCTTAACCTAAACCTAACCTAAACTTAACCTTAACCTTAACCCAACCTTAACCTAAACCTAACCTTAACCTAAACCTAACCTTAACCTAACCTAACCTTAACCTAAACCTAACCTTAACCTAACCTAAACCGAACCTTAACCTAAACCTAACCTAAACTTAACCTTAACCTAAACCTAGCCTTAAGCTAAACCTAGCCTTAACCTAAACTAAACCTAACTTTAACCTAACCTTAAAATAAACCTAACCTAACCTTAACCTAAACCTAACTTTACCTTAACCTAACCTAACCTAAACTTAACCTAAACCTAACCTTAACCTAAACCTAACCTAACCTAACCTAACCTTAACCTAAACCTAACCTAACCTTAACCTAAACCTAACCTAACCTTAACCTAACCTAACCTTAACCTAACCTAACCTTAACCTAAACCTAACCTAAACCTAACCTAACCTTAACCTAAACCTAACCTAACCTAACCTTAACCTAACCTAACCTTAACCTAAACCTAACCTAAACCTAACCTTAACCTCACCTTAACCTTAACCTAACCTTAACCTAATCTAACCTTAACCAACCTTAACCTTAACCTAACCTAACCTAAACTTAACCTAAACCTAACCTTAACCTAACCTAACCTTAACCTAACCTAACCTTAACCTAAACCTAACCTTAACCTAAACTTAACCTTAACCTAAGCATTGTGTTATCATAGCCCTTTAGGGTCATAACAAAACCATAGCCATGTAGAGAGATTTATCAGATAGTCAAATGTATAATAACATTGATGTCTTTTATTGGAAAATCATACTAATGCCATGTTTTTTTTTATCATCTGTTATTTGAGCTATTGTGAGGAAGATTCGTACCCATATCATTTTTAAAGACAATACTAATTCTAATAATTCATTTATCTCTTTTATTTATTACATTTTAGTTTTAAAAGTTTTTTTTCCCATTTGTTCTCATTACAGAGAAGGGAAAAAATTATATACCAGATATGAATCATAGCCCTGAGATATAAAAACTTTTTTTTTTTTTTTTTTTTTTTAGCAACCCTTTGCCTTACCTTCACTTAACCTTTACAAATTGTCAAATATAATTAACATTAAGATATAATTAAAATATAATTAACTCTACACAGGGAAAGAACACCACTCACTCAACATTTAATTTTATTGCATATGTAAAAATCTGGGGGGGGAGGGGAGGAGGGGGGGGGGTTAATTCCTTACAATTCACATTTCCAGCCCGTGATTCTGCTATCATCATGTAGTACTCGCAGCCCAACCAAATTAATATTCGTAAAGTATTGCTAACATAACTACTTCCTTAAGGTACCTACTCATGCAAAAGTGTGTAATGACTGGACTTGGACTAGAGGCTTTACAAGATACTAAAGCAATACTCAGTATTAATAGCATGAAATCCAAAATATTAAATGTGTGAAATAAGTTTAATGTAATAGGAATACATATAATACCAACAAATATTTCTAAGCTGCAAAAAACTTAGTCTGCTTGTAATGACATTTCACTTTCTTTTTTTTTCTTTTTTCTTTTTCTTTTTTTCTTTTTTTTTTTGCTGCTGGATCCAATTTTTTTTTTTTTTTTTTTTTTTTTTTTTTATCTTATTTACCTTTGCAACTCTAATTAAAAATTTCACATTTTTA
Source organism: Penaeus japonicus (assembly GCF_977035675.1). Taxonomy (NCBI): domain Eukaryota; kingdom Metazoa; phylum Arthropoda; class Malacostraca; order Decapoda; family Penaeidae; genus Penaeus; species Penaeus japonicus. The sequence continues at coordinate 28,354,248 of NW_028234434.1, forward strand.
AATAATCACACAAAAGGAAAAGGTCATGTAAACCACAATGTAACTCTGCATATACCACCTATATAACAAGTGCAAATAAATGATATGTGTAAAATAAATACAGAATAAAAATAAATATTAAATACTTATCTATGAACAGACAAAAAACACACTGCATTGGTTGAAGTACAAGCAAACTGAAAGCACAGTGAACACCATAACCTTTTAATGGCAAATGTCTCACTCCCTTGCAGCGTGGTTAATAATTTCCTAATCTTATTTTTATTTCCATCTTCATATGAAAAATAATAATAATGATTAATAATAAACAGCCACCATCTCATTATGGAATCATTTTTGGTACAGATGAAATAAAAACAGCAATCATCAAACTCAAACATATATCACTTCTTCAGAATTACCTTCTCAACTCTTTTTTTTTTTCTTTTATGAGAATAAACATCCTAAATAAATCATGTACCACAACTTAAAAGTTTTTCATTACAGAACAAGAGATCAAGCAAGGTTTGTATAAATATAACTAAATGTATAGTAAAGCAAGAGTACTACAAAAAATTATTAATTCTACTACATGAATCATTGGCAAAACATTATTATAATATGCAAACCATTCTGAAAGTGGCAATACTCTACACTGCAAAAATTACGCCTCATTACATAGTGAAAACTAAAGCTGCCAGAGGAGTGCCATCTAGAAACAAAATCAGATTTTTAATCATACAATTTTTCCTTAAACTCGCATTTCCATCACAATATCAATTTTATCTAGCAACCATTTTGATTTTTAGGAGATAAAGAGTGTACCAACATAAATGTAAGAAACTAATTATCTATATGTGTACATATATTCAAAACTTTTCTACAAACAGATGGTATAGGAACAATCTCAGCATCTAGAGCCAGGTATATTAGAGGGATAATACTGTACAAGGATCTATAGCCAAGGATAATATAGGAATGATAACCAATGTCCAGGACCGTGGATGACTCTCAAGCTCAAAGCCAAAAATATTCAATTTATTCCATATTCATACAGAAGAGAAATAATGGGTTCTTTGCACGTTAATTAGTACCTAATAGTTGTTGCTGTGCATGACACACGTACCGAATCTTTTATCTGGAAAAACACAATCTTAAACGAATGGATGTTCATAAAAAGACATCATAGTAAAATACATTACGAGGATTTGAAATACAATTGCAAGTAGAAATTCATTTAAGTCAAACAATCACCAATTTTTTTTTTACAATTTTACTTGAACCTGGTGACATAATAGCAAAAACTTCTTGGTTCTGATTGTCAACTATCCTGTTTTTGTCCCTATGAAAAAAATTATCTATTTTTAACTTGTATATACAAGACAACAATCACAAATTAATTTGATTCTACCCCCTGAAACTCTTTATTAATTCAGATGTGGATCAAAATGAAATCAATGATTTGAAGAGACATTTACTGGATTTGTAAGGGAAGAAACAAAACACGGATGGGCATTAGATTAGCTAGACCTCGTCACAGAATCAGTTTTTCCAGCTGTGACTCGTCCAGAAAAAGATGTTTCAAATAACAAAAAAAGGACAGTATAAAATGTATTCTCTCATGATTTGATCACAAAAACAAGAAGTGCAAAGCAAGGCATACGTAAGTTGCATACAGCTGTAAGTCCGGGCAGCCTTCAATTAACTCTACCAGCTGTCTATGTCGTATAAAGTTCTTTCAAGACGTAGGATTTCTCTCTTGGTCCTTGTTAAAATCCTTGCAAATCTAGTACATCACAGATGCTCCCCTTGTACCTGAAACTAATATAAACAGGGTCTACCCTATAAATACAAAATTTAGAAATATTTGGCTTTAAACAATACACACATTCTGTACTAATATAAAAAATACAGACCATGTTAGTACAACTATACATAAGTGCTGTCTCAATGATATCCTTTATTTACACAAACAAACTTTTTCTCAACATACCGAGACTGAGAGACAACACAAGTGCACACACACTCATTTACAGACAGATTCGTAAGCAGATCAGCACATATATACATAGTACCACAGTTACGCTCAATCACTCTTACAATATAATAAATTGTTTAAGCCTTTATAAATCCAATAAATGTATTGCGATATGATGATAACGTGTTTAATGATTATGAGTTCGGATGATCTTTTCCACTTTCAAAATTATTATTCCTCTTTTTTAATACTTGGGAATGGTGGTGTAAGGAGGTCTTATGGCTGATGAATGCTAGTGTTAAATCCAACGATTGGCATCTACTGTCAATCAACCAGTACTACAACCACAATGCAGATGGCGTCAGCAAAACGCGGCCTCAGTCGCCTGAGGCCTGCTCTTCTGCCACTGCCATGGCGTCACCCTCGCCGTTTCCGTTCCCTTCTTCAACAATCTCCTCCATTGTGGCATCTTTCTCTATACTGGTCTCTCCTTCTGGTGAATCCTTCTTCTCCTCGTCGTCCTCATCTTCTTCCTCGTCGTCTTCGTCGTCATTCTGCATCAACTTCCGCGCAAGTTTGACAGCATAGAATTCATTGTAGTGCTTCTTACGCTTCATTTCGAACAGTTTTCTCTTCTCTGCGAATGGAAGGGGACAATATCTTAATTTCAAGTCATCAAACAAAGGCCCTGTTTCCTTACCTTAACCCGTTAACGACGGATGACAAGATAACACGTCTAGTGGTTTTTGGGCTACACGACGGGGACGCGTTACTTTGTCCAGCCCGGGGCGTGGGAGGAGCCAGCGCGCAGCGCTGGCTCGCGGCCAGTGCGGCCGAGAATCCCGACGCGTTAGGCTTATGCGTTCAAGAGTCCCGGAATTTTGGTCTATTTAAGCCGGATTGGCCCCGTCGGGAATGGGTTAAGAAAAAATATGTGGATTTATATTTCCAATCTTTATACACAATTGGCAAAGTTTGTTGCTAAATCATTATAAAACTAAATACTGAAGGTTATTAGCAATGCCAGCTCAAGTGTCATAGGACCACATGTCAAAACGGTGGGGAGTCCTAGCTTAAAAGATCACATCATGTAACAGAGAACCGGGAAAGAAGGCATGTAGGATATATCTATTTATCCTAACTATTTTATAAAAGAACTAACACACTCAAACAGACAGTTCTTGCCTGTGGGTGTTCAGGCATAAAAGTGTGTGTGCAGCTGCCTCTTTTGACATGTAATTATTCCCATTTGAAAGTACGGTGGCACCTACAAACCATGTACATGAAAGTGTACCTATTCTCTTATACAATCATATCTATATCTTAATTTCTTTGCCTCATCCACCCTGCACTTCACGATGAGGATGTTACCTCTTTCTTCCGGAGAAATTTCTTCCTCGCTCTCCTCTTCTGGTTCAGGCTCAATCAAGGCCTTTGGAAGTTCTGATCCTCCAAGCTGAATCCTATGAAATCAGGAAGGAAACTTTAGTATTACATTCAGTGATGGAGCTTGAGGGACCCCATACCTAGAAAATCTTTAGAATGATTACTCAGAAATGAAAATAACATTTGTTTTCTTGTTTTTAAATATAATACTTATATAGTTGTCCCTCCAATTACGACATTATTTACAGGAGGAATTTGCTATTCAGAGAGTGTATTTTAATATCCTTTTCCAATTTATAATTGCAATGCTGAGAGCAGACCAATAAGTGATTTCACATGATTACTTGTGATGTGTTCCAATGTTTTCTATAAATATATCAACAGAACAGTGAAAGAATTTTTGCTATGGAAACAAGCTTTACATCTCTTTAACCCATTGGCCACAGTTTTAATAAAATATGTATACAGTCATGTGGCGGGTTTATGTTGAATGGCATGGTGCCATCCGCGTTTATGACCGATGCTGCCTTGACAGCAAATCATGCCATCCGCTATCAATGGGTTAAAACATAGGTGTCCTTTCTGAGACTCATGTATGAATAAATCTTCATTGTGTAAATAACAGTAATTATTTCTTCAATCTGAACTTTAAATTAGCCAAAGAAATTGAAAATTATTCACATTTTCTACAGCCAAGTAAATCAATAAACAAGTAAAATAAAAAACAGTAATAGCAAATAAAACAAATAAAAGGCAATATAGAACAATCTACATCTGAATCTACTCAACCTATGAAACATCTGCAAACAGGAAAACTAAACCACTTGACTGCAACAACTCAAACAAAGGAATGTCTAACGAGGATCACACTAGATCCATATTGGCTCACTCCTGACTACTGATGGAGGAGTTTTACAGCCGGTCCTTGAAAGATTTTTAGTGGCATGGCCTTAGGAATTCAAGACCAAATGGACTACAGTTATCATGTAGGATGAAATATTGCCAAGAATATTTTGCTGTTATGGAATGATATCGACACATAATAACTGACAATCCTTTTAGTGGCTCAGCACAGTACAGTGGTTTAGTTCTGTTCTCTGCGGATGATACCCAGTTTATCGAATTCAAACTGGTGTCAGGGAGAATATTTATATATCAAGTCAATGCTTTGGTGCATTATCAAAAAAAAAGGAGCAAACATGTGCCTAGTAAAATTAACAGTTGCAAGAGTGCAAGTCTTAAGAATATCCTGTGCCAAATAAATATAAGGAAAGAAGCCTCTGTGAATGCAACCTAGGTCCTCTCTCTGTGTCCCGTCATCATACTAAAAGGAGGGACGATGCTGTAATATGCTGAGAGAGACAACTGGCCGACTTATTTCAAGGAGAGAGAATACCTGTGCACTGGGCCCTTCTGAATCCTGTCAACTGCACTGTCATTCTGGCTCAGCCCTGTACAGTAATTACACTTTGATCTTGTAAATCTTACACAATAATTCAATTAGCTTTTCCTTTAAAATATTTTTTTTTATGAATAAACTTCTTTTTTTAATGCATAGTGATATATTAACCAATCTAAAAGAGAGAAAGATTTCTCTTGCAGGATTTAAGACTCTAATATTTAGTCCACTCTCACACATATATAAAAAGAGGAAAAATCTATCAACTAACATGAATATAAAGCTATGTCCAAATATTTAAAGCAAAAGCCCTCTTGTGGCTTTCAAGCAAAATCTTTAACATAAACCTATTCCTAACCACTATGCCTCTGTTTACCTTTGGCATAAAAGAACAGGTCAAAATCAACCGAAACACATCCATCCAACTTTATGAAGGAAACAAAATCTGCAATGAATTAGTTAAGCAACCCAAGTCTTTTCTTGTGTCCTGGTCCCCTCAAGAGCCGAGTCACTCACTTCTTGGCCAAGAGGTCGGCGTCCAAGCCATCGTGCTCGTCCCCAGAGTCGCCCTCCTCGTAGTGTGCGAAGGGTGTCTTCGGCTCCTCGATCTTCATGTGCCCGTAATCCTTGTCTATGGGGTGAAGGGTCGCCAGGATGTTCATTTCGTCCCATTTTGTCTCTTTTCTGGAAGAGCCGAGAAAGGAGCCATTAATGCAATTTTCAGGAATCACAATTCTGTCATGGAACTATAAGGCCCAGTGAGATACACCGATGATATAAATGTTTAATAACCTCTCATAGTATTACGATTGCGCATATATACCTGTATTTACATAAACATCAACCACCAAAATAGCTTTATCTACTTCATTACTCATGGTGAACTTGTTTTTCCTATTATGTTTGTAATGGGTTCCATAAAAGAAGTAATAATAAATACCCGCTACCAACCAACTACTATTGAAAATGAAAGTGCTGAATACTTACAACTAATATTCACACACTTTATCATTCAAGATTTGTATTGCTGGCTATAGGACTATCAGTAATTGAGAACATAAATATTAAAACATTTAGACTTTCTTCTGAAAAAAAAGAAAAAAAAAAAGTCCTGTTTAGCTTTACAATGTATTTTCAAGCACCTAAATAATTACTCTTATTATGCTAAAAAGTTAGAATCAGATGAAATCAGAAAGCATGGGGTGGTGGTTTAGAATGTACAAAGTTTGTTATGTGTTTTGTGTATTTGCTGCCTGTAACAGTGCATCTTTTAAGCAAAATTATGTTAGAGACATAACTTGGATATCCAAGAGCTTAATTGAAGGCAAGACTTTTATTCTAGCTTATTTTGATGTTCTCTCTTTCTCTTTGATGTTGTTACCTCTTTCAATCCTTTGACTTTTACATATTGTGTGGTAAGCCACGTCTAGACAAGCACTGCACTTTATAGGTAATCAGCTCCTGTAAAAAAGGCCAGTGCGAGGGGTAACTTTGTACTAGACTTCCTGTTGGGGTCGGTGACTTATGTAAAAGATAGAAAAAAGGAGGATTTGATCTCGTTACCCATTACTTAAGGATTCTTCTTACTCGGCAACTGTTTCTCATTGCAAATATTTGTATTTGCTACCCCTTCTGTGACAGGCCATATCTTATCCACTTGAAAAAAGAACATCCTGTCTATTTTTAACGTGTGATTGGAACCTCACTATTTTCATCACCTGGCTAAACACCTTTCATTCTATTACTGTATTGCATCTTTCTTAGCTCGATAGAAACAGGGCACATCATGCCAATAAAAATCCTGTGAGTTAGAGATGACACAAAATTATTGAATAAAATCTGAACAAAAGATGCACACAAATATGAAATGTTTCAATATCATCATAAGATAAGACACATGCATCCTGTGTGAGGCACACACATACTGAGAGACACACAAACAAAATTCTGTTTATCATAAAATGTGAATCTTTTAAAAGAAAATGCTTTTTCTCAAACACTGAGAT